>NW_025999968.1:28041011-28049628 GCF_001458135.2 Marmota marmota marmota | reverse complement strand
GAGAGAGAGAGAGAGGGAGAGGGAGAGGGAGAGGGAGAGGGAGAGAGAGAGAGAGAGAGAGAGAGAGAGAAAATCCACTCTCCAGATACAAAATATATACCTGCTAGCCATGCCTCCATTGAGCCATGTTCTTCAGCCACACCCACCTGAATCCAATCATCTCTCAATTAATCCCATCAGGGATTAATTCAATGGTTAGGTCAAGGCTATAATCTAATCATTTCTCCTCCAAACTTCTCCCATTGTCTCACACGTGAGCTTTTGGGGACACCACATCTAAACCATAACAATAATTTAAAACAATAACTACAGTACCATTTGAAGAGTTAAGCAACATGGAGTGATGTAAAATGATATATCAAAAATTCAAAGTGGAATGAAGACAAGTCCAGTGGGATGGAGGATAATAGGAGAGGTTTTTTTGTTTGTTGTTTTTTAATTAATGTAATTTATGTCTCTTTTTCTTCTTTCTTTTTCAGTATTTATAATCATGATACCTTGTTGCTAATTCTAAACATTTTGTTATAAACAAAGTGTATGCCACAAAATAAATATCCCTACAAACCAAAAAATAGTAAGGATGGAATCAAACACACTATTAGAGTAAATTAGTTAACTACAAAGAAAGACTATATGAGAAGGAAAAAGAAAGAAATTACAATAGAACTAGCAAACAAGTCACAAAATGAGTGTAGTAAAAAGTTACCTAGTGATAATTACTTTGAATGTAAATACATTGAATTATCAAATTAAAAGAGAATAATTAAATAAATTTAAAGAGGGAAAACAAACAAGGCCCAACTATATGTTGTCTACAATATACACATTTCATCTGTAAAATAATTGAAATACTATCAAGCATCTCTTTTGACCACAATCCAATAAAACTAGAAATTTATAACAAGATAAACTTTGCAAACTGTTTAAATATATGGAAATTAAACAACATATTTTTGAAATACTAATAGATCAAAAAAGTGATCAAGAAGGAAATTAAAAATTATTTGAAATCAGTGGAAATAAAACATGGCATACCAATCTATATGGGATTTGACCAGAGAAATCAATCTGACAGAGGTTAAAATATTCTTACAGAATATTAAATATTAAATAAGAATATTAAAATATTCTTACAGAATATGTAAGAAACTAAAAAAAATTAACAACTGCAAAATCGAAACAAATAAAAACATAATCCAATTAAAAATGGGCAAATGACTTCAACAGATTTTTTTGAAAGAAGAAATAAAATGGCCAACAATTATATGAGAAACTGCTTGAGATCATCAATTATCAAGGAAATGCAAAGCTGCAATGAGATATCCTGTTGTCCTAGTTGTATTTATTATTATCATGAAAGCAAAAATTAATAAGTGCTGGTGAGCATGTGGAAAAAAAGGAACTCTTATACACTGTTGATGGGTAAAATAGTACAGACATCATGGAGAACAAATATGGAGATTTCTTAAGAAACTACAAAACAGATTTACCATATGATCCAACTGTCATACTTTTGGGTTTGTGTCCAAAAGAAGAAATTCAGCATACCAAAAAGATAATGCCATGCCCCTGTTTATTACAGAACTATTCACAATAGTTAAGATATGTAATCAATCTAAGTGCTCATCAACCTATGAATTGGGGAAAAATATGATAGATAGACAAAACAGACTATTATTTGGCCATAAAAAGAATGAAATCCTGTCATTTGCAACAAAACAGATGAAACTGGAGATCATTAGGCTAAGTGAAATAAGCCAGGCACAGAAAGATAAGTACTCTAGGATCTCACCTGTTTATAGAACCTAAACAAGTTCCTCGAACAGAATTTTGAGACAATGGTGATTATCAGATTTTGGGGAGAGTAGGGGTAAAGAAAGAAAGGGGAGAAGTCAATCAATGAGTGCTAAGTTACAGTTTAGATAGGAGCAAGAAGTTCAGTTGTGCTATTGAATATAGGTAGCACTAATATATATTTCCAAAAGCTAGAAGAAAGGAATTTGAATGTTTTCATGATAAAGAAAGAATGAATGTTTAAAGAGATAGACATGTTCATCCTGATTTAAACATTACATAATGTATTCATGTATTGAAAGTCACGTGGTTCCAAGTAAATATGTATAAATTTTATGTATTAGTTTAAAATAAATTTAAATGAAACAAAAGAAGCTATAAACATCTCAGAAAAAAATTAATCTAAATTTTTGAAGTAGCAGTTGTATAAAATTGGAAAAAGAAATAAGTCAAACCTTGTCACAGCATGTCCTAGAAGTGGCATATAAATAAGATCCTATTATAATTGACTTGATCAATTACAGAAATTTCAAAATTTCTTATTAGAAATGTATTCTTGTTGATAAAATTGTTCTAACCATCACAGTCAGTGACTTTCAGTCTTTGCTATATCTTAGTATAAGCTTAAAAATACAGATACACAGGGCTCACCCCCTGAGATTGATTCAATTGTTTTCGAGCCTAACTCCAGAAATAGTATTTTAAAGAGACCCCTGGTGAGTTTGACAACCAAGAATGAAAATCATCTGGTATTTAACTAAATTACATATTATTTCCTCTGTACTATGTTTTTATATTTATACAACATATAAAATATGAATCATTGATTTAAATTTTATCCCAGTTACAATAATAGAATGGGGAGGGGTTATGGAGGTAACTAGAGTATCTTTGTTGGTCCAAAGGTGAATAAACACTTACTGCCTTTAAGGAACTTATAACCTGCAGCTCAAAATGTAATTGAAAGGTCCTTACTACAAATCCACTTGAGGGAGCTTGTTAAAATTTCAGAAGCCTTGGATTAACGTGACCTACAAAATCAGAATCACTGGAGGCGGTCCCCAGAACATGCATTTTATCAAGTTCCTCTCTCAAACACATGCACATGGAAGTTTAAGAGCCATGTTCTATTGCCACATGTCTCCTCCTCATAGCTATTCTTTCCTGAAGCAAGTCTAACAGCCAAGACTGGAGTACTCTAATTAGCATTGCTGCTTACCTAGTGACTAGAAGTCATTGTATAGATTAGTGCCTGGGAGGAATAAAAGAGCTGCTTTGATTTTTTTTTTTTTTTTTTTTTTTTTGCTTTTGCTTTACTAGCAGCGTCAACCCTCTTTTTAGTTTTTAAAATAGTACAATGCCTTGTCTGTGCAGTTATAGAGGACTCTTATGGACTCTATAGAAATTGCTATCGTTACACCCCTTGCCCTTTGTCTCTTTTGTAATCTTATAATAATTATTTTCATTATCTATATTTTTTCTCCTCTCACCTAGATCTTCTGAAATGGCAATAACGAATACATATAAACAATAATCATGTTGTTTTCAGTTATTCTTTGCCTCTTTTTTTTTTTTTTTGGTTTTAACCTTGGGACTATTTGTACTTTCTATTCTGCCCCCTATTATGGAGCTCAGTGAGTGCATACGGCAATTGGCATAACTTAACTCATATGCACACCATCTAGCTTTATATGCAATTAACATTAATGGAGATGAAAGGAATTGAGACTGAAAGAGCAAAATCAATGATACACTATGAATGCAGAAGTCAGGGCCAGTCATTTTATGATGAAAAAGAAAACATGCAAATCCTATGTCTTTATACAATCAGGAAAATACTGAATTTACTTACTGTATTTTAGATTAAATAAATGGCTAAATGCTTATTACAGATTTTATGAAATCATTTGATTAAAATAAAACATTTCATTGTTGCCATTTGAGAATTGCAAGTGATGCTGGGTAATAAAAGAGGGACAATAAACAATAGCATCACTTCTTACAATCATTTATTGCTCATGGAGACATGTTCATTAAAGTCAAGATATGTCTTTCAAATTACTCTTTATTTATATGTACTATAGCAGTACACTCTGTTTCAGCCTCTTTTCTGTAATTACTTGAATTTTATTCCACATGTGTTCTTTTTTGACAGCCATGTCTCTTTAGTTCAATAAATGTTATCAAGCATTCTTTGACTGTTCCTATTGCATCAACCTTAATTAGCTTTTGATTACTGTTAATTTCACAGCATTTTCCCTTTAATAAGTTGCATCAAAATGCTTTCATTTCTGTTGCAGCAACTTTAATTAGTTTTTGAGACTTGTTTCTGTTTTTCTTTTCATTTTTAGGGAAAAAAATGACAACACCCACTTTCTTTGTTTCTATGAGAACAAACATGACTTACAACTTGGTGCTAACCAGAAGACCTCACCTCAGGCTTCCAATACCAAATTGTAGTAACATGTAGCCTTTTCCTTTGCATCAGGAATGTTGTCATGTACTCATAATTCTTTCTGATTGCTTAAAATATACAGTATAATTAAATTTTCAATTTTTAAAGGGGTCAAATGATTTATTTTAAACAACTAGTTTTCTAATTGGTCCATCAATTCAATTATAGAAGCTGATTTGTACTTCATGTATTCAATTATATGACACAAAATACAAAATATCTGTATTCTCATTTCAGAAATCCACGCATTTGGTCTTTTTGAACCAAATTGCTACTTTCAACTTTCCTTAGGATAAAAGGTTTTCCAAACTAATTTTTGTAACTTTACAATAGTTACAATTTTTTACACAATATATTTATTATTTATTTATGAATGAAGATGCAATAATTATAATATTATATAAAATAGTATACTATTATAATTTGATACATATCATATAAAACAATATCTATTATATTATTTTACATATATAAAACATTAACTCATTGGCATTTATTTATGTAACTAGAGCTATGAACTAAGCATATATAAGGATTTAAAACTTCTATATACTTTCTGCACCAACAAACAAAAGTACCTCCAAACTGTACGTGTGGTACATACCACCATTAAATGACAATGATTCGAATACCAATGATTCTGAATTTGTTTAGAAGATTCAGTGTTAAAATTCATCTTGTGATATTATAATATTAATATAAGTAAATATTTCAGAATAATTGGAGTTCAGCAGAAGAAAAGTAAAGCCTAATTAGAGAATCAATTAAATTCAATTTAAATTCATTGTTGTCATTATCACTTGATAACACAAAATGTTTCAGAGAGAAAAACTGAAAATCACAAACTTAAAATTGAACATTATAAGCAGTGGTTTTCAATTATTCACATATTTAAAACCATTTTCCAGTGCCAGGTTAGAATTATATATATCATACCATATGGAATGAGGGAGGAGTAGAATAACAAAAAAATATAGAAAAGAGAAGGAACCATAAGTCCAGTGTCATAATTCCAATGTGCCTTGCTTAGAATGAACCTTGGTATTAGAAGGAGCTGAAAGTTTTAGGTCTACTATCTTTCTGATGTTACCTTCATTTCTAGATTGTTCTTCTAAGTGGTCATTGAAAATTTTGCTGTTCCCTTCAGAGGAAATTTCCTACCTTCAAGGCAGCCCATACTTTCTTCAGCTAGTTCTGAAATACAGATTTTGAACTAAAGTCCATCTGCTCCTTACTTTCCCCTTTGGATTCTAATTCTACCCATTATTCAATACCCATAATTCAATCTACCCATAATTCAATCCACATTAATTCTAATGTGGATTGGTTAATCCACATTGTTGGTGAACGTGAGGGTACACCTCATTCTCTAGCACACATAATTGGGGTTAAGAACAACTTATCTCTTTAGATTAAGAACTTTATTCATAACCATATGGCAACAAGATACTGCATACTCACAGAGATACATGCATACACATTTTTTTCTGGTTTCATATTGAGGCAGAGAATTGAAGAATTTATCATTTCTTTCTTTGATTGACTTTCAAATGACTCTAATCTCTCTAAATTCATTGATACACTTTTACTAAGAAGCCCTTATGATATTGTTATAAACATTTCAGGGCATGTGGTTTATGAAATCATAGTTTCTGTCTTGTAGCTAATTTTAATGTATGTTTATTTTCTGTAATAAACCCTATCGTGCACACATTACTGGTATGTTATGCCTCTTACACTTTTTTTTTAGAATTTAATTGCTTTAATGCATATATTTTCCAATCCTGCAGCTGCAACAGAGGTTAAAAACTCTACCAAGAAAACATTCACGATGAACCCTCATGATTAGTTCCTCTGCGTATTGCTCCAGAGAAAAACAAATTAGCACTAGAAGGAAAATCTGTTCTGGGAAGTCCCACACTGCGGTGTAATGACCTATCCCCACAAGAGGATTGAATAGAATAGATCCATTGTGACTTCCCAAATGGCTGTAGCTGGCAGCCTCTGGAGATGAGGAACAACAGCTGAAGTGATGGAGGAAATAAAATGTTCTGCTTGAATGCAAGTTATATTTGCCTGTTTTCACCAAGCCTCTTTTTAAAAAAATGTTGCCCTTTCAGACCAGGACACCTGCTATTTTTTGTCAGTGCTTCATGGTGCCACAGTCTGGCTGGGCACAAATGCCGCAGTCTGGCTGGGCACACAATCACGAGCCACCACACAGCTTGTAGATTCAAACAGCAACTCTTTATTCCCGAACTCACACCAGCCGTCTACAATCACGTTCTGGGGAAATCCACGTTCTCTGCCCAAATCACCCCCACTGGGCTTCTATCTCCAAAATATACTGTCTGAATCCCGTGAGAACTCAAGGGGAACTCAGGCAGCAGGATACGCCCTATTCCCAGCAGGAATAATCTTAAACCTTAAACCTGGAACCTAAACTGGGAACGCCCTAAACCCGATTATCCTAAACCGGGAACACCCTAATCTGCCCTGGTCCTTGAGCAAGGTCACCTACATTCAATGTCACTGCAACATGGGGTATGCTGGCAAGGAAACTGTCATACCTACTTGGCTAATGGCTCCCAGCATCATGGAAAAACTAGACTTGGATCGATGAGATCTATCTTCTGGGGTCAACTAATTTCCTGTTCATAGTCACTCAAATTCCTCTGAAATTTAAATTTCTTTCAGAAAGGTGTCTTAGAGATAAGGCATAATCACAAATCTTCTTGGCAAGATTAGGAAGCAGGAAAGTCACAACTCCCCACCCCCTTTTTAAACTCTGCAGACCCTCCTGAGGAACTGAGAATAAAGAGTGTCTGCCCCATATGCTTTAATTCAAGGTCTTTTCTGTTTTCTGAACTCTAGCTTCTGACTGTCTTTTGGTTATCATGGTTTTGCCATGACTGTCACCTTCTCCTAGGAGGCAGGATTATGACTCACAAATGAATACACACACATTCATTAGGTATCAAATACATAAAATAGACACTGTATAAAGAATTTATTTTGCTTTAATTCCTATATATTTGATAGAAAATTAAAACATAAAATGGATCCATAAAATATGGGCATTCATATAATAGCCAGTTACAGGTGCTACCTGATAAAGCAAGCCTAAGTGGATACTTAGAATTATATATTATTAATACCTATGATTGTTTATGTTCAAAAAGGAAACCATGAAATTATGGTTAAATTTTTAGTATTGTAATGGCTTTGGAAGATGCCATCATGTTTAGAATAGTAGGAACATCTTTTCAAAGTGCATTTTAAAGAATACAGAATAATTACTAAAATGGGGCATTCTGAGATCATATTTAGCTTACATTTATGCAGTTGAGAAATATTATATTTTCTCTAGAAATTTTAAGGTTTTTTTTTTTCTTAACTGAATTTAAGCATGTGGTCTAAATAGTAGAATCTTTGTCTTGTAACCCAATTGACAAATGAATATCTTTATCTCTTAGGATACAGTCTCTGTGTGTCCTTTTCTTCAGTGTAAATTTACAATAGAATATATAAAAATTTGAAACTTTCTATTATCTTGAATTTCCAGAGTAATAAATATCAAATTTGACTTTATCCTATCAGTTTAATTAAATGTGATAAAATACCCTCATCAGATTAAGGAGGTGTTAATTATATATAAGACTATCATTAATACATGTTTAAGCTGGCTTTCCTCCCAAGCCCAGCAGAGCATTTGAAGATCACCTAACCACTCCTGGTAAACAACAGAAGCTAAAACTCCAGGAGGAACTCTAATGCCAGTGTGCACCATAATGTTCCAAATGTTAGGCTTCAGCAGGTTTCTATTATACTTCTCCAGAAAGTGGTGCAATTCACATGTGTATGTTCATGCACTTCCACATGTGTGTTATATGAAATTAATGTTAAAAAAAAAAGTTGCTCTCAGTTTAGATCTTACTAGCATCCAGGAATTCTGGTTCTGTAACTAGACCCTGTGGGTCTCCATCTGGAGACAATTCTCAATAGCATATCTTCATTGCTCCATACCATGGGATGGAGTAATGAAGTTTTCTGAATTTAACTTCCTCATCTATCCAAGCAAGCATTAATTATAATAATATTTCATCATATAGCTTTCCTAAGGAATATATGATGTAATCCAATTCCAAGGATATTTGAGCCTCAGAGAAATTTTTCTACATATAACAAAATAACACTCAATTAGAAATGATCATTGTTATCCTGAAAAAAACATTTATGGCTTGATGGGGAGGCTTAAATTTTCTGCTGGGCATGGTGGTGCATGCTGTAATTTCAGTAGCTCTTGAGGCTGAGGCAGGAGGATTGCAAGTTCAAAGCATATATATCTTTTATTTATATATATATATA
>NW_025999968.1:27969321-28040986 GCF_001458135.2 Marmota marmota marmota | reverse complement strand
AAAAACCAGAATTCAAAATTCTCTGTTTTGATGTCCTTTGGGGGACTAAAAGGAAATATATATATATATATATATCTCACATTTGTTAACCTCGCTTTAGGGAATTGCTCCATTCCTATAAAATTAGGAAAAAAAGGAAAAAGTATTGCATTGAAATACTTTTGCAATTTTCTGTTCAATCATAGTTATATAATTGAGAGACTTTCTGAATTATGTATTCTCTTCATAGATGGTTAAGATCAACATTTATTTTTCATACATTTCTATAAAAACCATAGTTGAAAAACAAATCTAAATTGTATGCCTTTAATTTTGATAGCCTAACTCCTTGTTGATATTTGTATATTAATAGCACAGTCATATATATACTATATGTAATGAGTGTGTGTGTGTGTGTGTGTGTGTGTGTGTTACCTGTCGTATTTAGGATCCCAGAGTGAATGTAGATAACCACATTCTCCAAGAGTAACTTTCCCCCTTTGATCTCATTCTTTTAAAATGAGTCTTAGGAACCACTGTCAAGCAGTTTATTCTGCAAAAAAGCCTGCCAAGCAGGAGTAGAGTCATGGTGAAGGCAAGATATAGTCAGGGATCAAATGACAGACTCACCAGGAGGGTTTCTATCTGGAGACAATTCTCAAGGTTTCTGAGATTTTTCTTCCTTTCTCCTTCATGTATTCAGTCCCTATTAGTTACCAGGTGTTTCTTTTGTGAAGGGAATTTTAATTTTTTTTTTTAATAATTAGCTTTATTTCAAGGTTTGGGAAAATTGCACTGGTGCTGAAGTGGCCTTGCCTCTGAAGCTATCAGGGTTTTAGGTCCCATTGTCATGGAGATCAGGCAAGTCTCAGGTAAGGGTTAGAGATCTTTAATCAAGGTTATATCAACTGCTCAGTGCCACATAGTATAGGCTCTGTGAGCTATTTGAGTCAGCCTTATGGCTACCATCAGTCTTAAACCACAACATATCTTTCATAGTATTTTCAATACTATAGATAATGAGGGACGGTAAAGAAAATATCTTGAGGAAGAGTATTACTTTTAAAATAGTGGTTGGAAATCTGGGTGAGCTCTCTGGAATCAGCTTTACTAGAGCCCTGGACTCACAAAGTCTCTATGAAAGATGCTGAAAGTCTTTGTCGGGGTGGGGTTGAAACTGGCCAAATAATACCAAGTTCTGCCTCTACATCAATGGAAAGAAGAGATCCCAAGTGAAAGAAAGAAATCATAGGTTACCCTTATTGAAAAGTGTCAGAGGACAGAAAAGGCATTCAAATCCTGAAATGTTGCTATACCTGGTGTCAATTTAAAATAGGTGTTACATTTCAGAGTACACAGGGTCATAAGATTAAAAGGTTTTTGTTAGTAGAGATATTACTGCATTGATGGTTTAAAAATGGATTATCTGGGAATTTTTCTATCCTTGAATTTTAAATTTCTATTTTTAAATGCTTAATTTAAAAAAGTCAACAGTCATTTATTAATTGTTCAATTAATATATAATAAGTACCCACTATACTCTAGAATGACTGACTGACACTGCATTGAGGAAAACTTGGGAGCATGTAGAATTTATTTTTTTGCTTCAATTTTTTATATGACAATTTAGGAATATCAAATTTGAGCTATCTAACAGATACAGTATTGGAAGTTTGAGAGACAATGTACCACTTAGATAATACTCTGTTAAAAGACTCTTAAATATATACAAATATTTGCAATAAAGCAAAAATTCAAATATAATTGAATATTATGCACATATTTTTCCTTCGGCCATTGTTAAAGTGAGTGAACATGACTACAAAGTATAGATTCCAAACAGAAGAATATAGGTTTAGAACTGGATCTACTTGGCAATAGGACTGCTCAATTTTGTTGCTATTTGGTATGAATCAGAAAATGTTTTGCAAGTCACAGTGTATTATATAACAGCCAAATTATCTTTAGGGGAAAAAATGGGTAGCAATACTGATATTAACTTTTTCCCAGGCTGTAAATTTCTATTCTGGCATAAGAAATATTCGTGATGGGTTTGTTAAAGTATAGCATCACCAAAACAATGTCTAGAACACAGATTTTTTTTCTTCCAAATCATTTATGCAACAACATAGAACAAACCAAAATGAACTCTTATTGATATATTTCCATTAATTTGGTATCCGTGTGCATCTCAATAAGTCAGATATTTTCACTGAAGGGATCTAGATAAGATTTGCTAATATAACAAATTACATTACCTAAGAAATTACCTACACAGACATTGGTACATGGTGGGCTTTCAGAAAATAATATTATCAGAATATAAACTTTACAAGTTTCATAGTTCTTTCTTTTGGAAACATTAACTTGTGGGGTAGTGGATTTTTATTACTGAATCTTTGAAAAGTTATTGCAGAAATAATTCCTTAAGCTATAAAAATGTCTCCTGTCATTTCTATTCTAATGAGTAACAAGTGTCTGTTAGATAGCTATTGGTACAATAGAAACTGTCAGAAGATAGTGGAAGGTTTGTCAAACAGGGACGTGGAAATAAATTTTTATCATATTACTGATATTAAAGAAAGTCAAAATCCATCAAAAATCTCCTAAATGAGAAAAACAATAATCTTTATAATTAGAGCCAAAGCTTCAGAGTAGGTAAAGTTTGGATTATTGATTATATGCTATTCATATATATATATATAACATTCCCCCCACCTCTATTGACTCAGCCAGTTCTAGCTCCCTATTTTCATTTCTTTTTATTTAATACTAGGATGTCTTATGCTATTTAACATTAGTTATTTGATAAAAGTCAGGATAAACACATAACTGCTACTATTTAATTTTCTGCATGCAATCAGTATATTTCCTTATCATTGAATAGTCAAATTTCTTTTCATACTCATAAAAGGTGTTTATTTCTTCCATAAAATACTTTTCTCATTATATATTTGCTAATCTCTTCACAATGAATTATCAAAACAGGCCAGAGAAGCTAATAAAAGAAAAGTAGATCAACAGGGAAACAATTATCTCAGATAACTCTTCTATTACAGCTTAAAATTGTGGAGTTTACAGAACAGACCCAATTATTTATTAAAAAGTTTATCTCAATATTTGATTTATCAACTTATCCTCAATCCTGCAGGGCAGAAAGATTATGGGATAACTACAGAGATTTTATGAATTTCCTATTCTGTAGTATTTTTAAATGTATCTTTTAAAATGCATTGGTAATATTTTTCTTAATTTTATGCTATATTTTATTCATATTAGAAAATAATTGAAAAAAATAAATAATATAAATGAAAAAGGTAAATCTGAAGTTGATTTTTCAGTGTTTTCTGAATTGCCTAAAAATTGATTTAACATAATTATATTAATTAATAACTTTTTAAAAATAGTATCACAGTTTTTGGCAATCATTTTAAATTACAGGCACCTATATTAATACATGCTTACTTTGCCTTGAGTTCTTAATCTTCACAGTCTTAATGAAAAATACAGTAAAATTTATTTCAATATTTTTCCTAATTAGTGTTTTAACAGATTTTATTCTTGAACATGACTTTTAAAAAAATGCTCATAATAAAATAACTGGAACAAAGTATGAATAACTGTTTTCTTTTGATTTTATTTAATAAATAACAATATTGCTTGCTTTGTGCCAGGCACTATTCTAATTAATCTAATGCTCATGACCCAAGTAGAAGGAGAATCTTATATTAGCTCATATTACAGATGAAGAAACTGAGATTCAGATTACTGAATTTAAGTAACTTTACTAACTTCACATAGATAATAATTGCCAAAGTCAAGATATGAATTCAGGCAGACTATTATTCTCATATTCCATTAAGTGAAAATTAATTACATAGCCCAAAATGAAAAGAGACTGAAAAATGTAATCTCTCTTTGGGTCATTGCTCCCTAAAGACAATTTCATTGAATGGTAGGAGGAATCCGAGTTTCAGCAAGACAGTCAGCTATCTTGTAACAGTCATGTCATCTAAATGCAGGACGGTGCTTATTAACATATAGGGAAATGCTATTGGCTAGTTCACTGTTTACAGCAATCTTCATAATATTATGCATGGTCATTGAGAGTAAGTACATTCCTTGAATTGTATTGCCTTAACAATAACGATCATACGATATTCTACATTTGAACATATTGGTACTTTCAAAATAATCTTTTTGCAAAAAATTACTTTAAGCTAGGCAATGGTCAAATGTAATAATATGAATGTAATACATAGTAAACTTTACTAAATGTAGTCCCTGCTAAAACACCTTCCTATATTATTTCTTTGGTTAGCTTACCATGAGCACCATATTTTCATTATCAATCATCATGTATGATACACTACAGTATTAATACCAGAAATTCCAAACTTCTCCTTTTGAGAACATTTTTAGGTTTAACTTTAATAGACTTATCTTCAGATGAGATAGGCTGGAGCTTATGATGGATCTATATTATCAGAGGACTTCTCAGAGACTTTGCTTTCAGACATTCTTTTACACAGAATATCACCAAGAAGATGGTTTAAAAGGCAGATGTTTCAGTTTGAGACGACACACACCAGTATAACTGAGCGTAATTTTAATTTGGAATACCATAAAGAGCCATTAAGGATTACTACATCCACAATAAGAAATGACGAATTATGGGGCTGGGGTTGTGGCTCAGTGGTAGAGCACTTGCCTAGCACGTGCACGAGGCACTGAGTTTGATCCTCAGCACCACATAAGAATAAATAAATAAAGGTATAATGTCCAACTACAACTAAAATTTTTTTTTTTTTTAAAAAAGAAATGACAAATTAGTATGTTTTACTGTTTATTGACTTACTGTTTCCTAAATATTTCTGTTTTGGAACATATCAAAACAACAATATTCATAAGACAAATGAGGGTTTAAAAAAAAGGCTTCTTGTGGCTGAAACTAAGTCCTAAGGCTCTGTCTGCCTTAAGAGGGCTAGGGGGATTATTATAATTGTGGCTGTCACTTATGGTTGAGCAAGTTATAGAACACAAAGAAACCGATGCCGACTCTACTATGGCTGTGATTGCTCTCTGTTTGGATCTATGTGAGTGTCAGTTTCCTGTCATAAGATGTGCCATCCTATTTTGTTACTAGAAGGATGCTTTAGCCTGTGCCAGGTGTGTGGATATCTGTTGTTTTTGAATTAGTTCAATGTGCATAAAGTTTGTATTCATTGAATCTTCAAATATTAAAAGGTTCATTTTAAATATGTATTATCTTAGTGTTTTGTGAAAGCAAATATTTCTTTAAAATTGTACTGCCCAGGGTTGACTGTAAAATTTCAGGAATTGGATATAGTTACTGTTTCTTGTGTTAATCGGAACCTTTGTAGTCTTTTACTGGTTGCTGAAATTTCTTTTTTTTTTTTTAATTTTTTATTGTTGGTTGTTCAAAACATTATAAATTTCTTGATATATTATATTTCACACTTTGATTCAAGTGGGTTATGAACTCCCATTTTTACCCCATATACAGATTGCAGAATTACATCAGTTACACATCCATTGATTTACATATTGCCATACTAGTGTCTGTTGTGTTCTGCTGCCTTTCCTATCCTCTACTATCCCCCCTCACCTCCCCTNTTACTATCCCCCCTCCCCTCCCTTCCCCTCCCCTCTTCTCTCTCTACTCCATCTAATGTAATTCATTTCTCCTCCCCCTTTTTTTCCCTCACCCCTCACTTCCTCTTGTATGTAATTTTGTATAACCCTGAGGGTCTCCTTCCATTTCCATGCAATTTCCCAACTCTCTCCCTTTTCCTCCCACCTCTCATCCCTGTTTAATGTTAATCTTCTTCACATGCTCTTCCTCTCTACTCTGTTCTTAGTTACTCTCCTTATATCAAAGAAGACATTTGGCATTTGTTTTTTAGGGATTGGCTAGCTTCACTTAGCATAATCTGCTCTAATGCCCTCCATTTCCCTGCAAATTCTATGATTTTGTCATTTTTTAATGCAGAGTAATACTCCATTGTGTATAAATGCCACATTTTTTTATCCATTCGTCTATTGAAGGGCATCTAGGTTGGTTCCACAGTCTTGCTATTGTGAATTGTGCTGCTATGAAATTTCTACAATACTGTAGCTAAAGGAAGGCCATTCAAAATATTCGGGGAGGAAAGGTCTTATTTCTGATTTGATCCAATTTGGATTACAATAGTCCCTCCTTATCCATGGTTTTACTTTTCATGGTTCTAATTGCTTGCTGTTAATCATAGTCAAAAATAATAAATGCAGAATTTCATAAACTAAAGGAAAGTATAAGTTTTAAATTGTGTGACATTTTTAGTAACATGATGAAATCCTATGCTATTCTGTTTCATCCCTCCAAGAACATGAATAATTCCTTTGTCCAGAGTATCCACACTGCATACACTACCCACCTGTTAGTTACTTAACAGCAATCTCAGATATCAGATTGTTTGGATATCACTTTTCTTTTGTTCAAGTATATCTATTGCCCCAAAGCACAAGAGAAATGATACTAGTAATTGATGTATGCCAAACAGAAGCTGTGAAGTACCCTCTTTAAGTGAAAGAGTACAATCTCCACTTTTTAAATATACTTAATGATTATCAATTTTTCCTTTTAGAATATAGTTGATTTGGGGAGGAAAATTTATTCTGCACAATAACAATCATTAAAAGGGGACAGTTTTTGCCCATTTAAAGTGCAGAAGTGAAAATACAAAATAAGGCTGATTTTTTTTTTTTAACTTGTAAAAAAATTCCCAAGAATGAATTTCAATAGCAGCATTACTGGCTAAAGAGTCTAACAAAGGAAAAACTGAATCTGATAAGTAGAAGTCTAGTATCTATATTTTGAAATACTGTACTATAGTTACACTTTAAAACACTGTATCAGGTTCCCATATTTTCAGTTTTAACTATCATAACTTAACCTGATTTAATCATTAAATTTAAAATTCTGTGCCATGGTTTATATGTTCAAATTCAAATCATTTTAAAATGTGACAAATGAATTTCATGCAAGTTGCCAATAGTTCTGGTACTAAAAATTATGGTTGTGTTTTCTGTTTACATAACCTATTTAGTATTATCCCTGTGTCTAGAGCGCATTCCTTCGAAGAGTGCCCTCATTATTACACTTAACATCTACAATCTGTGACTTGTTTTTTAAAGGGCTTTATGTGAACTATGATGTAATTTTTCTAAGCATTTTAAAAAGGGTAACAAAAATCATGTACTAATTCTGATCATAAAAATAAGACAGGAAGTTGATGGTATTCATTAGATTTTAACTAAATGAAATAGTTCCTAATGACAACATTTATATAGTAAGGATAAAACACTAACTTAATGTGTATTCAGTTTAAATTGTTATGTATTTTTAAATTGCCAAGAAAAACAGTTTTGTACATTTGAATTTTTTTTTCCAACAGCTTTCATCTTCAATGTCTTAATATAACCCTTACCAAAAAAAAAAAAAAAAAGAGTTGGCAAAAACAGCCTTCTAGCACAAACACTTTTTTTAATGAATAGTAGCCTAAAACTTAATATTTTTATAAAGTATTGTAATATTGTTTTGTGGATAAATGAAATAAAAATTCTTGTTGAATGCACCTACAAAAAAAATAAGTGAAATAGTACAAGTTCTAAAGTTAATAATGGAAGAAAAAAATCATATGATGAAATTGTTAGGATCTATGGTAAGAATAAATAGAAAAAAACATACTATTAATAACATAACATAACATAGACATAAAATCTAGTACTCTACATAATTTTAGACATCCACTGAAGGTCTTGGGAAATATCCTCTACAGATATTGAGGGATGACTCTACCATTTAGATATATGAAATTTGTAAGGTGATTCTCAAAGTTCTTCCTTTCCTGTATTTTTAACTTGTTCTAATTAGTTATACATGACAATAGAATAAATTTTGATACATCATACATAAATGGAGTATAACTTCTCATTCTTCTGGTTGTACATGATGTAGAATCATAAAAGTCATATAATCATATATGAACATAGGGTAATAATGTACTATCCTGTATCCTATATCTCCCCCTGGTGAAGGTGTTCCTGCACCTGCTGTTTGACAGGGTCACAGTGTGGGAGATTCTGCAGCAGGGCCACACCATCTGGAAACCGAAACTATGGGGAATGTTAAATGTTTTTGTTTATGATACTCATGATATGGATAATAGGGCATATGTCAATCAATAATAAAAGTACGTATTGCCTGAGATTGCCGGAAAATTCCCAGAATGAGACTAAGGATACAATTAAGACATGCCCCAAGGTGTGTTTCAATATCTCTCAGGATACAAACAATAGTGTTATTCCTTAAGCCTAAGCAACAAGAAATGTTTATCCCATGGTTAACAATTTACACTAAGCCACCCCACCCCCATTCTAAAGCCACAACCTGTGCAACAGCCTCCCTACAGAAAAGCAACTGCTGTGCCAACAGTACAAGGACCATAGTATGTGGCTTACTTAATTAAAGGAAGATTATGGTATCCCCCTCGAGGACAAGAGGCTAATAAAAATACATTGCCCCTACCAACAGACTCTCCTTTGCCTTATACAGGAATTTATGATGAAAATGGGAAACACATAGTTAATATTAATGGCAAATGGGTTGAGGTGCAGAGCCTGCCCTTTGAAGAATACAAAGACATAAGACTTGGTGTACTTTGACCAAGGATCAAAGAAATTCTTTAAGAAAGCAGTTAAATATGTCATATTAAAAAAGAAAATTACCTTGGAAATTAAAAATAAAATAATATAATGTAAAAGTAACGTTGATATATTTTAGAGGCACTTCAGAGTAGTGGGCTTTTAAGTAAGAAACTTTCACTATTTTTAGTGTGTTTTATTGGGATTTTAATTTAGAAGTAAGAAAGCTTACCAATAATCATAGGTATGCTTTAAAGTTAAAGGGTAATGAAATAATTATAGGTATGCTTTAAAGTTAAAAGTTAATAATAGGTCAGGAGACATGTAGTCCAGTTGGGTAATCTAGCATCTAGTGACTGAGGTAAAAACGTAAAAGCTTAATCATGATTGGCAAAGGTTACAGGAAATATTTTAAACAATGTCCTCAATATCTTAGGTAATCAATGTTTGGCAGAAAAGATTGTAACTCATGAAAATTATGTAAATCAAAGAAGTTTCGGGCTTTGAGGCTATCCGTTAACTACCTGAAAAAACACCTGCAAAAAGGTATAAAAATAAAGTCCGCTCTAGGAGCAACAGACCCTTCTTTCTGGAGGCTGCTTGTAACTTGCAACCTGTTGTCCAGTCTCTTCTTCTTTCAGGAAAGCCTCTGGATCCCTGCTGGGGCTAGACCCAGTCAGCCCTGCTTCACTCCCCTCTGCCTAATTCAAAGTACTTCTATTTTTTCCTAGCCACCTCCACCTAATTATGAGTTAGCATCCACATATAAGAGGAAACATTCGACCTTTGGTTTGGGGGGATTGGCTCCTGTATTTTTAGTTATTTTATGCTCGATGTTTTATACAGTACACTGAAACATTTTGATTGTCTTATTAAAATAAAATTATAGTTTGGACTATTTTGTGCTAGAAAATTCATAATTGAATGAGCTGTCTGTTTTCTTTTTAAATTTAGAATTTAGAGGACAGTTTTGACATTTTGCAATTGTTTCCCATGATTAATTGAAATAAGCGTAGGAAGGTGAAGAATCTTTCCAGCTGTGACTTCTCTGTTGGAATGATCTTTCCTAAATTGCTCACAGTTGTTCTACTATTTGTCTTTTCTTGTAAAATCATTTTACAAACAAGGGTGAAAGTTCAGCCACTTACCACATTCCCAGATCTGTAAAAAATACATGTCTCCTCTTAGGAACCAGAATGGCTTTTAGTACCAAGTCTTTTTTTTTTCCTTTTAAAATAATGAAACATGTATATCTACTCTATTAATCTAGTTACTTTGCAGTTTTTTTATAATTTTAATATTCACAGTAAGCACAGTAAGAATACTTAATAAGTATTTAAAATCACTATCTGCTATTAAAATTTTATCATACTGGCTGCCATGGTGTAAATGTTTGTGTCTCCCCAGAATGACTTTAATTGAAACCAGATAGTAGTAAGCTATATTTGGAGCAAAGCATTATCAAAGTGAATATACATAACTATAGAGAATCAAAAAATATTTTTGAAGTAGAATCCATAAATTTTTTAAACTATTGGAATGAAGAAAAAAAAAGATAGTAAGAATTTCTAGCTTGAACAATTTAGGTAGGTAAGAGTGTTTTTGGAGAGATAATGAAGAATGAAGGAGAATGGATGTGTGGGGGGAATGGCAAGGTGAAGAAGTGTCTGGATAATTAATTGATTTGTTTTTGGTGTTTCTTATTTTTGAGATTCCTGTAATATACCTACCTAGCAATTTCACATAGCCACGTGGGTCTAGAGGTCTCAAGCTCATCTGCACAACTACATAGCTTTCAAAATAACTGCTCTTTCCTTTCATGTGTACTCTTTCTGACCTCCAGTAATGAGTTGGATTTTCATTTTCTCTGTCCAGAGAGCACTAAGTGCTTACTGTATTGGTTTACTTATTAAATATGTTATCTCTATGCTGTTTGGACCCTGCAGACTGTTTTCTTGAAAATAAAATATGGTGTCCATAACAGCTCTAACTACATAATAGGCAGTCGATAAATATTTGTTGCATGCATGAATGAATGAGTGAATGGGTAAATGGTATTAGACTTCAATGAGATGGGTATATTTGTCTTTTCTCTCTACCAAAAGACTAATAGACGCTTGTGGAGAAAGATCTTGTTTTAATCTCTCCAATTCTCTACAATGTGTAACACTCTAATGGACATTAAATAAATACTCATTGATTCATGGATATTAAAGGAAGATACACTGGTTCACTTGAAAAGTCCCAGAATCTGTCTGCAAAAATCAGATAATTTACTTTATTTTTTTTCATATTTCCTGGGAATTAAGAGAAAAAAATACATCAATACATGGATACAGGTACGGAAAAGTAAAGACAAAGAAAATATAGAAATTGACAATGTTCAGACATAAAGACAAGGAAGCACTTTACAGTAACTTCTGTATCTAAAATTGTATCTAGTGACATTTTGTTTCAACTAAGAATCTAATTATCACAATACTTTGCACATGATTCAGATGGAACTAAATATTTTGTATTATACTTAATTGTGTACAGATAATTTTTTTCCACTGGAGACTTCTCTTCTCATAGCAGTATCATCTAACTCAGCACCAGGTACACAGCATTCATTCAAATTTTGTTCTGAAGAATTTAATGGATGTTTTATTGCCAATAATTATTCTTGCTCAATCCCACAAATCAGCATATTTATTTTGAAAATGTATTTAAAAATTTATGAAAATATAGCACTTACAAATGTAGCACAAATTCCTCGATAGAGATAACAACTCTTTTAAAACCCCAGCTGGGCTTGTGATTTTTTAATTAAAAAAAAAAAAAAATTCTTCCTTAAAAATTGTCTTTCTCTTCTGGCATTGTCATTAAAACATTAGAAGTAATTAAAACCATAAGTGGAATTTCTAGATGACTGGGCAGCTAAGAAAGAGCAATTAGCCATCCAGGGCAGGAAGGAATTCACATTTCCACATAATCAATTGTATAGATATTAAAAAGGCATTGGGGGCCAAGAGGAACAGGAGAAAGAAACAACACCAAAAAAAAAAAAAATAGGAAGAAAGAATTGTAAGAAATAATAAATGGAACACTTATTGTCAATGTTTCCATTTTATATTTTTGAAAAATCAAAAAATCTGAAATATAGGCAATTCAAAATATATATAAAAGCATTAATATTATTAAATTATGAAACATAAGCTTGATAATTTTCTTACTCTTGCACTTTATTAAGTTGTTAGAATAGCTTTGTTAAATGGCTTTGATATTCATGGTTACTTTCTTTTTATCCCACTTGTAAACATGTAATATTCCAAAATAGAGAGAAGGAGAATGAGAGAAAAAGTGAGCCACCTTTAAATGTATTTCTTTAAAAATATATATTTCTTCAATGAAACAAAAGTTAGGAGCTATGCCATGACATTGAAAGATACTCATACAATTATTTAAGAGAAGTCATTAGAAAATACACAGTAGTATATCTATTTAGATATCTTTTATAGAAAATTGAAAACAAGGGAAACAATATAATAATAAATAATGCTCTTGGTAAGCAAAATCATACAATGCTTAAAATTTCAGTTTTAGAAAGAGTGAAATAGATTTTTCTAGGTCGTTGCTCAAGGGCTGACTTCACAAGCCACCCTCCTCCATTCTACTTAGTTGATGTTGAATTGCATAAAAATGAAAGAAATCAAGTTCTCTGGTTATGCAGTGCTGAACTGAGGCCCACTAAAAACCTTACAACTTAGAGAAGGAGACAGATGCATACATGGTCAGCTGACTGCAGACTATCTAGATTTCAGGATATAAGAAAATATGATGCTAAGCTATGAATTCATTTTTAAAAATTCTCTGCTGACAATATTTACCTATGTATCTTTGCCAGTATGTAAAAAGATAATAGGCTGGAATTTTCTTCAGGACACCATATTCTATAAACCATCTGAAAGTGCTTATAAAAATTGAGGCTGTAGTTCAGTGGCAAAGTGCTTGCCTAGTCTGTGTGAAGCACTGGGTTCAAGTCTCAGCACCACATAAAATAAGTAAATATTTTATTTACTTATTAAGGTATTATTACTTATTAAGGTATTGTGTCCATCTACAACTAAAAAATAAAAAATAAAAAATAAAAAAAAATGTGGATATGCTTGTCATATTGTTACATGACTGTAATCTCAGATACTCAGAAGACTGAGGAAAAAGAAGATGGTAAGTTTGAGGCCTGACTAGGCAACATAGTAAGACCCTGTCTCAAAACAAAATGAAAAAGGACTGTGGCTGCAAGTTAGAGAGCTTTACTAGCATGTGAAAAACCTTGGGTTTAATCTCCAGTTCTTCAATAAATAATTGAATACATAAGTAAATAAATATATAAGTAAAGTGTGGATATATCACGTATCTAACTCAGATATGCATATGTCCCACCTGTACTCTTTGTGGGTTACTTTTCCCCTTCTGAGAGTACGGATAAGGACCTTTGTAACTGTTCACTATAGCCTAGAACATTCTAATTTTGAGTACACTGTAGAGTAACTGCAGCATAACTTGGTTTTGCAGATACACTATATAGTATCTGCTGGACAACTTTCAAAATATGCATCTTACAACCAGAAGAAACATTTCATCAGTACCCTCTCCCTGCCTTCCATGTTATCCAGAGAGGTTTTCTCCTGATCTCTGGTCTATTTTTCCCCCGTTCTCATAATTTCTCCTTCATTATCTAGAAGTACATACTTTTGTCCCATTGGTTACCTTTCTACCCTAGTCACCTTGCTATTGAGCTGAAAAACAACAACAACAAAAAAGAAAGCCTACAATGGCTCTCATGAGAATGCAGTAATATCACTACCTGTTGCTTATTAAGCTTGTTTTAGTCAATTTCCCCATCTCCAGCTGCTCTACAAACTACCTCCAAAGGATGTATATACTGCCCTTCAGGAGAGTCTAAAAAGTAAAATATTAATATATCCTTATGTACTGATTAGGTTGCTCTTACCTTGTAAATTTAAATTTTCATATTAAGTTCCAGAGGGTTCTGATTCAGTGATATATAGATTTCCAACATCCTTTCATCCCTTTCTGAGAATTGAGGGATTTATTCAAGAGCAAGTTTTCCAAAGTATTCTTTTTTTTTTTAAACTAAATCTTCAAGTATTTTTATTCTTTTTAGCAGTCAATGTAGTCTTAAAACAACTATTTACTACTTATGGGTTGATTTAGAGAGAGAGCAATGCCACATATTGCTTTAGTTCAAACTTTAGTCTTTAATTTTCTTACTAATCTTTTACAATTCATGGAATTAAGATATTTTTCTTATGCTAATAGAAATTCTCTTTAGAGTTTAGAGGCTATTGGAAGTAAGAAAACAGAGCTTGTGTAGTTCTTGTTAGGTAGATGTTATAAAAATAGTGTCTGTCTTCTATGTAACTTGGAAGGATATTACTGAATCAATATTTTAGGTTAATTTCTTCCAGAAATCTCTGTGAATTTGTTTTTAGGTTAATATTCAGGTGCTCGACCACATATTCTGTAATTCTTATAATGGAAAATAGCCCATTTAGTTAGGTACTATATATTCTCATAAAGAAGATTTTTTTGCATTTTGGCTAATTTCATTAAACCAGACTAAGCACAACTTATTTAATGATGTACATTAATTGAGCACTTCTCCACCCTAATTGATTACTCCAAACTATTTGCTACCCATTGTTTCTTCAGGACCATCATAGCATGTTCAATCTTTTTTCCTCCATGTGTGCTGTATCATAAAATTATTATCAAAAACATAGTAAAGATAATAGAAACCAACATCTTATATTTAAAATGAATTGTTTGGAAATGGCAAGTGTAAAACTTAAAATTATTTAGATTTTGATATTGAATAATGCCCAAATAACTCTTGTATCTCTAGAATATGAAATGAAGAATAATATCACTTTAATAGTCTATATTATTATATAACCCCCCCCCCCCAAACTCATCTGTAAATCACATTTAGGTAAATGAAGAGTCAATGCTTGGATAATTAAGTAAAAAATGTTTTCCCTCATCCTGTGTTATGGTAGGATGGGCAAGGTAGTATCCTGAGGTAAACTGTGCAAGAAGTTTTCTGATGAATATTGTTTTAGTTCAATGTACTATAGACTAGGTGGCATGTACAGAACAGAAGTTTATTTCTTGCAGTTCTGAAGGTCAAAGGAGAGCACAGTGCAACATAATCAGGTTGTAGTAGTTACTTTCTTTCTGGCTATGAACTGCTATACTCTTAATGTATCCACATGTGACAGAAAGAGGGTGAGAGAGCTTTCTAGGATCTCTTTTATAGGGGCACTAATCCCATATATGAAGGATTCCTCTTCATGACCACATCACCTCCTCAAATCTCCACCTTCTAATACCATACCATCAGAGATTAGGATTTTAGCATGTAGATTTGTGGCCCATTAGAATATTCAGTTCATTCAGAGATGGAGGTCAAAGACAGGCAAAATAAACAAAATAGGAGCCAGACATGTGGGATTCAATGCATTAGCCAAGAATGGAGAAAATGCTGAGAGCATCTAGAATTTAACAGGGAATATTGGAGAATATTGCAACATAGGCTTCAGTGCCTACTATAAATATCATTCTCCTGCCTTCTTATTTGTTGTTCTACAAATCCCAGGCTTGCTGGAGTAGGTGCCTGGTTCACTTGAAGGGACAGAAAGAGAAAGCTGGGACCTAGAAGATATAGTCAGTTCTTATAACAGCGTTCCTACAAACTTAGATCTTCAGAACATTTGACAATTTTTTTTATGAGAATCTCCTGGCATAATTATTTGCTTCATTATGAAAACATATTAAACTTAATTAAATTTTATTTTTACCACCATCAATAATGCAAATTAAAAGAAAAAAGTAGGAGAACAAACATCTTTGTTTACTGAAAATTGTGTTTGCAGCCCAAATGAACAAACAAAGAAATCTAGTTTTAGTTCCCTCATCTTGAGTGCTTGTGGGTGTAAGTTACAAACTGAAAAGAGTAATAAACTGATCATTGACCCTATATTAAATTTCAGTCCTAATTATGTTACTTAGTTTTGTGTTAGCAATGGAGAATATTCTGACAACTCACTGACAACTCATTGATTTCTGTTTCAGTCATAAAATTGCATTGTGGAACCTTAGGAAAGAGCTCTGTCTTCAGTAATGAGGGGGATCTGGTGTCTTTTTCCAAAAGTGGAAAGTCCTGATAAGTTGTGATAGCATATGCTTAACTGCTAATGAAAATAACCTCTGTCTTGATATTGCCTGGATGCCATGTTAAAAGATGGATTGTTTATTAACCCCTGAGGTATTCTAACTTTTAAAATTCAATTATACTGCATTTACTACACAATTCTTATTATAAAATGCCATCTGAACATCCATTATCATTGAGACACAAATGTTCCAATGAGAACACAATGGGCTTAAATTAGTCAAAGTTCATGACTTTCTGAAGTAAACTAACATTGCAGAATTATTTTTCCAAAATTTATAAAGCAGTTACATTTGAGTCCTTAACAGAAAAAAATGAATAAAACCAAATTCAACTCACATATTTCATTCACATATTTTACTTGTATACTGCCCTGAGGAAGCCCAGATGGCTGAAATGTTGGCAGGTTTCTGCACCTGCAATGATAATAAACTGCCCTGTTATTACCTGACCTACGTGAGCTGAATACAATTACACTTTGCTAGCTGTTACATGAACTGGTGGGTCAACGGTTTATATTATATTTTTATAGGATTGGTGAATGTGTCTTGCTGGACTTTGCTGAGTTCACCTTTAGCAATAGAATGCCAAAGGCCACTAAAGCACCTTTGTTCTGACACATTAATCATATGCCAAAGCTTGATGTGGATTGCCTTATTACTGCTTGGATAAATAGGGAAAAAAATAACTAAACTGCCTATTTTATAGGTTAATACACAAATGAATACTCCTGATACACCAAATAAATGGGCTTGACTAAGGGTGAACAACAGTTTATATTTTTAAAATTCTGAACAAGTAGAATGTATTTGAAGGACTCAGCCAACAATCGTTCAATTTAGTGACATTTTTAATGCAAAAATAAAAGAACAAGGTCATGGTAATATATATGAGAGTTATAGCAATAATGAAAAAGGAAGTAAGCATTACTCATAATCCCAACGCTCAGACACAGCTCCTGTTGTCATTTCAATGTGTCTGTTTCTACATGTGCGCATGATTGAGGACACATTTGGGTTGTAAATATTTCCCTATGTCATTAAACATTCTGTAAATTCTGCACTGGTCATCCATTCTTCACTCCCAAACACTTACACCTTGTTGGCTGTTAATCTTCCCTCTCTAAATAGCAATTATTACTTTCACATGAGGGATTTTCCTGGCTGGCATTCTAGTGAAATTTCTTTTCTTAAATAACCTGATGGCACTCCAAACTTTTTCTTTGTAGTAGCACTTACATCAATTTTAATATTATTTATATTTGTGTGAATTTTGGGGAAATAATCAGTGATACTTTTGGTTGGAATTGTGTTAAACTTACAAAACAATTAAGGAAAAATTGTTATATTCACAATATTAATTGTTTCATTAAAATGAATTTTCCATTCAATTTCATTTCCATTTAATCATGTATTAAATTTTGAAAGCATATCCTATTTCTTTTTAATTAATACTTGAATAGATATATTATATATTATTACATATTATTGAGCTTCTTTGGGTTGTGACATTGTGAACTTATTGACTTCTAGATATTTATATTTACTTTGAAGTGCAGAAACTTGGGTGAATGCTATAATTTTAAGTGTTTGCATACAAATGCTCTGATACTATTACATACTTAGTGACAAATTCATTCAGTCATTCAGAAATAATTATTGAACATGTATTATTTGCCCTTCACTATTTTGGATATAGAAAGTAAAGAAGGGAGTAAAAATATCTTGGGGTACATGGAGGTTAAAGACTAGGGAAGGGATCCAAAAATAAGGTAAATAAGGATTATTTATATTATGGTTATGGGGATTTGTTCTATGAAGAAAAATAAATCAGGAAAAGGGAATAAGGTGGTGTTGGGGAAAATTTTAATTTTAAATAGGATCTTAGTCCTATTTGGGTTTTGATAACAAAACACCATAAGTTGGGTGGCTTATGAAGAAGAAAAATTTCTCAATTGTGGAGGGTAGAAACACCAAGAACAAAGTGCAGGCATATTTGGTGTCTGGTGAGGATTGACTTTTGGATTCAGAGATTGAAAGGAAGTGACCACAACACTCAGAGCAACCAAGAGATCTTTATTACAGCAGTGCAACAGAGGTGAAAAGAGAGAAAGAGAAGAGAAGAGAAGAGAAGAGAAGAGAAGAGAAGAGAGAGAGAGAGAGGGGCCCGGCAGGAGGGAGTTTTTATAGCCCAAATCTAATGAGGTCTCTGGGTCTGCAAGCTGCCTTGTTGGCACAAGGGGGGTTACGTGTTTGGCCTTGAGCAGGGGGTTTAGTGTTCAGCCTTGAGCGGGAGCTTGGGCATTTGGGCTTGAAGCAAATAGTTGATAAAGAACCAGACAGAGGGTTTGAGAGGCCAGGTCATCCTGCAGCTAACTTTGTTTGGCATGCCCTGCAGACAACTTTCTCAGCCTGTCCTGCACCTAACAGAGATGACACTTTTTCATTAGGTTTCCACATGGTAGATGTGAATGATAGAACTCCCTTATGCTTGTTTTGTATGGGCACTAATTACATCACAGTTGTCTCAGTTTGATGGCCTAATAACCTCTCAAAGGCTCTACCTTTGAGGTTGGAGTTTCTACATATGAATTTCAGGGAAACACATTTCAAACAGTCCTAAAAGATGTTAGAAAAGATGTTTTGTGAATATCAGAGTAGAAAGTCTCACAAAATAGGAGAAAAATAGCTATACAAACTATGAGATGGGAACATGCTTGTTGTGTTTCACGAACAACATCAGTGTTAGTCTGGCTGGAACAAAGAGTGAAATTGTGATATGAAGTCACAAAAGTAATAGTAGGCAGAGTATGTGAAACCTGCTCAACCACTGTAGGAATTTTGGTTTAATGGTGATACAGAAGGTCATTGGAGCATCTCAGAGCACAAATGACATGACCTGCTTTGGGCAGGATTACTCTGACTGGAGAGTTTTGAGAATACAGTACAAAGGATAACCTGGAGATTTGGTAAGAATCTAATCCAATTAAGAAATGTTTTTGTCTTGAAGTAGGGTCTTATGGTAAAAGATTGTAAGAAGTAGTTAAGTTTCTGATACATAATTAGAAACAAAGCTACTTATTGACTGTTGTATATGGAATGTGAGGGAGAGAGAGGATTTAAGTAGAATTTTATGGTTTATGGCCTGAGCAAAGATGAATTTGACATAAAATGAGATAAAGAATATTCTGGAGGAAAGGTTTAGTAAGAAATATCAGGAAATCTGTTTTGAGCATGATAAATTGGAAATGTCTATTAAGCATTAAAATACAGATCTATATCATATATATAAAGTTATATACATTTTGGCAGGTAAGGATTTAGGTACAGATTACAAATATAAATTGTTGAGGAAATGACTATATATTTTCAAACAATTAAATTTGGTGTTTTACTTGGATATTTGTTGATGGCAATAGTAAAAAAAAAAAATTCAACTTAACAAATATTTATCTGTCATGTATGGAGATGTGGTAATTAGTAAGATACATATAGTCCCCAGCCTCATGGAACTTAAAATATATTGGGGTTGATCAAATGGTTAACATTTAATATAATTTATATTTCTCCTAATAAATGAGAATAATTCAAAGATGATGATATCATAAATAAATTAAAAAATAACTTTAAAGAAAATTTAAGATGTAATATCTCCTGGTGTATTATCAAAAACATACATTTCACCTGTATCCTCACCCCATTTTGACATTTCTTTTATCTGTCAATTCAATGTTTTTCATGCTGTAAAACTGCAATAATTCTCATTAATAAATGCCATGAACAAAAATAATTATATAAGTTATTCATTGCTTGTCAGAGCAATTTTACTTTGGTGAGAAAAATAACTGATCATAATCTTGTGTATTTTATTCTCAAAACTTTCTTTAGCTAATGATGTCTCAGGATATTTCAATCAATTTTCTTTAACTTTTTTATTTAGAAATAAATGATTAACCATTGTGCTTCTCATAATTAAGACATTACTTATTCTTTTTAAAAATTATTTCACTGCTATTTTTGAGTGCTCATCAAGAAAATACAATTTTATAATAATTTAACAAAAGCAGTAAAAAATATATCTGACTAGATAATTCTAAAGAATTTGGCTTCTTTTATGTTATATTCTTTCAAGAACTTTGAAGTTGAAATCTCAAAGAAAGTTTTTGAGTCAGAATTAATTAAGCTACATTTATAGAATATTTGCAAGCTTATGCCAACAGAACCTACATTGTAGACAATGATAACAAATGAGTTTCCAAAAATAAAAGAACATAAATTGATATTAATGTTTTCTAGAATAAGCACAGTAATTAATACTTTTTTGATTAAGTAAATATTTTCAGTTAATCTGTAAATTGCCACATATGAATGATACTAAATTTTAATTGTATATAATTGTATATATCATTGGACATAAGACTACCATTTACAGATTATTTTGAGTATAGGATGAGCTACATAATGAACACAGAGAGAGATGGTTAGTACCCCAGGTGAAATATCAAGATGGCTAATCTTGATGAAAGCAGTGGAGGGAATGCTGGGTGTTGAATTACACTTTGAATATATAACTGCCAACATTTGTTGACCTCATACCTAGTGGAAAAGAGAAGCAAAAGAATAACTCAGAAGAGTTTTGTTTATTTTTAACCAAAGAAACTAGATGACTGAAGATGTTACCCATTGAGATTTTGAAAACATAAAGAGCAAGTTTGGAAATAAAATGTTGTGAAGAACTCTACTTTGGATGTGTTAATTTTGATCTGCGTATTAGGTGTTCAGAAAAGATTTCAAGTCATTTGGATAGATGGGTCATAGATTCATGGAAGAAGTCCACACTGGTGATATAAATATGGGAGTTGATGCTATATTGACTGACTGTATCGAATCCATGTGAAGAAGAAATCATTTTATATGCAGTTTATAGGCATGACTAGATGAGGAGAGTGAATCTTACTTAACTCAAGCATGAACTTGAAGTCAAGATAGTAAAGTAGCAAGAGGTCATTTCGTTAAGAATGAATGTAAGAGAGTGATCTTTGTCCCAAATGTGACACAGAAGATCCAAACAGCACTCATTTTGGCTACCTAAATGAATTTTATAAACTTACCATGAAACCCAAGCTGAATAACATTGGAAGAAAAGTTCTAAAGGACATGGGTGACAACAGAGTGTGGCAGCATTAAAGAATGTGTGATTCTGGTTGGATTTAAGGAGTCTCAGAGATTGACCTGGAAAGATGAGGGCTTGTGGTCAGAGAGTTTGATGTGTAGAGTGGAAGGGCTATATGTACAGGTTATGATAAAGTGAACAGCAGAAGCACAGAGAGGGTTTGAAGGAGAGTGAAGAAGAAAGTCAGGGAACTAGGAGCATGATCAGTATGATCATCTGCATGGAAATTAAAATCACTGGATGCCTTCTTATCATTAATATTGTTAATTTTATAAAAATACTTACATGCATCTTCTGAAATAATTATGACCTTATCCTCCTTTATTTTGTTGGTATGGCAAAACACATTGATTGATTTTTCCATAAAAACCTTGCATTGCTGGAATAAACTCAAATCAATAAGTTTGTAATATCTTTTACATAGACCAATGAATTCAGTTTTCTAAAAATACATGTGGTATTTTGTTTAGTATTCTTTGCATTTATATTCAGGAGACATAGACAAATAATTTTCCCTTTTGGATTTCCTCAGAATATACCTTTAGCTATATACTAGAAGATCTCAATGTGTGTGTGTGTGTGTGTGTGTGTGTGTCTGTCTGTCTGTCTTTATGAGCCTGTCTATCTTTATGAGCTACTTGTCACATAATTTTCCAATAACAGCTACATATTTGTTAATTCCATTTTTTCAATTTCAGTGACTGTATTTTCCAAGGCTGTTTAAAATTAGTTATTATCATGTTGACCTGTCTTTTTCATTTCTTTTGTTTTGTAATTTCTTCATTTTAATGGAAATTATCCTTCATTTATAACTGGATGCATCTTTAACATTACCTACTTTATACCTTTGTTCAGCTGATTCACAACATTACTTTAATGCAATTTTTTAAAAATACTCTTTGAAAGTGCCATTTATTTTTTATATTCTTTCATTGCCTTCCTCTCTCTTTTTATTCAACCTCCCAATTTTACATCTCTGTTATCACTCTGGTTTTTCTTGAGATTGAGTGTTATCTCTTATCACTTCCCTCCCAAGTCTCCCAGTGTAGACCTCCACCTCATTTTTTTTTTTTTAATCACAGAACTTTATCACTGTTGATCCAGTTAGAGGAGGCCTTTAGTCAGTTTTTGATTATAAAGCTCATCACCAGAGACCTTCAAGCTGCTTGAAGCCACAGATTGGGGGGAAGTGAATAAATGAATTTGCATTTTTAGCCTTCTAAGGAGTAGAGGAGGTTTACTCCAGGCCCTGGCTTAAAGAACTTTCTATCCATGGTCCTTTTTTTTTGGTTGTTGTGTAGTGTCACTTAAATCCTTTTCACTCTTTAGGAGTAATCTTAAGATGCCAAGGTAAGCAGGCCTGCATATTGTGCTTCTCAACTTTCCGTTTATTATTGAGTTCCAATCTTATTTGGAGGATCAGTTTGTATGTATGTTGTTTTCTTCTTTATATTTTAATTCTTGTTATGTGCTCACAACAAATGTATTGATTTAATATTCTAACCACTATACCTACATACCTGGAATCTCTTACATCTGAATCAGTTTTTCTTGAGGGGGTTGCATTTATTGGAAAAACGTAAAATGGGATAAAAACAAATAAATTCCTAGTGAACTATATTGGCATTTTTCAGTATATATATATATATATATATATATATATATATATATATATATACACACACACACATACACACACACACACATATACAAATTTTCAGTTGAATGTGGAATTTTTATTTCTGCCAAATGATAATATGGAAATAGCATTATCTAAAAATTATGTCCATGTCTTTTTTCATGAGTTTTAGTAAAGCTGTAGGGTGGATACATTTACTTACATAGTACTACACTCTGGAATTGAAAGTATACAGACACAACAGTATCACAGGCAACAGTAATACATCACAGGGATTGTCAAATCCTAAATAAAAACTACATTCAGTGAATTTAGAAAAATATAATATCTTAATATCTTTTTTTATACCTTTATTTTATTTATTTATATGTGGTTCTGAGGGTGGAACCCAGTGGCTCACAAGTGCCAGGCAAGCACACTACCACTGACCCACAACCCAGCCCAATACCTTAATATATTAATGAAGGTGGGAAGCATCATTTACACGCCAAGGACTGTGAAAGAGAGAGGTAGCCTTTCAAAATATATATGCCTGGTCTGGAGCAGGAAGTTTATAGGCAGGACACTGCAGACAGAGGAAGCCAAGAGAACAGAGGCCCAGAAGTGAACAAGTTTTGCAGAAAAATCAGAAACTACTTGTATTTTTTCTATGAAGGGCAAAATAAATGTGGTTGGGAAGAGATGGGGATACTTTTATATATGTAGAAATTTACGTTTTTTTTTTTTTTTTCTGGGCCTACCCACCCTGTTACTGAGTTTGTCCCTTCTTTTGCTAGAGATAATTCTCTGATATTTAAAATCCTTCTTTAGCCAGTCAATGGCCTAGATCCACATTCAAAGGGATCAAAATGGTAGGTTTGACTCATTAGATTCTTATTTAATCACTTTTTAACTCTGGCTCTGATTTATGAATTTTGTACCACATTATTATTCAGTTGTTTTCATGTTCCTTTGCAATTATCACCTACGTATTTTATATCTGTACGTTTAATCTCCTCCAAATAAATTGCAAGCTCTTAAAAATCAGTACAGGCACTTACTGCTTCTTTGGAACTTCCTCTATACATATTCAGTGTTTTGAATGAATGCTTAAGTCAATAATTTATGTATTTGGAAGAAATATATATTAGGAAGCAAAATTCACATTTTAGGTATTCTTTTTAAATGTTTCTCAATTTGTCTTTATTTTTCTTTGTTTCATTTTACTAGGACTTTCTTATTCGCCTTTACCTGACGTCATAACTATACATATACATACATAGACAAACACATGCATAACAAAAATATAACATATACAAACACATTTATATCATAACATAGTACACCAAGAAGCAGTCATTTTTGAGAAGGGTAATACAGAACTTTTCATGTAATCTAACTATAAATTCCCTTACTAGTACTATTTATTAGGTTAAGATAGCATCTTAAAAGCTAGAGAAGTAAAGTGTATTTAAAACCATCAGCCCAGTAGTTTTGTGTATGTGAAAAAGGTAGTAACTGTATATCTGAGACAGTGTCTATGTCTGTGTGCTGTCAATCACCTTCCTCCTTTTATTAGTCTCAGATAGAAGATAAACAACAAGACTGACAGTTTTGTGTCCTTTGCCATTTTGTGTCACCATCATAGACAAGAGAGTATTATGTCATCACTCAAGTCTGTCACATTTGGCGTATGCTGCTATGTGTCTTAATGATTGTTTTCTTCTTAATCCTCATAAATACACAAACCACATATCAATTACATATTATTTTTATAGAAATATTTTCCCTTAATATAATGCCCTCTACTTCAGGTGAGAGGATTTATGCTGCTGCCAAACCCTCCAGGGTACAAAGGTGTTTTGTTTTATAGTAATACTTCTTAAAAATATGAAGGGACAAATATGATGATAGATTTTCTTTTTTTAAAATATGGAAATGATATTTATCTACATAACATGTAATCAAACACAGTGTTTTTTTTTTTTTTTTTGGCCTATAAACTCCTGACATATTTAGTTCTATTCAAAAAGATACTTTCAAAAACTTTAGACTATATTTATGGATGATAATTCTTCAAAACATGAAGGATATTTGTTCATAAAATTGATATGCAGCTTGAATTATGATAAAAACGGTACAGTGTCAAGAGTAAAACTATTTTAATATGGTGAGTGTGATAATCAAAACATTTTTGTCTTCTTTATATTTCCTGCAACTTTGTCTACTTGTACAGTCTCTAATTTTCTAACTTTCCAATGACATTTTATGGCATGTATATTGCAAAAAAAGAGTCTAGATAAGTGTAACAATTCTAAATCTAGCAAACACTTATACTCAATAATTATATAGTAAGCTGACAACCATTTAAATTCATGTATATATTCTATAAATTTCTAATGTTTTAGCATCTTAAAATAGATATGACTAATTAAGTCATATCTATTTTAAAATAAAATAAAATAGTTATTTCATAACTACTTTTAAAATACAGAAAAGTTTAAGAAAATTCAAAGAACTAGTGGGAGGATATCCAAAATTCCAATATGAAATTCATTTTCTATGTTATTATCAGATTGATAAGATAATGAAAATTTAATTTTATATACTTCTATTTTCAATTAAGATTATATTATTTCTCAGTTGTAAAAATTTTCATGCCCATAGTATGAAGACTTTCTAATGTTTAATAAAAAATTATTTCTAGATATTGGGTATTGAATTTATTTGTACTTTTACTTTATTACAAATAATGGCATGGTGACTATTTATGCATGTAAATCTTTATGCATGTAAATCTTAAATTTGAAATGATTTCCACTATAATGAAAAGACCATAAAAATACTTCTTTAAAATTAGCAGACTAATGCCTTGACTTTCTTCCCTTATGCTTTATAAACAAATTTTCTTAAGAAAAATAAATAGATGGCACTTTTCTGAGAAATTGTATATCTAACAACTTTTCTTTTGCAATATCATGAGGAAAAGAAATTGGTCAGTTATAAGGTTTGGTCTTATAATATTTCATCCTGAAATTGTGATGAAATTTGTCCTTCATTTTTGGGATTTAATAACTTTTAGGATGAAAATGCAGGTGACTTTTAGCCCTAGAAATGATGCTACCAATACACCTTTATTTATGGTATCATTGTACTATTTTACTCTGTAATGTTTGTGTGTGTATTTTTATATCTCTTGTTCCTACTAACTTTTGTTCTGTTTTCTAAGAGAAGTCAAGTTGGTCATCCAGTGTTGTTGTTGTTGTTGTTGTTTTTTCCATTTTAGGGTACATTTATATGCCATTAAATGTTTTTGATTCAGACTTGAATTCATTTGCATCTTAAATCTGTCTTCATCTCCATTTTTATCATAATTTATTTTCTTTATATTTAAGATTATTTTTCCAATGTGTACTTTTGTCTGTATTTTCTTGCAGCTTTTATTTAACATTTTTTAAAAATGTTTTTGTGGTTCTGTAGCAAATCCTAGTTCTGTAGAATGATGTTGTCTTCTTCTTTCTTTTTTAAATTAATTAATTTATTTATTTTTAGTTTTCAATGGACCTTTATTTTATTTATTTGTATGTGGTGCTGAGAATCAAACCCAGTGCCTCACACATGCTAAGCGCTCTACCACTGAGCCACAACTCCAGCCCCATGATGTTGCCTTCTTTTTATCAACAGTATTTATCATAAGACCTGCAGTATTTTTACTTAGTTCATTTTTATTGTTATTGCAATCCCAGTTTCATTAGCAAACTTCTAAATTTCAGGAGTTTAAGACAATAAAATTGTAATTTTCACAGAAGTAGAGTTAGCACAAAAGTTTTTACAATATGTTAAACTTTCATAAGAATTCAGGGACATGAGCATTTTTAATCTTGCAGTTTTTCCATTGCCTTGGGAGCCTTTATTTATAAAGAGAAGATGGAAAAAGAGAATGGAAAAGCTCTACTACTTAATAAAGTAAACTTCAACTTAACTCACACTCTATTGGCTATCTGATCACATGAAAGCCCTCCACTGTTCAGCTACCTCCTTAATTTAAATATGAATAAACATATTTCTCACTTTTTTTTGGGGGGTGAGGGGGGTGAGGGGATANATTCTCTCCTGTATTGGAAGGCGACTCTATGTACTCTTCCCATTCGTTTGGTCCTCATTATCTTAGTTAAAGCTCTCTGAGAGAGGCAGGATCTTTGCCACAGCATAGGTTTCTTGTTGGGTTGCCCAAATACACAAAGCCACATTAAGTTCAAAGTCAGTAAGTCCAGGTCTCATAGCCTCAAATGAAAGCTGCAGAGTCAGCAAGTCCAGGAACATTTGAAGTAGAACACATCACACTGTGGATTTCTCTCTTGAGAATTAGTAAGAATGATGTGTGTTCAGAGCCTTCTCTCTGGGTTTCAGAAGCCACCTCCATAGTATGTCTCATTTCAACCTAGCTACAGAGTAGGAATTCAAGGGTACTGCTAAAACATTATGTTTAATGTGATAAAATATAGTGTGCTCTTTTATTACGGATTTCATGTGATGTTTCTAATTTAATGTATATTTTTCATCTTTTCAATAAGTTTTGTGTGAATTACAGGAAAAGAAAGTCTCTTACTGTACTTATTCCAAAAAAAAAATATATATTTACCAAGTTAGCTTTCCTCAGTCATGTGTACTTGGCACCACAACTTCAGTCACTTAAGTTATACATTGGCTTTTGTCCTTCCCCAACTTAAATTTCTTCTTACATTTTAAATTTATTTATATAATTATTTACATATACAATATAGACTTATAATTGTATAAATTATAAATATTATCTGCATAATATAAATAAATATACATATTTGTACAATGCTAAAGACAGGGTAGAAGATAAATTTTCTGAATTTTATATTTCAACCGTAGCAATGTATCAAGATATCTTGCCTCTTCTTTTTAAAATCAGTTTCTCTGTATTTTGCTAAAATTTTTTATTAAAATTTGAAATCCATGGATTTTTCTCTAAAAGGTAGCACATAATTTAATATGAAATAGAATTTTAACAAACAAGATAAGAGGATGAAATTAAAGAAAATTTAATATATTTATGTAAAAATGAGTTAAGCATTTTAGGAAATGTTTCAATTTACTCTTGAGTGCAGGATATCATCCTTCAAATTTTGCATGGCAAAATATGGGGTTTTTTTTAGATTTTATTGTCCTGATTTCTCACTACTTCACCAAATATATGATAAATGTAAGAATATATTTTACACACAATATTAGTGATCAAGAGTAATTTGCTGATTTTTCATAAGCATTATATTGTTTGTGGAACCTCTCACAATCCTGCCATTGAGAAGAATTAGTAAAAAAGTGAAGAACTGGTGAGAAGGAAGCAAGATCAGAATTATTTGACTAAACTTTCAGCTTCAAATATATATTGTTAATGAAAAGTACTGCACACATTTCATAGAAGACTATCAAATCTTGTTAACAAAATTTCTACTCTTTTAATATCTTTATGGCTGTGCCTATATTTAGAAAACATTTTAAAACTGAACAAAAATATTTTCTTAACTACATAACATGTGCTGAAAATTGCAAAGTTTACTATTAGAATTTGTCTACTCTGAGAATTTCTTTCTTTAATAATTATGTTGTCTCCTTAAAAAAGACAAGTTGAGAATTTTAATGAAAATTCAAGTTGTAGGAGGTGCAAACTTAGGATTATTAGAATCACATCCAATGTAAGTCTAGAGTTATTGTCTCTTCTTATGTTACAAACACCAACTGTAGGCTTTCCCAGTATGTGGGGTGATATCAGGTTGTAAGATTGCGAACTTCAGGGGCTGATTTCTGTGTCTAATGAAGGCAGATGATTTCATTCCCAGTTTACATTTCTGTATGCATTTCCATAATAACATGGCATATAATCTTCTTGTCTTTTTGATCCAAGTGCTCAATGAGAGTTATATCACATGGTTACATATGGTGGTTTTATGGTCAGATGTAAAAAATGAATTTCATATGTCTATGAGAAAGACCAATATATTGTAGGTTGTTGGAAAGAATGAGGGCTTACAAAACTGTTTAGTTCAAATACCACATCATTTTCTTGTTCTATGAATTCAGGGCCGTAGAAAGCTGCATCCAATTTCAAACTATATCAAGTGCTAAAAGATATTTTCACAAGGAAAATAAGAAATAATGTGACAAATACCTAGGAAAATACTGTGTTTTCAAGAAGCAAACAAAATATTCATGAACTTTGATTTGTGGGAGATGAATAGGAAGCATTTTGTTTGCATAAGGTCCTTGAATATGTATCTCAGAATTTTGTAGTTTTTAAATTTTGATGATTATCCATTAACATTCTTCTTTAGTAAAGCTGCATATTAAATACAGACCATATATATGTTAAGTGACATGAGTTGTTTATATTAGGAAAAAGCTGTAAATAAACATGGTCATTGTTCACCAAACGAGACTGTTCTTGTAGCATAACAGCATTTGGGCATTCGCTATAACTAATAAATCATAATTGACATTTTATATTTATGAGTCATTTAACCTTCAAAGCTTAAAGAAGATTCTGAAGACTGAAGTTGCCAAAATTGTGTTTTCCTACTTTATCTACTGGTCACATTTTTGTTTATATGCTCCTAATATTAATTTTTATATATTTAATTTTTTTCAATCTGTATGCTATTGTTATTAATCTACATTCATTTGATTTTTTTCCAAATGAGCTAGATGGCATTTATGTCTGAATTTTGTGAACCAAACGTATGTTCTTATACCATCTGAAAGATGCTATATTCATTTCTTCTCAAACCAAACACTTTAAAACTGAGAGATACACAATTAATAGACAACAAAATATCTAAATTTTATTCTGGAAAGACAATATTGGGGACAGGGAATCATCTGATATAAGTGATACCATCTGTGCTGAATTTATATATATATATATATATATATATATATATATATATATATATATGTACATATAATATATTTACATACATGTACATCTATAATACTGAGTGTGGTATATCTATATATATACAGTAATGAAGTACTAGTTTTCCAACTTTTCAAAATTCACAAATCATTAGAGGTCCCACCTCAATCAACTAGATATGTGTGTATTGTTAAAGACTATGTTTTTCTCTCTATAGGATTTGGCATTTGTTTGATGAGAATAGTGCAACCTAGGAAAAAGAGACAATTTTGAGTGGATACATGTCAATTTTCTAAAGATAAAATTGAGGAATGTGATAGACATCATTATCTAAAGTACATGTATGAAGACATGAATTGGTGTGAACATACTTTATATACAGAGATATGAAAAATTATGTTCTATATGTGTAATAAGAATTATGATGCATTCTGCTGTCATGTATTTAAAAAATAAAAGCAATTAAAAATAAATAAAAAATAAAATAAAATTGAGAAACATGCTTGAATATCTGAATGGTTCTTATTGAATCATTAACTTACAATTGACCCTATTTCAGAAGAAAATCAGTCAAATTAAAGCATTATATTGATCCCAAAATTAATTAATTTTAGATAATTTTAAAATATTCATGAATAATAACATAAATAAAATTAAGATAGACTTATTATTTGAAAACACTTAAAAATCTAACAAATTTTTTTAACGAATGAAAACACACACCACCACAGAGTTTTTGGTTCTTGATAGAGAGTCCTAAAATACATCGGGATTTTCCTGAAAGAATTTCAAAGGCTAATTCCTAAGCATATTACAAGTGATTTCAAATATCCCCATGACTGTATTCCTTGAAAGGTGAAAGAGATGCTTAAATATTACTGTCAAACTACCAGATAGATATTATATAAACAACTTTTGGACAAGAGTTCACTACTTCATAAAAAAAATCCATTAAAATTTCGAATATCTCAATAAATGAAAACATACTCCCTATATAAAACCCAAGGATAGCTTCAAAAAATCAATGGATTTAAATAGAATAAATAGAATTTTCTATTCCTGTGCCAGCCACCATTTCTCTACTCTCAATGTCCTCTTTTCAAATGAAAACTTTTCCAGATTTAAATTATGTATTGATCAGATATGGATGGCACTCTTGGAACTGCTTTTTCTTCTTTCTCAAAATGTACTGCACAGATTATCAGAGAGATGAAATTATTGTAAATGCATTGTGTGTGTGTGTTAACAGCATTTTGCATTCTCAACAGTTGCCTTGGTAAAATTTTATATGGAATTCTCAAGAGATGATTTCATATTTTATCAATGTCATCATTGTATAAAGGAATTATAGAATCTATTTTTTTTAATTGAAATAGAAGTGAATTCTTATTTTATGTAGAAGAATTATATGTGCAGAATTTCATTTTTGATATAAAATTAAAATGAATATTGTTTATTATTTAGAAAATGGATACATATCTGTATATAATTATTGTGACTTTTAATAATATCATCCATTCTGAGTACTTGATTTTCTTTTTTCTAAAAAATAATTTAGTAGATAATGAATAATAATTCAATTCCTTCCTTCTAAACCTAGGGTCATGCTGTGAGCTTAGAGCATGACATAATTGATACAAAATAACAATAGTGTCACTTCTACAGATATTTCTTATTTGTAAACTCCAAATCACTATTATTGAAAGCATATTCATATCAATAGATTCATAATTATTTCTCTTAATGTTGTAGTAAGTAGAATTTATGCCCAAATATGCTAAAATTATGATTCTTTTAGGTAGGTTCTATCACTTACCTCTTTTTTAACATAACTGGATATCTACTCTAATTTGTATATAAACATAAGAGCATCTCAGTATAGTAATACCAATATCTATACAATAGCATGGCGGAAACTGATAATCCTCATTAATGGCTCCCCTCCCTTTGAATTCAGCTAGACTATGTTTTCCAGACTCTCATGGAGTATGGAATAAGTAAGGAATGAGAATGGAATGACATGTGCATTTCTAAGCTTCTGCCATTAACATTTCTCATACTTGCTTCCTCAGGGTTCCTTTTCCTCAGACAACTTTCAAAGTCACAAATTGAAGGTGGTAGCTCATGTCATTAACATCTTTATAATAGGCACTGCCCCTCCCACCAATGACCTTGAACACTTCTTTACTGTTAAATGATAAAGTACCTGTAGTTTAAGCAGCTTAAATGTAACCCTGTCTCTAAAAGCAAAAATATATTTTCAAATAAGTAGGTTTAATGAAAACTAGAGATCACAAAGAAGATTAAAGCTTTTTTTATAAAGTTATTTTACCATATGACATTGTCAAATGAGTAAGACATGACTACTTATTATCTTAAGAGAAGTAAATTTGTAATCTCTGAATCCATAGTTGTAAAAGGTTTATTAGCATAGTCCACCATAAAAAAAGGATGACAACTTAAATAACTTTTAAGTGTTCAGCTAAATAATTAGAATTTATACACAAAAAAAGGTTAGAATGAAGTATTAGAAAAAAAATGAAAGTTACTTTGGTAGTTACATTGTAGAAATATTATACATTATTTTTTTTTTACTCTATTAGTGATATTTTGGAACTATATATATAAAACTAATTATCTAAATGTTTAGAACCTAAAAATCAAAACAACAAACTTCTTTTAAATCTAACTTTATAAAATGAAAGTTTGCAGGTGTGAAATATTTATTAGAACATAAAATTTTTAAGTAACTATCATGTTAAATATGTCACTCATTCTAGACATTTATTTTAACCTATCATACTCGATGAGGTGATTCATTAAAGGAAACTGCCATTTTATATACGCATTTGCATTGTCACTTATTTATTCCTACATTTATTAAATAGAGAGAATGGGAATTACATTCAGAGCACTGTACTAATTACTCTGAGCAGTGGGAAGTAGTCTCATCTCAGTTGAGATGCTCTGAAAGATTACCATGTCCTAAGGTAAAGGTACATATTAGCATATAAATAACAGACTACATAATGTTCACCTTTAATTTCATATTGACATAACAAATAATTACTGAGCTCCATTATATAATTCTAACCTTGGGAACTCAAACAAGGACCTGGATGTGGTTTGAGGTGGGCAGGATAGGAAGATTTATCAACAAAAAATATAAGTTAATGAACTTGGAAGTTAAGTATAACCTGGGGTATGCAGAGGGACATATGCCTTTAGATAAAGGGGCATGTTTTGTTTGCCATATGTAAACTATACATTTGTAACCTTTGAGGCATTTTGAGGGGTAAGGGGAAAATAACTAGAGAAGAAAATATTGTTCAGATCTGTAGGGCCTTATGTTATATGACAAGCAATTTAAATGTTACCTTATAGGAGGGATATTATTGCAGGGATATGGCTGCATATGGAAGTGGTTTATGGTCAGAAGTTTAGGAATTTAGTAGAGTAGAGTGGAGATTTTTACATTGAGACTGGCTGTTGGGGGAATGCTAAGTGGCAGTCTTTGGCAAAGGCAAGAAGCCTGGAAAATAGAAACCAGCATGCAATTTATTTCATTCTTTAAACATTAAATTTTTCATAACCAACTTATTAATATTTGGTATATTTTACATTTGGCAGTTCCTATATTTTTTCAAATGTTTCATAATAAGAGATTGTATGTATTCGAGTGGGAGTAGTGAGTTTTTGCTTTTATACCTTTGAAATAAGAAAAGCTGAGGTTTATAAATTGGGATTGACTGCTAAAAAACTTCCTTCAAATAGTGACAGAGTTTCCAGATTTATTGCTTAGCTTCTGTTCACATTTCTATTCCAAAACTCCATTTACTATGGTTTCAGTAAAGATTCAGTCCAGGCTGAAACTTGGTATATCAAATAGCATCTCTGGAGCAATGGTTGTTTTTACCAATTTTCCAGAAGATTGATTTAGATTGTTTTATGTTGTATGACTGTAAAAGAACAAAACAGAAAAAGGATTCTAGCTTGATACTTTATTCTATCTGTATGTTTTAACTGGTCCTCCATGGTACTATTACAAATGACACAAATTTATTTTAATATATTTTTGTTAGGCTATCAAGAAATACAACAACACTTTGATAGGAAGATTGAGAGTGATTAGATTTTTTTTTTTATCTTAACTCTTCCTTAATAACTAGAGATGTAGTTTCATAGCATACATCTGAAGGTACAAAATGTAAGATCCGAAAGAGTTAAGATTTAGACCTGTGGCCCTTCTGTAGGCTTTATGATAGTTTGATCCAGTTTTCCTTTCAAATTAGTACACAGGTCTAATTAGTAAAAAAAATCCGTTTGGTGTGCTAAAACAAAATTGTCTTCACTAAAGCTTTAAATCCTTGTAGAGCTTTCAATTGGAAGTAGAGTATTCAATTGCAGGGATGGGGTGTGGGGTTGGGGGACAGGCCCTGATGGATTGTATAAGTAGAAATGGTTAGTGTCCTGTTCTGAAATCAGTAGGACTAAAGTAGATTATGCTGTTAGCACAGGTCTAGGTGGAAAATGAGTGGGCTTATAGTAGAAGCTTGGAAAACTCAGAATACTGGTTTGGGCAGCCTTGAAAATAAAATTAGAGGCTGAAGAAAATGTCTATTCTCAGTCACCAAGCAGCAAAATTAGACTTGATATCAAACCAACAGACTATGGGTGAAGTTCTTCCACACATCTTTCCCATAGGTAGAACTTGGTTTATTAAACATAAACATTTAAGTTTCCTACAGGAATCAAGTGGGGACACTTGGGTAGAGATGATGTGTACTGAGGTAAAAGAGAATAAAAAGAGTGGAAATTAAAGTTCTTAAAATTTCATCCCATTAGTGATGTGTTTTTTTTCTTTTTTGACTAATACCCTATGGATGTAGAATGATATGATTTTGAGGCATTAATTATATTAACACTAAAATTTAAGTAGCCAGGATGACAGGTAAACTAACTTTCTGTTATTCTGATTTTGGTTTTTCCTTTAGTACTTGTCTATGGAATACAGTGAATTATAATAAAATTATTTAGTATACAATATTCAATTAATGTGTAGAATTTTTCAAAATGTTAATATATAAAATTATAGAATATTTTCACAAAATATTGGTAATCCACATATTAAATTTAATTCAATAAATTAAAAATGGGTATCTATAATATGTACCATGACATGTAGGTCATTGTGTAAAATGATTCCAATTTTGAAGTTTTAGGTCAAATGGGTGAACAAGAAAAAATGGAAAAAAAAAATGAAGTTGTACTTGTTGCATTTTATTAGTCTTAAAAATCATTACATAATATGATCTTACACAATTACTTAAGCATCTAAAATGTGATATGAATTATTTCTCACTGTAAACCAATTTAAAGTTACTTGAAAAGTTCCTGGCAAGATGTTCTTTATAATAAATATAACACTAAAGGAAGGAGAGCTATAAAAGGAATGTACACAAACTGTTAGTATGTTCTCACTTTGTTTTCTGTTCTTTTTTTTTTTTTTTGGTGGTGGTTCTGGGAATTGAACCCAGGGTCTGACCATGCTAAGCAGGCATTCTTCCCACTGTGCTGTGTCCCTAGCCCTGCCTATAAGTTTTGAATGAATCATTCTAGAGTACTACTTTGGTTTAAAACCAATTAATATGCAACTTATTAAATATAACAATAAATTTTCTTAGTAACAAGTATAAATCATGACTAGAATTCTACAAGTTTTTGTCTTAGAAATTTTTATTTTATCCAACATGAATACGAAATATGCATTTGTATTATTGATGAACAAGTTAGAACCAATAGTATATTGGGAAAATAAATTTATTCACAGTTAAGTACTCTTTAATATACTTTTACTCATTGGTCAATATTTCTTACTTGCAGCTAAGATTAAATTCTCCAGAGCTCAGAGTTTTGAACCATTAAATCCCCTCACCAGTGGATAGCAGGAACCTAGCGGATAATAAGATCTGACATTCATGTAGCCAACTTGAACTGTGAGGTATTTAATCTCGATGATGATGCTTACAAATGCTTATTTTTCTGATTATTTATTCCCAGGGAAATGTTTGAAATTTTAAAGATTTGTAAGTGACATGTTTGGGTTCTTATTTATTATTAAAAAGAACATTTAAATAATGATAAATATTCTGTGTTTCAAAGAAAGAATTTTTAAAGATTAAATTCACTTCGACTTACAGTATTGCAATATTTTCCATTATACATTTGGTATGTACTACAAAGAAAGTTAAATAATATGGGTGATTGCTTATTAACTATACATTTTATGTTCTTTTAGAAACTGAGGTAAAAAAGAAAATAGCTGTAAAATCATTTGTTTAGCATCAAATCATTTTCCGATGATCCATTATTTATTTAAACATTTGTGTAGCATGATGTTTCTACTCTTTTATGCTCAACAGTGTCTAAATGAGAAGGTTTTTTCCTCCTTTTTTTTTTTTTTTGCTTCTCTCCCATGGGGCATCCTGTGGAGAGATATTGAAGAGGACTTCCTAGTTCAGTTCTTTTTCACTCTGTTCTTATCATATACAGGCAGAGTTTAGTTGTCAGTTTTTTTCCAGTGGCTATTCACCGAATGCCTACTGTGCAGATAGCTACAGGCTCAGGGTGCTGAGCTACTGAGACAAGTTTTCTGCTCACAGGGAACCCATTGAGTTATAGTACAAATCTCTTGGACTGTTAAAGATTTTCCTTTATTCTTTCATATTTGAAATGTTGTTCTAAAGTAAACTGTAAATGATGATATCATAGCACTTACAAACTTGAAAACATTAATATTGTGGATATAGAATTTTCTTAAAATATTCAGTCTAGTGAAAATCTTATTAGGCTGCTCTATTATCTAGCAAATGAACATAGTACACAACAGCTTTACTTATTTTGGCTGTTTCTTGGGTATACATGTTTATCAGTTTTTGAATATCTGTATCTATTTATATTTCAGTTCTAAAATTCTGAACTTTCTTCTCCTACTTTCATTACTATACAGCAATTATTTTCTACACCTAACACTCAGCAGATGGGTGCACAATATTTAAGAAAATTGTTCAAGTTCATATAATTAATCAATAACAAAGCCTATATTAAAATTTAGATATTCTGCTTTTCTTTTCAGAGCCTAGATTTTAGACAAAGGTAATAATAATTATAAAAAGCAAATCATTACTATTATACTACATAATTATTATTATATTATATTTTTATAATTAATATATTTTCATAATAATAATTATAAACAGCTAAGCTGAATTGGTTAATACATTTCAGATATTAAAGTATTTATGTTAACATCATGATTTCAAACCCAAAATATTTTAATATTATCCCTGTAATGTATTTTAAAGTACTTTATATACTACATGACATTGTTCACTTACCATAAGCAAGATGGAAGTGAATCAATTAATCTTATATAGATTTGGGCTTGGGGTTTTGATTCAGTATTTTTAGGTTTACTCCATGCAAATAATTTATTTATGAAAGTTTTATATTTGTATGCATTAACTCCACAAAATAGTTTGGTCTAAAAAGAGTTAAATTCTTTTTCTCACAATTCGTTGAAAAATCTATGTTTTGTGGAATCTATTCTAGGGGAAATGAAATTGAACACAAGGGTGGGTAATGTGTTTTGTGTATACAGTACCATGGTAGAAACTTGAAGTTTTCCCTTTTGGTGATTTCATTTTTGAAAAAGTATGTTATAAGTACATGCCTATTTTAACTTAGATCTATATATAAAATATAAAATTAGATGTATATATATATATATGTGTGTGTGTGTGTAAATCATAATTTTGAAAAATGGTTAATATAGCATGAGTTCCTTTTGTGAAAATAATCAATTTGTGTCTTGACTATTTTCCTGTGGCAACTGAACAAGCCCTGTACATTATAGCATACAGAAGACAGAGTATAAAATAGACATTTTAAAAAAATGTGTGCTGCATCCTAATAGAGTTACAATAACCATCAAAATCAGATCCTTATTTTTCACAATAAAAAAGCAGATATGAAAATATTTGCATGCATATGTATTCCTATGAGATGAGAGTTAGCACAAAATAGTAGAAAAGGGACTACAAACATTAGGCACTTGTTATTTAAATGTACAGGGGCATGATTTCTTAATGATATTTAAATTCATCAAAATTCAGAATATTCCCAAATTTTAAAAAGCATGTAGAAAAGGGGTAGGTGATTTGAAAACATTTGGCATTGGGGATCCTCTGTTATGTAATAAATGTGTACAATAAATTTTAAACTTTGATATCTTAACCATTTCCTTAACTCTATCAAAAGTTTATAATTTTTTAAAATTCAACTTTAATTATACATTTATATGCAATTTTAAGAAATAATACAGAGAGATCTCATTTGCCCTTTATCCAAGTAACAACTTGCAAAGTTATAAAACAATATCACAACTTATAAAACTGACACTAATACAGTCCACCAATCTTATTTTGTTTTCACCACTTTTACACATAATTATTTGTGTGTGTGTGTGTGAACATATGCATGTGTGTGTTATTCCATTTGTAGGTTCATGTATCTGGACCTACATAAAGACACAAGACAGTTCCATCACTACAAAGAATTCCTTGTTCCATCCTTGAAGAACCACACCCATGTCCCTACATCTCTACTGTCTCTAACTGTTGGCATTCACTACTCTGTTCTCCATGTCTACTGTTTTTACTTCAAAACATTGTTTAAATGGATTCCATCGTGATTTATTTATAGAGTATTTGTATGTATCACTGTGTGTGCTTTTCATAGTGATTGTCCTTAACATTGGAGCATACATATGTGATTTATACAGTGTACTTAGTGTATTGTATTCACCCATATTTTTTTTTTGTTGTTGTTTCTTTTTTGTGATGCTTCAGTATTTCTTCTTTTATCATTTCTCTTCTAAGGCACTTTAACTTTATTTCATTCAGGTCAGCTAGAAAAAAAAATGTTCTTAATTTTCCTTCTTCTGAGAATATACTTATTTTCTCCCAATTCTTCAAGGATAGTTTCAGTGGGTAAGAATTCCTTGTAATTCTTTTCTCAGTACTTAAAAAATGTGTCATTGTCTCTGGCCTCCCTGATTTCCAAAGAGAAATCTATTGTCATTTGCATTTATGTTCTCAAATGTCACCTGCCATTCTCTTTGTTGCTTTCAAGCTTTTTGTCCTAATTTTTAGAAATTTCATTGTAATGTATGTTAACATGGTCTTTGGAATTTTTCAACTTGGGGTTTTTGTCAGTTTCTTTATTCTATACACTAATGTACCCACCAAATTGGGCAAGTTTTTAATGACTGTATCTTTGAATATTCTTTTAGCCTCATTCTTTTTTTTCCTCCTTGGACTCTAATGGCACCAATGTTGAATATAGCTTTATTATCTTGTATTTCCCTGAGGTCTGTTATGTTTGTTTTTTCTTTTATTTTATATATATTTTCTATCAGTTTTTCAGATCAGGTTGAATTTATTACTCTGAGTTAAACTTGCTCTTTCTATCTTCTGTGATCTCCATTGTCCTATTGAGCCAATCCAATAAGGTTTATTTAGGTTATTGAAAATTTAATATCTATAATTCTAATTTTTAATAAATTATTTTTCTAGTTAAACTTTCTATTATCTTTTTCCTTTGTTCAAGATAATTAGTAATGGCTTATTAAAATATTTTTATGATGGCTAAATATCTTTATCAGATAATTCCAATATGTGATTCATATCAGTATTGACTTCTATTAGTTATTTTTTTTTCTAATTTAAGTTATCATATTCCTGGTGTTTGGTATAACCACTATGTTTTTTTTTTTGTTTGTTTGTTTATATCCTGGACATTTTAGCTATTATATTAGGCAACTCTGAATATTTTTTAGGTCTACTATTCTAGGAGGCATTCTTTTGATTAGGTTTAACACAGTTTATTTCTTATACTTACAGGCTCTGGGTCTAAATTAATAACAATTTAATTTTCAGGGAATTTGCAGTGCTATATGGTCTGTTTGACTTTTCAGATTCCACTCAGGGTTACACTGATCTATATTGATATCACCTAAAAGGGCAAAGAAGTTTCCCCAGGCCAGGCCTGTACTACTTCATATTGGGCAAGGGGTTCTCTAGCTCATAAGAACTACTTCTAGGACCCTCACTGTCCAATTGCTTATTGTCTGTAGATGATGAAGGGAATTTCAATCTGATGAGGAAAATGATTGCTCTCCTTTGTCAGTGGAGATCCTCCTTGATTCCCCTTGCAGGTGACCTATCTTCCTGAGGCTGTTGGGGAACTTCCATTCAATCAGTAATAAAACTGAATTTGCTGATGCCACCTCCGCTGCCTGGTTTGGTTAGGAGAAGCTGGGCCTGGATCATCTTTTACTGTTGTTTATGTAGCCTTCATGCTGCCCCTCAGGTCCTGGTGTCCCTACCACTGCTCCTTCATCTTTCTTTCTTTCAAAATACTCTTTTGGATGTCTCTAGCTTAATGTGATATTTTACGCTGTACTTAATTAAAATCATAATAATAAACATGTAGTTTTACCCTTTTTACCCAAAATAAAGTCAAGAGAAGCATAACTCAACAGAATTCTGAGAGATATTCTGGAGAAACAAATGTTTTGTCTCAGAAAAGTGATTCAAACCAAAGAATATATTAACAGAGTACACTAGCCAATCAGAGTACACGTAATTATAGATATATTTCAACTAAACATCAGATCAAATTTAAATAAAGTTTAACAAGTGTCTTTACTTCAGAGAGCTTTTAATATGCCAATATTCTTTGTTTGGGGCTCTTGTAAGAACTGTAGCAAGGTTTCAAGTTTCCAAAATTTATCTGTCCATACAAGTGAGTCCATTTTGTTCATAGTTGTTTTGGGCACTGACATATCATGAAAGACTTTGTGAAGGAAATCTATTTTCACAACCGGTATCTACCTCATCTAAAGTATTACACTAGATTCAATCATTTAATTAAAAAGTTATTTCTGAGAACACTAAGGAGCACCAAATTCTACTTTGATTTAAAAAAAAATCAGATAAAATATTTCAGTATATTTAAGCCTTCCTTTAAACTGATTCAAGAAGCAAAATTTAGATGCACAGCCAAATTAAATGTTTATTGCATTGTGTTTAAAATATGTGGTCTAAAAGTACCGACTGTTCTCTAATGTTGCCATTCACATTTTCAATATTTCCTCTTTCCAGCTTTAAGGGACAATAGGATTGAGCTGGTTCGTGCTTCCTGGCATGAATTGAGTATCAGTGTCAGTGATGTGTCTCTCTCTGATGAAGGACAATACACCTGTTCCTTATTTACAATGCCTGTCAAAACTTCCAAGGCCTATCTCACTGTTCTGGGTAAGTACAGGAGACTAAACCCATGTAATCACAAAACCAGAGAGATGCATACTGCTATAGTAATATGATTCTGTAAGAAAATGTAGTTTGAAGATCATATTTATAGATGTAGTCTAATTCCTTCTCTGCTATGCTACAAAAAGGGCATTTAAAAATAATTTATTTGCTTTCTCCATTTTATCATTAGTCAAAAGGAGGTACAAAGATTTATGTCATCCTCAGAAGGCACAAGGGCATTGTGTTCTGTAGCTAGCAACACATACTTCTTTTCTTAATTTCCAATTGGACCTCTTTATATCAAATCATCTATACATTTTGTATTCTGCCCCTTTTATGAATTGACAGAATAATGAATATAATGAGTTTGACTTGCATCTATAGTATGCTTCTACGTTTTATCTTATAAGTCACCTGGTGAGGGCCTTCTCTAATAACCTGTGGCTTTCAAAAATGACCCCTTTGTGTACTTTTGTGCATTTAAATGGCCCTGACATTTCCATGGGACTTCTTTCCTTTTAAATTTGTATTTTCTGGATCCAAAATGAAGTACATAATGTCACTTGTGCATGCAGCTTGTAGCTTCTTTGTGCTTTTATTCTCTAAGTATTGGGCTATTTTCCCAAAGGTTAAAGTGACATGAAAAAGCAATAAATTCATAGAGATTCTGAGGAAATAAAGTTGCAGCTCGAACCTCTCTGTGATTCCACAGACGTCAGTGCCCCAATCAGCTGAAATCGTTGCACTTCATTGAAACACACCTGTGTACTGAACAAGTTAGAGGAATTTAAAAATTGATTTTTTTTTGCCCCTAGCTTGCCTTCCTTTTTAGATAGATAAAGGCACAACATTGCATTTAAAAGGACAATACAGACTCTTCTTTTAGATAGGAATATTAAAGTTAATCCAGCTTGAGAATTGGTTTTGTGCATAGGATATGAAATATACTCCACTGCAAATCCTACTGAGACTATTTTATAAAAATCACTGAAAGTTTGCCATTAATGACAAGATATAGCCTCTAAAATGGAGTATTTCAGGATAACAACTGTCTAAGCTTAATATATTATTTTGTAGAGAGCCAAATTGGGACTCAAAGAATAGGTGCCTGCTGCATCCAGTTTATTGAATGGTGGTAGGACAAAGATTTTTTTTTTTTTTTAAAGCAAAGGTGTAATATCAAGGTGAAGACAAGCAATAACAACTATGTAGTTAATGGAAGCATACTGACCCTTTATCTTTGTTGTTCTTGTTGATTTACTTTGCCATTCTCATATTGTTTTTTTCTAACATTCTTACATTTTAATCTTTTCAAAACTGAAATAGTTCAACAAGAAAATCTTCAGTCTGCTGTTATTATTTAATACTTTTAAAGGAAGTTTTAATATATCTCTACTGAGAAAACTGAGTAATATTGCTTAAGAAATGTGTAACATTCTAATTTTTAAATCACCTAAATTCTATTTATCTGTATTAGTTATCTGCTTATGGTAATTTGGAATAGAAAAGGTAGTAGTGGTTAGCATTAAAAAAATAATACATAACATGCTTACCAAAACTACAATTGTATTTTTATAAATGCCCTCAGGAGACATTTTCTACTTTAGATGACAGAAAGGTTAGTAAAGGTGTGATTAATGATGAAACACTTATTCTAAAATTCATATTCTTGAACAAAGTACATACAGGATAATAATATCTTTTTAAGCGTTAAAGAATTATGAAATCAGTTGATAAAGGTGCTCTTTTAAAATCAAATCAGATGGTATTATAGCAAATTTAGCATAATTTGAAAAACAGGAATATGTTTTGTGGAACTTTTGTTTTTCACGAATGCAATCTTTCTTCTTCAATTCTTCTTCTGGCAAATCTTAACATATACTGAATACTTGTTTTTAAGATGTACGAAGAATATATTTGCGGGTAAAAGTTTACAATTTATTTTAAAACTACTTTGGACTATATGCATTTCAAAAGCTTTTTAAATATTTTATATAAGTACACACACACACACACACATCTAAAGCAGTTTTGTTTTATTATGCAGAAGTTTATATCATCCCTAGAGAATGATGCTCACTTTGCTCATTTGCTTAAATTTCAGGTGTTCCTGAGAAGCCTCAAATTAGTGGATTTTCATCACCAGTTATGGAGGGAGACTTGATGCAGCTGACTTGTAAAACATCTGGTAGCAAACCTGCAGCTGACATAAGATGGTTCAAAAATGACAAAGAAATTAAAGGTAAAAAACAAAAAAACAAAAATTCCCCAAATCAAAATTAATGTATTAAAACTAGTATGATGTATTGAAAAAAGTAATCTTTTCATACTTTTCATTATTGCTCACTGATCAAATGTACTTTGGACAAGATTTTCTCATTTCTTAAATCAGATAATTTTAAAAGGTATAATATAATCTCTGTGTGCTTCATTTTCCTCTTATGAACAAGAAGTCTAAACCTAATATGTTATGATATTGGATGTAAGGTGTCCCCCAAAGCTCACATGTGAGACCATACAAGAAAGTTTGGAGGAGAAATGATTGGGTTGTAGCATTAACCTAATCAGCGAATTAATCCCTGATGAGATTCAATGAGTGGTAGCTGGAGTCAGGTGGGGTATGGCTAGAGGAAGTGGCTCACTGGGGATGTGGCTCTGGGGTATATATTTTGTATCTGGAGAGTGGAGTCCTTTCCTTTCTCTTTCCTGATCACTGCGTGAGCTGTTTCCCTCTGCCACATTCTGCTGCCATGATGTTCTACCTTGCTTTGAGCTCCAAGGAATGGAGCAGGAAACTTAAAGATTAAGACCTCTGAAACCATGAGACCCTAAATAAACCTTTTATCTTCTACAATTGTGTTGGTTAGGTCCTTTAGTTACAGCAGTGAAAAAGCTGACTAAATCATAATATATGCCTCATCCCAAAACTGGGAAAACAAATGGTTCAATATATAAAAAAATGTATAGGTCCACGCTTGACAATAGTAAGTACTACGTATGTTAGATATTACTATTTAAAATTTATATATAATATTTCAGTTATAGATGGAGAAACTGTATAAATTATTGCTGAATTTATTGGTTTTTGGAATTTCAAATTTGGTGAAATAAAACAAGATAAATATCAATAAAACTGACTTCTAGTAATTTTCATAGAAGGTAAAAATAATTGCATGTCTTAGTTAAAATATGCATTGTGATTTAAGTGCTTCAGACATCTCTCTCTTCTCTCTCTCATTATCTCTCACACATAAACATACACAGAGAAGTTTTTAGGAAGGAAATAAGTTTATACGGGAAATTACTGGTATGGTTAGTTTGTTTGATTTTGTTAAACCCCAACTGTGGTTATCTTGAACCCAAGTTAGCACATATATTAACATATAAATACAGAATTGTTTTGCTGATTAATAAAACAATTTGCTTATATCATAGTTATTATTTTCAACATAATCTTCAATAAGACAGGTTTATGGCAAGCACTCTGATTAATTTAACTTCTAATTCTAATAACTTGAGACAGTTTATTTAAATCTTAGTAATGGGCATGCAAACCTAGCATGTACATTTGTATACATTACTGAAAAATTGTGGATCATAATCTATATAAAAGTTTGTCTATTTTCTATTTTATTTACTCTTTCATTATTATTGTGTCCAAAACTAGAATCTCAGAATCTCATCTATAATTCAATACCAATCACTTCCTTCATTTCAGAAATAATAGACATATTTTACTTGATCAAATTTTGGGAAATACTTACCTAAGACATATTTGGACAGCTTACTCTGCTAAATGAGTTACCATTTAACTGAATTGAATTCTTGTATTCTAGTAGGGTTCATTAACATCCATTTTAATTCTTCCTTTAGGATATGTTTGTTTAGACATTTCCAGACTCAGTTAAATCTTTCCTAAGTAGACCTTCCATCCTACTTCCAGAGTTATCTTACTATGACAAGAATCTGTTCCGGTCAGTTTTATGCTTAAGTACTTTTGATGGAAAGCCCTAAATTGCAGGATAACTTTAAAATCCTCTTTCTGTAGCTTATAGGAATTCTGTAGGCAGTAAATTTTTATATATCACATATGTCTTTTTGTAGGAATGTTCTGTTTCATGATAGAACACACTCTTTAATATGCTACTGCAATGAATTACTGTTGCCTACATTCATCCTGACATAATTAGTTCATTCAATAATTAGTCAGTTCTCCATTTTTAAGCCTTTTATTTTTGTCCTGAGGATTTTTCTCTTTTTCCCTCTGGTAAGTCATAGACTCTAACATATTAAGTACATTAATATTGATTAGTTGTTTTTAATATTGTAGCTTTATAAGAAACTGATGTACTCAAATTTTTATAAAAGAACTTACTTTTTAAATCCATGTAGCCTCTGATTTGAATGCCAAACAGATTTGATGATATCTTGGGGCGGGGGATTCTGTTTGAAGTTTGATCTTGTAAACACCATACTTGAATGCCATCTGAATTAAGACCAGAACAATATTCAAGACATAAATGTACACAGAATCAGCATATGGTTCTATTTTCACAAGTTGTGAAGCCTCCTTGTTTTTACACCCACCAGTGCATGGCCATTTACAGAGCATTTGTTACCCCTACATTTTCATTTGTCTAAAGAGCTCTTTCTTTGTATCTAATTCTCACGTATTTACATATTTGTCTTCCCAGTCAGATGGTGAATTTCCTGAGCAGTGTAAACTTTATTTTTATAGGTGTATATATGTAAATAAAATAAGTGCCGTCATCTGCACAGAGTGAGTGTTCATCACAGTTGCAGTCCTCTGGATATGCCAAGTGAATTTCCTCGCTACAGCCCCTTTAGCCAACATGCCTCACTTCAAGGAGAGCTTCATTCTTATCTTGCACTGTCTTGTCTTTTCAGACACGAAAATTTGACTTTCTATTACCATCCGACTGTTTTTAGTATAATATTACTTGACACTTTTAAAAAAGATAATCCCGAGTGTAAAGCAAAGGGAAAAGTGGGTCTAATCGAATCAAATTAAATTGAATTCAATAAGACATTGTTAAAAAAATGCCTCCAAATTTCACAGTATTTTATGGTGCATGAGTGAAGATTCAAATCAAGAAAATAAAAACCTTGATTTGGAGATATTTATGACATCTTTGGAATTATTAAACAAATATGGAGAGTATTTTCTCTTAAAGAGATTTGTCTTTACGCATTTTTTTCTTTTTTTCTATTACTATCTAAGTGTAAATTTTCAGTTTCTAGATGAAAGTTACTGGATTATAAGGCAGTGGTTCTTAAATTTCAACAGGCATCATCATTCCTTATCGATCTTCTTGAATCTTACAGGATCCTCACCCTAAATTTTCTGATTGAGTAGGCTTAAAATAGAGCCTGAGAATATGCCTTTTAGCATTGTGTTAAATGTGTGAGTGATACTGATGTTCCTCTTTGGAGACTACGTTGTCATAGAGAATGTAAAATGAAAAATATCAGTAATCCACATAGAAAGCCTGTCTCTAATATATGTTTTCTCATATGTTTAATGAGGATAAAAATGCTTGTTTCAAAGTACTGTTGGCAAAAATCCTACACAAACCAATACATAAACTGTTTTCCAGTACATGGAATCTCTAAGAACATTTTGGACATTATTATCATTTCTATTATTATTATAGTCAGCAAATCATGACTGATGAGCTCTACCAATCCCCACAATAAAACTGCAAACATAAACAAACAAAACAAAAATAGTCCCTCAAGGTACTCACATTGGGGGATAGACATATAATTATAAGATCTACCAGGCACACATATATGAACTGGCTACAGTTATTGTACAACAGAAGCAGAGACCAGGCCTACTTTGTGGGAAAAGTGAAGGCTCAACTGTTCTTTGATAAAAGTGAATATTACATTTTATTGACTTTACTGAGTTTACTGGGCTAGGAGTAAAAGAAGTAGCAGGACAATCTCAAGAAAAATAATCCATGTATCTATGCAGGTTACAAGCATGCAATTGAAGTAACTGAAATTTAAGTGTGATATAAGCATGAAAGGTAAACAAGGAGGCAGGAGAGTCCAGATAGGTCACGGATCTTTTATTACAGATTAAGTTTGGAATATATTCTGTAGGCAATGGAGAGACATTTTTTTGTCTATAAGCTTTAAACTGTAGAATAAAATGATCATAATTCCATCTAACTCTGTTTTTTTTCCTCCCTCCATGAGCTAGTCAGACACTCCTTTGGTGCCTCTGGGCAGCTCTGCATCCAAAACCACAGGTGTTACTCACTGAAGTCTTTAATCTTCTGGGTAGCAAGGAAGTCTGAATATTTGCCATTTAGTATCAAAAAAGATGTGCAGTGCCTTCCTAAATCTTTTGGCTCCCTGAGAGCTGACAGTTACATTAAAAATTTCATTCCATGTATAAGTTTGATAATTTGTAGTTTGAGTGTTTCTTATTGCAAAATTTTGAGATTTTCTTTGTCAGCTAAGTTTAACTTTAATGGGTTAGGCAGAATTCTATCACCCTCAATGACCTACACCCTAATGTAAACCTTTCACTTTGAGAGTAGGAGGGAATTGTGACTATGAAGTGACATGACTTGTCACGTCATAATCAACATAACTTGATTATGTTACCTTATATGGCAAAAGCGGTCTTGCAGATATAACTATGGTTCCCTTCCAACAAAGGAAGGTTATGAAAAGTGGGTTGACATAACGAAGTAAGGTCTTCAGAAAAGAGTAAAGAGTCAGAAAGACATTCTTCTCTTGACCTGGAAGAAAACAAACAGCTATTAGAAAGACATTCTTCTCTTGACCTGAAAGAAAAAAATAAAATAAAACAGCTATTTTGAACTGTTTGTGGGAGTCATGTGGCAGTAACTGTTGGTGAACTCTTCAGAGCTGAAAGCCTTCCATGAGTGAATAGGGAAATGAAAAGGCTAACAACCAGTAAATTTGAGGAGGACAATAAAACTTAAATGGGAATCGTACCCCCATCCAACACTTTGATTTAGTACAGTGACATTGAGTGCAGGACCAAACTAAGCCCTGGATTCCTAAACTACAGAAACCATAACATAAAAAAATATGTGTTGCTTTAATTGACTAAGCTTGTTGAGATCTAGAAAAGACAGAGTAATTTTTCATATTTATATATCTTTCAGAGATTGGGCTTGGATATATATTCTTAAAGAAAGACCCAGAACTTCAGCTTAGAGAAAAATCTGAGGTTTGGAAGAGTGGGTTAAGAGACATTTCAAGCACAAAGCTAATAAGGTCTGAACCAGTGTAATTATTTTACCAAGGCATTTATCTGAAAGAGAAGATAAATGTCAGGTGAACTAGGGGAATGATCCTGAGAGATGGACCAAAACTAGGGACAAACACTATACAATTCAGGTCCCTGGATAATGAAATATACTCATTGAAAATAAGAAAGGCATGAAGATAAAATAGTTCAGACAGAAATAATGTTTATTTGTTAAAATATTTAGATTGAATTATTTATGTAGAATGTAAAAAGTCATGTTAATAAGCTTTTGTATTTAGGTGACTTATAATCAGGAAAGAGATTTGGATCATAGCAAAGTACACCTATGGTGAGGGAAATTTTAAGATTTAACCTTTTACAATAGTTATTTCTCTTCATATGTGCAGCATATTTAAAACAGAACTTCTCTCAGTATGTTATCCCTATCCTGGTAATTATGCCATCTAATAATGTGCATATCCATCAAAGCCCGAGTTCCTTGGCAAGTCCTTGAAATTTATCAACTCCCAACAGCATTGCCATTAGTCTGCAGATGTTATTTATTTTATTACCTACCATGTGTTTCAAAATGTTTGGCCATTAAACTTGAGTTGACTTTAGCTGTGTTTCCCTGTATGAAGAGGTTTTTTTCATATATTTTAATGTCAATCAAAGATAGTGCATCTGCTAATTTCCTAGTGGGCTAAATATAGCATAATTTTACTGTAAGCTACTTAGTAAATAACTTGTCAGCAGTTGGCAAGATATGAGTGAACTTCTTAAGGCTGTGTTTCTCAAAAGGTGGCTCTTAGACCACTTGGATTACAATCACCACAGATAGTAGTTTTTTTTTTTGTTTGTTTGTTTTTAAAGGAGATTCCTAGTCTCAAAGAAGACATACTACATCAGAATTCCTGGATGTCAGGATTAAAAAACTTAATATTTCTCAAATACATCAGTTGATTCAAAATCCACAGGATTAGAGACTAGTCAATAGGTATTCAGAAGTGAAGGAGGAGACCGGGAAGACCAACAGTTAGAAAATGGCTCTTAATATGCTATGTACCTTAGGAGTCTATTCTAGAGGGATGTTATCTAAAATTGAATCAATACATACTTTAGTATTTTAATGTTTCTGAAAATTATGCTTTTACAAAGCTCTTAGCAATATTCATTGGCCATATAATTATTTTTGCTTTTTTTTGGTATTCTTTTCTTCAATTGAACTTATGTGGGTTTGACTTTGATATGAGTAGATTATCTATTTGACTTCTGCATTTTATGTTGCAAAACTAGTTTTAGCTCAATGACTCATTTAACATCAGTCATATAAACCTTCATTTGAAGTGAATTAAATAGTAACATAAATTAGGGATTATAAATTCTTTGAAGATAAATATAAAAGAAAATAAGGACAGATTTGTACCGTTTGAGTTTAGTCCTTGCATTACATAAGAACTAATTGAAAACATTATTTAAACTTAAAGAATATAGCATACATTTATTAATTTATATATATATTTTTAATACTTACCTATTTTAAAATGTCCTTGCTGTGTAAGTCAAGACAATGCTGGACACAAGTGAGAAAAAGTAACAACATCAGTAATAGCTATACATAAGATATATGTATGTCTGTACTTGAGTGTGTGCTTGTGAGAAAATGCATGTACAGAAATTGGAGTTTTCTGAATGCTGTTAAATGTATTATGTAAAGATTCTAGAGGCAACACTGTAAGATGCATAAGTTGTCCTACGAAAGAGGAAAGAGATGCAACAATTGCTTCCTGTAGGTATCAGTGGTTGATCATATGGTATGTACTTTTATTTTTCTAGTTTATTTCTCTTCACATAAATATTTTGAATTCACCATCAATTATATGAGTAAATATACTACAATTAGTTTGTCTTTTCCTTTTGATAGAATTTGGGTTGTTAACAATTTGGAATGATTGTACTAAAGGTTTCATGATCATTATCATCTAAGTCTTTCTATGTCCATATGCTTTCATTTCTCTTTGCTAAGTGCTTAGATGAGGACTAGTTGGATCATGTGATAAACATATATTTACTTAAAAATAAAAGTTGCCCAAGTTTTTTGGAAAGTGGTTGTACTACTTCATGAAGTCCAGTTAACTATTTTTTGCCTTTATGAGTCATGCTTTTATATTGTTTACAAGAAATTTTCATTTAATCAAAGGTCAGAAAGATTACTCCAATAAATTGTAAAATTAAGATTTAGGTTTAATCTATTTCAAATTAATTTTTGTACATCAAATGCCTTTGTAGTTTCCGTCAGACTTGTTGGTTCTGGGTCTGCTTCAAATGGTTGATCTATCTCCTTATTATATGTGGCACTTTCCTGCTACTTTGAACGAGTTGTAGTTTTAGGCTTAGATCTAGATATTGTGAGTTTTACCTTTTTTTGCTGAATATTTTCATATTTCCATAAGTATTCTTAAGCATTACTCTTGGTAAGTTACTTAAAAAGATTTTATTCCTTTCAGAGATTCTTTTAAATTTCTTAGTTGAGATCGGAGCAGTCTTTTTTCTATGAATTAATTTTAGTCATCACTAATGACTAAATTATGAGTATTTTTAGTCTGATTGGTAACAACAGGCACCATTCCAGCACTGGATGAGCACCATCTACTATTTCTAATAATTCTTTCAGATGGTTCTTGTCCAAGCCTCAGTTTTCCTATTCAGATACCTTAATTAGTCCTTAATTTGCTGAATAGAGGAGGAGCTCTGATGATATCTGCCATTATCTCTCTTGAACTCTCCTCTTTGATACTCTGCCCTTCAAAGGTGATTTGGCCTTCTCAGATATACAGATGTACAGATCCATCTCCTTAATTCAGAGAGTCTGCCAAGTTCAATATTGGGTCCCCATGCATGGACCACATCCTCAAGGCATTAAACATAGGTATTTTTAGGGTTCAGTTAATTTGTTTTCCATCTCTCAGATATCACTGTCCATTATTAAGTTTTTTTTTTTTTCAAATGAAAGGTAATCTTATTGTTACTGCATCTAGGCTGGAAACAGATGTCCTTGTCTCTATTTTTGAAATGTAGAGGAATAATTCATTTGTTATGATGGTATGGCACTTCAATTTTGTCTGCTTGTTTGTTTTAAAGTTGTATAATCAATTTAAGAGGATAAAATGAATGAGAGTGAAATGTGTCTATATACATTTTGATGGACTACTCTAGATTAAAAATTATATTGAAGATTAGGCATCCCTTTATATAATCAAAGGGATTTAGTGCTTTTATGGGTTCTTATACCTTGTGAGAAGAAAAAAGGAAAGTCCCAGCATATATATATATATATATATATATATATATATATATATATATATATATAATAGGATGCATAAATTCATATTTTTAACTGGATTTCACTTATCAATTTTGACAAAAGGAGTGTTTTTAAACTTTATTTTAAATTCCTGTTTTTAACCAATGCTTTTATTTTAAAGGTTAAAGAAAGTGCATGCCTCAATTATATAGGACTTACTAATCTATGTCATACTGAGATTATACTCACATAAATATTCAGATACGTTAGATTCTTAGTGCTCATCTTCTGATAGTGGAATTTAATTGTTATTCAGATTTTCATCAGGTCATTTCCAAAAGATCTTTTATGGCTTCTTCATGTTCTAAGAAAGTTGAACTTTTGATATTTCATGGAATTCTGCTTCATGGTTTTTGTGGAATATGGAGAGAGAGATTCAATGTTCATCTCTCCTTTGGCTAATGACCTTTTGAACTTAGAAGACATTAAAAACATTTCTCAGTTTTTAATTTCCACAAAGATCATAAAACCCTGAAATAAATTTTAATGTGTATTATATTTTCCGGATGACATTTTAAAATATCTAAATCATAGCATTAAAAATGATTCTTCAATTATTTTATCAACAAAAGGTGTTAGATTCAAATAGATCTTCATGTTATTATGGTCTACTTGTCATTTTATTATAGCAGTATGTGAGTATGTTGGTAGACTTTCTTATGTTTGCATTGATAATGATGAATTGATGGGGATTGTTTATTGACATTAAATACTAATGTAGCTTAGAGTTAGATCATAAATTTCTCTATGACTGTTAAAATGCATTCTTTGTATACTGTTGTATTTATAGCTTGAAAGTACTCAAAACATAAAATCATCAACTTCCAAGAGAATGGCCTTCAGACTTTTTTTTTCTTTCTAACCCATAGCTTGTTAAAGGGTCCATTATTTGCATACTTTGATAATTGAGGCAAAACATGGGCTTAGCCATTTTTACTTATTGTTTTACAAATAACAACTTTATTGAGATATAATGCATGCAATCAAATTAAACTATGTTTACAGTTCAATGTGTACAGTTCAATAGTTTTTAGTAAAATAAAGTAAAATAATTCTATCTATGCAATTTCAGAGTTTCCTTTTGCTTTTCATTTTACAATTTCTCTCTCTTTATCAATGTTCATAACTTGGTAAGTCATGGTCATTACATCTTTTTTTACTTCTTTGAGCATGGTTTCCTTTAGTACTTTGAACAAATTTATAATGGATCATTTGCAGTTTTGTCTTAAGTCCTTCAGTTGAGTCTTTTCATCAGTCGTTTCTGAGGCCTCTTTTTTTCTCCCTTGAAAGGGGGTCACATTTTTGTGATACTTTGTATGCTTCATGATTTTTCCAGGAAATACAACATTTTAAAAAATATAATAATTCTGAATAGTGATCTTGCCCTAAAGTTTGTTATTTGCTCACTTATTTCCTTACTGATTTGGATGGTGTCAGTCAGCTCTCACAGCCTTTGGCAGGGGCAGTGTTACCCTGGGGCAACAGCAGTTCTAGCAGGACTTCTGTTGATGCTAACTTTGCCTGATTTTTCTGTTAATCTCTCTTAATATTACACCCAGTGTATTTTCCCTTCATTATTTGTGAGTTGCTTGTTCTGTTGTTTTTGACAATGCCATGTGTACATATTGTTCCTTAGCCTGGTTGATTTAAATTGGTGACCCTTTGTTACTGGGTGTTTTTTTTTTTTTTTTTTGTTGTTGTTGTTGTTGTTTTTGAAGATATATTTGAGATTTTTGTTGACTATGGAAAGGCCCATCTTTACTCATTCTTCATTTCACTTTCTCTGATAAACCAGCTTATAAGTTTAGCTTTGTTAGACTCATGTAACTTCTGGTTTCTTCTTACTTGATTTAGAGCAAAGTCTCCATTATTTTCAAAAGAGATTTTGTTCCAAAGTTCTTTCCTTCAAAGCTTCCAAATACTGTCTTGCTGTGTATGGCCTGACTCTCCTCTGAGCAAAGCCTCTGTGTGGCTTTTCTTGAATTTGGGACTTGGCCTGAGTCTACAGTGTGACACCTCTGCTTGTAAGTAAGCATGGAACCAGAGGGGTGATGGTAGACTCTGGTTCTTTGGCCTGCTTCTTCTGGTTTAAAAAACACTATTCTTTCTATGAATGAGCTAAAATAAAAAACGTTGAGCCCCTTTGTTCTTACTGTATGAGTGAGAACCAGGTAGGCAAGAGAACCCAAGCCACTTAGCCACCTGGAGTTTAATTCCTACAACTAAAAGCAGGAATGAGCTGAATAAGAGATGCTCACAGGTTTTTTTCCTCCTGGGAAAAAATATTGCATCCCTTGATGGAGTGGAGATGTCAGTTCAGTCTTCTTGGCCACATCATATCCAGGCAAGTTCCCCTCATGCTGAGTTGGGGAGGATGTGGAAGCAGGGAGCAAATCATGACTCAGGTGCCCCAAATTTCACCCGTTCTTACTGAGATTTAACAGATTTTATTGAATGATTTTTCTTCATTTGTATGAGTACAATTTCCACAGACATAAATGTGTGTGTGTTTGTGTGTAAATAATTTTCACCAGTATTAGTTGGTTTCTTGGAGAGAAGATTTGTTGATGTTATGAAGGTCACCTCTGTATTATTTTTTCCTATTCATATATTTTTTTTCAAGAAGAAGAGAAAAGGACTAAGAATTAGTAATAGAAAGAAAAAAAGAGAAATTTCAGTTTTTTTCTCAGTTATAAGAATTCATACATTATACTGAGCTTTGTGAGTATCCCAGTGGATAATTGCTATTTAGAAGTGATATTTTGCTGAGGAAACAAGGCCTGTTAAAAAAGAATTGACAAAACTCTATTAGCACATGGTGCAGACAAACATTGTAGTATAGTCTGAAAGGTAGTTTTTCAGAAACATAGTCAATAATCACTCAATAAATGATTCGGTTTTAAAATAGGTACATGAGGGGCAGGTTGTTTAATTTCACATGTGCTTAAAGCTATAAAACTCTATAAAATAAATTGGTAACTAGAGAATTGTAATACTTTAAAAGATTTCCATTTAGCTACTGCTTACAGACTTCACAGATATTTTTATTTTCTTAAAAATTATTTTAATGGAGAACTTTAAATTTTTTTCTATCCTCTTTTATCATTTTTTGGGTTTGCAATAAAGTATTGTTTTTAGTATAGTAGAGGGAAAAAAAACATACTCTGATGTAAACAAATATAGTTGTTACCCTACAACATCAGGCTTAGAATCAGGTAATATTTTTTTTTATATTTTCCAATCAAATGGTGTACCCTTTTTGATTCAGCCTAAGAAAAATTGTATAAAATATAAAATATTTTCTTGAAAGAGGTTGCCAGTGAAAATTGACTTTTCATGTCAAGCTCTTGGTCAGTTGTCCTGAGGTAATTCATTCAGGCTACTATAAAGTGAAATGAGGTTATTGTCAGTGAAAGGAGCATGAGGGAACCTATTACAACCATAAAGTTTATTCCTTGGCTATAGAGAATTCACTGATTGACCAGCTTTATCATGATTCAGTTCCTTTCTCTCTTGGTTTCAATGCAACCAGCTAATGGTTTTTTCTTCTATGTTGCCCATCATATTTTTAACCCATATATCACGCTCTATCATTAGACTGGCTAAACTATGATATTTACAGAACCCACTGTGGGATATATCTGTTTGTACATGTATGTACACAAATATGTGTTTTTAGCTTTTGTTCCTTTTAATTCTTCAAGTTATATAACACATTAAAGCCTATTGTGATGGAGAATCTGCATCAGACTATTAGTTACATTGTTTACGTTTGGGGATAAGGTTTCATGCTTACAACCTGGATATCAAACATCCTTGGGTTAAATATCTCTGTAGGGTACATCATGCCTGATTAGAGTAACACATTATAGAACGTGACAAGCATTCAGCAAGGAATGCCTGGAAAGTAAATTATCTGGGAGAGAACTTTATCATGGATTAAAATACAGAGTACAGACAGAACAGAGGACTAAAACCTTATTTTCATGTTTACATAGAACTTTTAGCATTTATGATTGTCATTCTGTTAATTACAAAAGATTAAGGAGTCCCTAATAAAATATTGTGATCTAGAACTAGACTTGCAAAAAACTGCTAGTTCTTCACATCCCCATCTCTTTTGGAGGTTTTATATTTATGAACAATTGCTGGAGTGAAAACTGAGTATGAAGTACCCAGTGTAAGTTTTACAAATCATGCAGGATGTAACCTCACAAATTATAACAAGCTGTTTAAGTCAAAAAGAGGAAGGACTGGTTAAAACTGACAAATGTTGTTTTAAGCACATTGAATATTAGAGCAGAAATAATAAGTAATATTTACATTTCTGCAGGTCATTAAAATGTTAACAACAACAACAACAAAATATTATCCTGAGGACAAGCTAATCTATTTCCTTGCTTATTACAATAAATTATGAATTGATCACCTGAATAACCATTTTTTTCCTCTCTATATAATAGTCTATCTCACATAATCTTTTGGAAGGGATTTCTTTTTTTATTATTATTATTAGTTGTTCAAAACATTACAAGTGGATTATGAGCTCCCATTTTTACCTCATATACAGATTGCAGAATCACATTGGTTACACATCCACATTTTTACATATTGCCATACTAGTGTATGTTGTATTCTGCTGCCCTTCCTATCCTCTACTATCCCCCCTCTCCTCCCCTCCCCTCCCATGGAAGGGATTTCTGACATGGCAAGAATAAAAAAACAGACCCGATATTGTTAGTACTTAAAATATTATCTTCCTTGGTATTTTCACATCGGCCACTGGTCCACATCCCCATTCCTATTTTATACTTTATTTAGAGACAGTTGAGTTGTTTAGTGCCTCACTGTTGCTGAGCCTGCCTTTGAATTTGCTATCCTCCTGTCTTAGCCTCCTGAGCCACTGGGATTACAGATATGTGCCACCATGCCTGGCTTTTAATGTAATAATTTTTAAAGGAGTTAAGTATCTTCTTTATTAGATGGTTTCCTCGACTGGGCAACCTAACTCTTAGTATTTTTTTTAAACAAGAAAGTAAATAAGGGATTAAGAATACATAAATACAGAATTTATCAATCACTTGACAAAAAATGATCTAAAATATAAACTCAGTAATTTTAAATGGTGACTCTACTCCTTATAGATTATAAGAATGTGATACACAATCCTTGGTATCCTTTTGGGGCACTAAACCTTAATAGTTATTCAAATGTTGCCTCTATACCACTGAATAGTGATTAAATTTGGTTTAAAAGTTTTGAGGAAGAGTGACTCTATAACTTGTTTTATTCTCAAAGGATTTGAACATGTACAAAAACAAATAGATTGACTAACATAAAAAAAGTAATGGTATTAAAAATGAAACAAAACCCAGTTAGTGTAGAACAATTGAATGAAATCTAAAGTGAGATTAGTAGCATATTACTTTTAGAAGTATTTTCACATTTATCAATAGTGAAATACAAACTTTTATTTTTATTTAACTACTACAAAGAAAGAGATATGAGCAGTACCTATCATGCTCACAATCCAGTTGTACAAGTGGTTTAACATTTTCTGTTGCTGAGAGGAGAGAGTGTTTCTCTGAGTCCATGTGCCTAAACAACGTTTTAATATTGAATGCAGTAATCATCAGAATACCTGCAAGAAAATTCTTACAGTTGGTTCTTCTACCACTTCTCATCACAGACCTGTGAGAGAGCATGTGAGAGAAATTTGATAAAAAAGTAAAATTCTAACTTTCTACTCATCTGTTTGAATTAAAAAGGTACTTTGGGAAGATTTAGATAAATGAAAAAAAGTCCCCCTTAATCAGTACTCCATCAATCTTACTTTTTTCTTCTCTAACCTTTTGAGATCTATGAAGAAGAGCTGAGTTTCATTAATATTCCTTGTACAATGGAAAAGTTACTTTGTGTTGCCAGTATTTTTTGGGCCATCCCTTTCAGACTTAGTTAAAACCACATTTAAGACTGGCACTCCCTTGTTAAAACTGGATATGATAAGGAGGATTAAAAAAAAAAAAAAAAAACCTTTCAACCTTTCGGGTAGAAGATGTATGAAGGAGTGCTCACAGGTGAGAATAGGATTTGTTTTGAGGTCTTTTCCAGTACACAGATGAAAATGGACATTAGACTTTAGTTGGCTTCCTGGCTGCTCTGTGCTGAACAGCTTCCCTCTGCTACGCCCTTCCACCATAATGCTCTGCTTCACTTGGGACCAGAGCAAAGGAGTAGGCCAACCATGGACTGAGACATCTGGAAACTTTTAGTGCTGATTAATTAGAATTGGGCTTCATTGCTGAGTACTCATATGGTCCCTCTGAATAGCCAGGCTTCTCAGAGTCCTTTGTGTTTCCTTCTTGATTTGTGCTTTGGAAACCCAATTTCTTAGCCTGGGCTTTGAATTCTTATCTGTAGAGAATAAAAATAACCTATGGTTTACACTGATTTGATTATAACCTTGATGATTAAGTAAGCAAAGATTTTTCACTTAGGAAATACACATCCCCTTTTCAACATGCTTAACTTCCAGAAACCCGAAACAACCTGATTTTTGCCACCAACTTTCAACAGATGTTTCAACTGGATTTCCAGAAATAACAGTCATGAGAGTTGTTAGAAGTCTATTTTTATGTCCTGATTCACCTTCTCAGGAGGTTTATGAGTGCTTCTGTGTAGTTTAACAATGAATATTTATCTTCAACATAAAGGGATCTGACAAATTTGGACTTTTTCAGAGTTCTGGCTCCCTGGAAGTTGTAACACTTAAGAAATCCTTTGCACCTCTTTGTGTTTTAGGAGCAGCTGACCCTAAGTACAAGTATACTAAGACTGTCCCATCTCTTATCCTTCCTCATAATACCCCAAACTACAGGATATTTCCCTTATTTACTTGCTTATATAAATTCCTAAATCCCCCTTCCTTTTCTTTGAGATGTTCCTCATTAATTAACACTCTCCTTATTTCAATAGCCTGAATAAAATAATACCTTTGGGCACAGTGGCACACACCTGTAATCCCAGCTACTAGAGAGACAGAGGAAGGAGTATCACAAGTTTGAGGCCAGCCTGGGTAACTTCATGAGACCAAATAACAAAAAAAGGGCTGAGGATTAGCCCTTGTGTTTCACTATTGATAAATTTGAAAATACTTCTAACACAGAGCTCTTCTAGCATGCATGAGGCCCTGAGTTTGATCCCCAGGACTGACCCCCAAAATAATAATAAAGAAATAAATTTTAAAATGAAAAAGAAAAAGAAAGTGATTGTTAATGTTCTACTGTGTAACATGTGACCTCACTATGTTTTATATGGGGAATGTTTAAAGCAAATATAAAATGAAAAATTGTGCTTAAACATTTTTTTAGAACTTTTATAAAATAGCACTTTAAGCTGAAAAGTAAGAACTGATATTTCCTCTAAGACAAATAGGTTTCAAAATATGCTCTAAGTTACTGAATATGTAATTCACATAAAGTTACTTTTATATCCAGAAAAAATAGGGATTTGGTCATCTTGTTAAAATAATATAGTTATTTGTAGGAAATTTAATCTATGGAATGTCTGTTAAGCAGTGAATAAACATGCCTGGTCCTCTGATAAGGTCATATCTATCATTCGACAAAAAGATTGAGTCACATACAATGTGCACATTTTCCATTCTCAGTGACAAGAGGGCATCATACAGCTTACTGATGAGGGCCTCAGATAATATTTATAGCAGTGATGTGGATTCAGAATAAGTTCCTTGATTTCTCCCACTGAAATTATCATGTAATTCATCATTAACCACTAACTTCTACAATCCTTGCCTCTGAAATTAGGAAGAATTGCTTTTATGAACCATGACATTATAATAATAAAATTCAATTGCTAAATAAGCTTCCTGGGGTTAATACAGAGACCCTATGTTTTGATCCTGGACAAAGAATTCAAGGCCCAAATGGGAGGTGCCATCTGATATCCTACATCATTCCTAAGCATTATATCCAAAAGCAAGTGCAGTTCTTTCAGTGTGAAGAGGCTGTGTCTAAGTCTGCCTTGTTCCCAGTGTGACCTATTAACTTTGCAATGGATACAAAGAACTGGCCTGCTCTGCTTGCCTGGTTGACACAGAGGTCTACATCAAGATCCAGGCATACAGTCTGTCTTTAGAAAAGTAGACGCAGCTTCATTCAGGTCTTTCTAAATGGCATCAAAACCACAAAAGTGAAAAGAGCAAATGAATCAGAATAGTTTAGATTGTGCTTCTCAGGGTGTGTTCCAACCACTGTGGAGACAAGGCAACTTCCCTAGGTACTTCACTTAAGAGGATTTTCTTTCTAAAACTCTAGTCTAAATGTTGTCAGAATGTAGATATAGAGGCAGGTGGCCCAGTAATCTAAATCTAAGAGAGATGGAAATGGTGATATCTCCTGAGATCTGACATTTTACGAAAAGATTTGAATGTCAACAAGACTAGATGATGAACTGCGCTTTGTTTCTCAGATAAACTAGCTCAGAACTTTTAAACTCATTTATTTTGAGGACTCAAGAAGTCTAACTCAGACATCAATCAGTAATTCTTTTCCACCTTAACTCTTGGTAAGACAAAAGATCTAAAACTCTGAATATAAGGAGAGTGCTATTCCACAGTTCAAGTTTCATAAAGAAAACAATATAAGATCTCATTGAATTTTTTTTAATTTTGATACTTTATTTTGATATTTTATTTTATTATAGTCATAAAAGTTTAAAAAATCCTTTTTGTTGAGAGGCATGCCTAAGGAATTTTCTCCTAGGCACATTTTAATTTTTTAAAATAATTTCTCATATGAACAAAATATACATAACAATATGAGAGAGGATTTGGTCATCAGTTTTAAAATTATCAACATTCAGTCAACAATTGCTTCATGTGTGATTACCTACACTCCACACAATTGCTTTTATTATCATATTCTCTGGGTTCTTCTTTTTCAGGCCAAATCTACCAACATTGAATTGAAATTATATTAACTGTAATATTTTGACAAATTGATAAACCAGGCTAACCCACACTCCTATTTGAATATGAGGATTTCCATATCCTCAGAAAATTCTGCCATATCTCCTCACAGCCAGTTGCCAACTACCATCCATAAAAGGGACTACACTTCTGACTATTTAAAACAAATTTATTTAAAAGAAGTTAACAAGGTCCACTGGAAGAAGATGTAAGATTGGCTTCAAGGATTATGAAGAAAAGATATTCTACAAATTCCTATTTATTTTTGGCCCTCAGTTTTGACTAGCCATTCCACCAACATATTATGACATATGTTACATAACGTATATTGTGGAAAACACAAAAGAAGAAGAAATATAAATATAATAAGTAGTAAAGGTAAAATGGAAGTTGTGGAAGACAGCCAATAAAAAAAAAAAGAGAGAGAGAGAGAGAGAAATGGGAATAGTAAGTCTCAAAATGTCCTCTCTAGATTCAGCTATATTACTTACGTAAAGAATCTCTTATACACTTGCCCCTCAGAACATGGTCTGCGGGCCAGAGACTGAATCTCAAGCACAGCACTTGTATCAACTGAGTAAGAATTCACATTGTAACAAGATCTGATGTTGACTAGTATGCACATTTCATTTTGAACATATTATATGACATGCCAAAGGGAATGGAAACTCAAAAACATCTTATGTGAAATAAGAATACTCATGGAATCAGCAAATAGACCATTTAACATAAAGAAAACTTCTTTTGACTCTATTACTGTCTAACCCAACCAGGTATTTTGAAAAGATAGAAGGTAAAATGAAGATACATTTTAGGTACCATTTTTTCTCTGTTTGCTTGGGGAAGGAGGTCAGCATCAAATATGAAAGAAAATATCATGATTGCCTTATGTCAATGTTTTTTCCTGATCATTTGTGGCTTCTATAGTAACCCCATTAGCTGTCACACAGCCTATTAAAAGCAACAAATTAAACTTGTGTTTATTTTACTTAAATGATGCTCATTAAAATTTCATGTTGTATACAATTGCTATCAAATTTTATGTGTCCAATTAATATTACATTAAATGATACTTTTGTAATGGAACAACTAAAGGAAGCAGATGTTTGAATTCCTAAATGCAGGTGTTAAACAGCAGCAATACTTTAGAATAATTTCCATATATTGTATAATATTAAAAATGGTTTGTCAAGAGTTCTAAATTTTCTTTTTCTTTTTTTTTTTAGAAAGATCACCCATGTTTATAGATACAAAGAATTAATATTGTTAAAATGGCCATAGTACAAAAAGTAATATACAGATTCAGTGCAATCCCCATCAAAATACCAATATTTCACAGAAGTAGAAAAATAGTCCTAAAATTGATTTGAAAGAACAAAAGACCCATAATAGTCAAAGTAACTTTAAGCCAAAAAAATTAAAAAATGCTGGAGGTATCACAAATTATACTATAGAGCCATAGTAACAAATTATACTTCAAATTATACTATAGAGTCATAGTAACAAAAACTGCATAGTTCCAGCATAAAAACAGACACCTAGACAAATTGTACAGAATAGAAGACACAGAGACAAACCCATACCAACACAATCATCTGATCCTTTACAAAAATGTCAAAAAGATCTAAATTTTCTTACTTTGACACTGCTTAGAGCTAGGAGCAAATAAATATTGAGCATAGAATTATAGGAAAGAAAATGAAATGTAAAAGTGACACAGTTTTGTATAAATTTGTGAGACATGAAAACTCAAAGAATCTCCTAATTTTTAATATTAATAAAGAACTATAAATATATTTGCATTGTTTTTTATAATTTGATGTAAAGGAGGTCATTTTGCCTGAAATCTTTTGTAATTTACAAATGGAAAATCTCATTAAATTATTTAAGTATAAATGAATTGAGATATTATATTTTATGCTTATGAAAATGCTATATAAACCCTGTATAGCAAAAAAGACAGAATTGATATTTTTGTTTCTTTCCAATTTTCTGTTAGATTTCCTTCGTCTCCAAAATTATCTAAGATCTATAAAACTTTTTATGGTTAAAATATGTTATTTTTTTCCTAATGTGTGAACTGAATCATAATCATATATGTTTTCAAAACAAGATATGTATCATTTAACAGGATTTGTTTTTTTCTAGTATTTATGGTTTCCTTGCTTTTAAAAGTCAATCAGTAACTTTAAGTCATATTTCTCTGGAAAAGAGTAAAATGCAATTATATATATATATATATATATATATATATATATATATATATATACACACACACACACACACACATACAATTGATGAGTATATACTCATAAATACATCAAATTCAATGTTATTTTAAAAGTATTCAAAGAAAGAAAAATGGAGCAATTGAGTTGAGATTAGTTGATTGTTGTCACTAAAATATTTTGAAATATCTTTAGACATTTTTTAATCCACAGTAAAATAAAATATGTGCTGTATGTGAAGAACTAATTTCTAGAAAATATAATTGTTCATTTGATATTGGATGATGGGAAAAATGAAAAAAATCATAAGAACTGAACACATTTTCTTCTCAATTCAAGATCTTGTTATAATCATTTCTTGACCTTAGTCTAGCATTTTGGTTTCTAAACTGTTGAAATTGCCCTCTTCATATCAGCTACTTCAGACTTGAGAAATTATAAATTAAGTAAAAATATTATTAAACCATTTATTCTCACAGAAGAAATAAAACCTTAGTGCACCATATCAGTAAGTGAATTCACATCTTGAGGAAAATATTCTCACTGGTACTGAAAAGGAATTCTCAGTCAAGGGAAGAACACTTTCTAGATCTCACTGCATCTATGTATTTAAATATTGAAAATGTTCAGATGACTGCTTCATCATTTCTTTGCCAAAGATCACGACTGTCTCATCTTAAGTTTTCTTGAGCAATTTTGTGTTTGCCTTATGTTGCTTATGTGAAAATCAGAGGGAAAATAGATTGTGCTTCAAAACCTAGCCAGATAGCCAGGAATTTGCTCTTCCCAACTGTGTTTGTGACTCAGAGAAAGTAAGAAAATATTTTAGTGAAACTTCTGAGAGAAAGGGGAGACTTCTTTTGTAAGTGACCTCCATTTTTCAAATGGACTACAAAAAGTATTTTTTAACTTACTGTAATATAGGTTAAACTTAACACCAAAGAAAGAACAATGCTGTGTGTGCCACCATTCTGTTCTATATTTGTACTTAAACCTTCCTGTTTGTTTTTAAGTAGTTACATATTTTTTAGCAAATTGAGATACTTTAAATACAAAACTAAGAATAATTGCTTTTTAAAATCCATACAGGCAAGAAGAGTTGTTTTCCATGTCTTGAGTACGTAATGTGTTACACATTGAAAGATGTCACAAGATTTTTATACTCAGATTTTATTTACAGATGTAAAATATTTGAAAGAAGAGGATGCAAATCGCAAGACTTTCACTGTCAGTAGCACACTGGATTTCCGAGTGGACCGGAGTGATGATGGAGTGGCTGTAATCTGCAGAGTAGACCACGAATCCCTCAATGCCACCCCTCAGGTAGCCATGCAGGTGCTAGAAATCCACTGTAAGTAAAACTCTACTGCTCCCTTCTTTATCTCAGCAGCAAATCTCATCTGCATTTAAAATCATTTCAAAATTACCTGAAATTACAGCAAATGTGCAGCAAAATCTATGCTCATTATTAGTATTAATCACGTTCAAAGGGAAGTACTCCTGATCTGAGTGTCATTTTGACAATGAAGGAAAATAATGGAGATCTCATAAAGTTAATATTCCTAATTATGTTTAAAATTCAGGCATGATGTATGTGTATGCATGGTGGTGGGGGAGAAGTAGCGTGGCTATATTAAATCAATTTTGTAATAGGCAAACTTGGTTTCCTGGCTATGCTTTTTAAATTAAAGTAGTTTTAAACCCTTCCTATTAGGTATTCTAACTCTGTTTCAACATAGAGGCACATCATCATCATCATCATCATCATTGTTATTTACAATGAATAATAGTAATGTTAATTGTGTGACTCCAAGTTAGCAGTGCTAAATGCTCTCAGAGCATTAACTCTCACAGCCCAAAAAGCTTGTGTGAGCTGTTACCTTGATTAGTCGTAAGTTACACCTGAAGCCCAAAGAGTTTGGAGGGTGAGTCAGACAACTAGAGAATGGTAGACTTTTGATCATAGCAGTTTTAATATTAGCAAGGTACTAAGGATATAGGAAATGGTTCATATGTATTTTACCAAAATAAAGCTGGAGGGACTGATATAAATAAGACAAAGTAGAAAATAGAAGACAGGAGTTCATATTTTCCAAATTGCATGATGAAGATTTTTCATTGCTTTTACTATCTGTGATAAAATTATAATATCCACTTAGAATTTGTCTGTCATACAATTACATTGAATCCCAAATTGCTGAAATCTAAATATTGGTTTTCTATCATGTCTCATTGCATTTTTTTTCTCATTTGTTTAATCAGCAAGAATTTATTGAGTGTCTATTATGTCTTGATCATAGTTTTGGGCATTGCAGTTATAGACAGAACAAGAAAGAAGAACGATAAAACAAATTGAAATTGTCTCGTTGTCAAAATCATCATCAACACTATCAACACAAAATACCCTATTTCTTTTATGCCATCCATTCTAGATATGAATGACAGAAAAACAATATAAATAAATACAACATATAGTGTATCATATAATGATAAGTACTATGCAGGAAAAATAAACTAGTGGAGGTAATAAGGATATGGAAATGGAAGAAAAGTGAGTGACTGTGTGAGTGTGTGTGTGTGTGCGCACTGCAAGAAAAACTTCCTGAGTTGGGACTATGCTTAGTATTTTTATTTCGGAATAGCAAGGATGTTAGGTGCAGGACAGGCTGAGTAAGCTATCTGCAGGGCATGCCAAACAAAGTTAGCTGCAGGATGACCTGGCTTCTCTAGCCCTCCGTCTGGTTCTTTATCACATGTTTGCTTCAAGCCCAAACGCCCAAGCCCCCCGCTCAAGGCCGAACATTCAACCCCCTCCTCAAGGCCAAGCACTTAACTCCCTTGTGTGCCAACAAGGCAGCTTGCAAACCCAGAGACCCTATTAGATTTGGGCTATAAAAACTACTTCCTGCCGGGCCCCTCTCTCTTGCTCTCTCTCTCTCTCTCTCTCTCTCTTGCTCTGTCTCCTTTGCACGTGTTCTCTCTCTCTCTCTCTCTCTCTCTCTCTCTCTCTCTCTCTCTCCTCTCTCTCTCTCTCTCTTCTCCTCTGTTGCACTACTGCATTAAAAATCTCTTGGTTGCTCTGAGTGTTGTGGTCACTTTCCTTTCAAAGGATACCAGTGTTACAACTTGAGAATGGCATAACATAAAGTAAGTATTAGGATAAAAGACTGGAGAAGTATCAAGGAGAAACTATTTCATTTAACTTTTGATTGAGAAAATGTTATCTAATTATAATATGTCCATTGCTTTCTAATTATTCTTATGTTATTAGCTATTTGAATTATTATAATTTAAAAAAAGAATTTGTATTGGATTAGTTCACTAAACGGTCTTCTCCTCCTCAAAGCAGATTCAGCAACAAGCACATTTTAGAACCCCAAATGGAGATTATTTCCAAAATTCAGCACATTAATTTATAGAGTGACCTTGGAGAATTACTGAAACTGCTTGAACTTTGATTATAAGTTAGACAATTAATTCCTATAACAAGACAACTTAAATCTAGTTTGTGGCATTTAATGGACTTAAGATAAATGTCAACTGCCTTCCCTATTTCTTCTTATTTCATCAAAAGTTCTTTTAAAATATAAAAAATTATGTTATTTGATATTTTGAGAACACCCAGATCATCAGCATAATAATTTTGAGCTTTTATACATATATATCAAAGTGATTACAGGCTTATAATCGCTTATTTAACTGTAAATTTCAACATATGATAGAAGAAATATTAGAGATTAAATTATAAGAAGTTTTGAAGACTAATGGCATCCCCAGATTCTACCAATTCTCAGGCAAGTTTAGATTTATTAAGTTTTCTGTGGTGAAGAAGAAGACATGTCAGATGAATTATTGGGTGTAGGCAAGAAACGAGACTTGTTACAGGATTCAGGCTTGTGCTGGTTTTCATAAAATACTCTGAATTAAGTGCTGTCCAGATTAGGAACATTTTAGTGATGGGTGTATTTGTAATTTTACATGGAAAATGAATGGTAAAGCAGAAGAGGATTTGTAATTATGAAGATACACTAATTAATAGTGCTAATTTTTGTGGTTGTTGAGTGTCTTGATCTTTGTATTGTTTCATCATCAATTATGGGTTAGACTTGACATTATCTGTTTCCACCCACAGTCATAGTACCTTTATATGATTATTGTTTGTATGCTAGAGGATGGTTTATGCTTGTTGAGGTTTTTTGGGGGGGAGGAGTACTGGGGATTGAACTCAGTGGTGCTTGACCGCTGAACCATATCCCCAGCCCTACTTTCTGTTTTATTTTGAGACAGGGTCTTAATGAGTTGCTTAGCACCTCCCTGTGGCTGAGACTGGCTTTTAACTCTTAATCTTCCTGCCTCACTCAGCCTCCTGATCCACTGGGAATACAGGTATATGCCACCAGGCCTAGCATGTTGAGATTCTTTAAGCCTAGCTTAAAGGTGTCAAGTGTCTGCTACCAAGGTTACCTTGGAAATTCAAAAGTACATTATATACACTACTAATTTTTAGCTGTTTGCTTACCATATATTATTGTGCATAATTAAGCAAAATTTCATGGAGGAAAGCAATTGAATTGACTAATTTTAAAATTTTTACTTGAAATATTCTGCACTTCTAATGACTGCCCAATTAAGAATAGCATCTCATTCTATCATGGTTTAATATGTAAGTGGCTAGAAGGCAGAAACCAGATCTATTTAAATTATTTTTCTTAGCATCTAGTATCCCATCATTCATGTATGTGAAGTTAATTAAAGCTAACTGATGGTAATGCTAAATGTTCCCTTAAGGATACAGAACATTCCCCAGAGATGAAATGAGTGGAAGGTAGTGATGGGGCACTCAGCGACAGTCAGCATCAAAATTAGAGCAAATTGAGTAAATTATTAAATTCTCCATAAACACCTAAGGATGATGATAATACTTTGGTGTTTGTTTCTAGGGACAGTAGATCATAGCTTCATAAAAGTACACATGTGCAAATACATGATGTACAAATTTCTAAGGATTTGAGAGGGGAAGCTAGAAAGGAGACTTGGAAAAAAAAGTGGTAGGTTTAGCATAGTTTCGGATTTCCCCTTTGCTTAACAATATTCCTATTGTGAATGACCTCAGAGTTCAATCTAAATGGAGAAACATATAGCATTTTGGAACCCCCAGAGAAGAGAGCATTTTTTTCTGTGGTGTGTAAAAAGGGAAGCTATATATCCTTACAATAATGGAAACCTTTATGATCACTATACAAAAATACTGTGCTGTTGTGGAAAGTTAAGTTTGACAGGAAATAAGAGAGTTGAACACCTGGTGCCAAGGAGTGTAAAAATAAGAATGATTAAAAAAAATAGTAGGAGGTATTATATTAGGGTTAAGTTTTTAACCATGTTACCTTATTTTATATAATTTAGAAGGTTTTAGCCTATAAAATATATCACAGTAACATGTATTTTTTTATAAAATATTAATTATAAATTTAAATACTGCCACTTTGATGAAAGAGAGTTTAAAACTAAACTTTAAAAAACTGCAGACATTTTGCTATGAACCACAAAAGCTTGCAAATTTCAAATAATAGGTAAATGATTATTTTCTAACTGAAAAGCTGTGAAAGTCATGCTTTTGTTTTTGTGTTCAAGATGAAAACTCTTATTCATCTCTCTATTTTTTACACAGATCTCTTTGAAACAATAACTTTTTTATTTTTTTATTTGTCTGATTTAATTTTTAGAAGAGATTGTATGAGTCAGATTTTATTTAATTCTCAGTAGGAATGATGTCTGCACTAACTGAAAGAATTATGCATAGAATGCAGAAAAGAACATAACTGAATGCTCATTTTCTATATGTGACATTGACAAAAATTACACCATTTTCTGTTATTGAAAATAAAGAACACAAAAGACAGATTAGTAAAATATGACAGAATTTTTTTCCCCTAGGACTTTTGTACTATGGTGTGAACTGCCTACGTGGTAAAATAAGGGCCTCACTGAAAAACAAAATGTGTGTGTGTGTTAAAATACATTTTATATATTTCATTAAATCATGAAATATTATGCTATCATTACTATTTATTTAGTACTTCATATTTAATATTGTCCAGCTATGTTCATAAATTTAATAGTTGTTTACACACATGGACCATTAATATTTAAAATAGTAAATAATGTACTTATGATAGCTTATAGAGGAGACCCCACATGTAAGTCCAAAATAATTCAATCTAAGCAATAACATAGGGAAGAGAAGAAGAGTGGGAGGGATTTAGGGGGGACTACTACAGTGTTAAAATTGTGTGTTATATGAAATCAAGTTAGCAATGACTATAAATTTAAAAATGCATTATGTACATTTAAAATAACAGAAAAAAAACTTGTTAAATGATTTTATTAAATTATATCTTTATAAAGAGTTAAATGGTCAATTTACATCTCAATCTATATATTGGATGATTATATATCCTTTCTATTATAGCAAGAAATAATAAAGTTAATCCATATTTCCTATTAGCATCTTACATTTTAAAATGTAGCAAAGTATTTGTAAGCAATTTAAGTAATGTGCTGTTTTCTTTAAGAGAAATAGTTTTTGCCTTGAATAACTGAATTGGCAACTATATGTTCTCCCTGCTTTTCCAGACCATCCAATGTACTCTATCAATTCTCTTTTCAGTTCCCCTTCCCAATAAAATAGAAAACATCTTATTATTGTGGGAGAGAATCAATGTAGGTGGATATGGAGTTCCCTAATTCTATTGCTTATATCTTCTTTTCCACTGTGAGTAATCAAGATTCAGAACAAAAATGTTTTCAAATATAGACAGAGATTTTTATCATTATATTTTTGGCTGCTTGTGTTTTTCTTGAACAGAAAATAATGAAGCCCCCATCTACCCAATCCATTTTACACCAACCTGTATACTTGTCTATCCCTGGTCAGGTTAAATTATCCTGTGTTAATTTTATCAACTGTGCTTTCAATACTCCTCTACTTAGTTTAGAAAAGACTCAATTAAATGTTTCAGGCTATGTAGGCTCATTAGTCAGGAAGGTATATGTTCTTGGTAGCATTTTAAAATAACATATCTTGCTCATCTGGCATCTCACTTGTGAAGTGCTGATTATCTAATTATCTTGTCTACTACGAATTATCTATGGTCCAGGGGCACAGAATAAAAAGAGAACCCAAAAAGGTGAAATAAAAACTATCTTTAGGTTAAATTTTTCAGAAATTAAAATAGAATGTTCTTTTGACTAACAAAATAGTATGTTTTTGCCTGTGAGTACCTTGGACAGATTTTAATGGAGTCCAAAATATTTTAAAAAGTTGATGAAATGATACAAATGCTAAAATAACAAAGTAATCTAAGTCTGTTATCAAAAGATGTTTCATTATATTAATAAAAGTAGCCTAGTTTGAGATCTCTAAGAAAACTCAACATATTTTTTAAATTTTCAAGGAAAATACATTTGTTACAATGTTACCCATGGTAAATATTACTGACACATTTTGTTCATTAACAAAATATGTTTTCTTTTGTAAGTAACAGGAATATTTTATTCATGTCCTATAATAGAAGATTGAGTAATGAAATCAAATATTTCAGTCATCTGAATTCAATGATTCAAAATGTTACTATAGTGTTTTATGTTATTAATAATAAGGAACAAATTCTGTGTTTTTAAATCCAAGAGGAGCCTATATCTGTGAGTTGGGATTGAAGATTTTTAAATTAATAAAAAATTCTTATATTAAAATAATACAAGGCGCTCTAGGCTTTTCTTATTTGCTTATCATAAAGTTGTATTTTGAACATGCAAATTAATATCATAAAGAGGTAAAATAAAACATCAAAAATATGGAATGTATGTATATTAAGGGCAAAATATATATATATATTCAATTACTATTAAGTTAATTTAATAGATAATTTAAAATAGTTTAAGAACATGAGGAAAAAATTATTTTGGCTGATAAAACATAATATTAAGAAGTAAGTGCATGTTGTAGATATCCAGTGTCTTTAACTTTACAATTAGCACCTTATTCTACTTAATTAATCTATTTTTAAAAGATATAAGCTATTTTTATTTTCTTTTTTTTAAATTACTAGATATTTAATATACCAATATTTTGCAATTGTTCTAGTTCTACTTTCTAAAGAAATTATCACAGATAGTTGAAGATTTTGAATAGAAAAATACATAGAAAACTACTGTAATAAATTAGCATGTTAGACATTACCAGATTAGTCCTTGATATGCCAGGGAAAAGCATCATCCATATATGCACTCTGGTCCTCCAACTTTTATTTTTGTTTTAACTGATAGACTTTCTTTTTAGGGCAGTGTTAAGTTTAGAGAAAAATTGAGCAGAGTGTCCAGAGTTCCCATGTACTTTCTCTCCCAACCCAGACACCTCCTTACACATTTCCTTAGAGCTAATATCTTGCATTATTATTTATATCAATTCTAGGTAAGTGTATTGATATAGATGATGATGATGATTATGATGATTGCTATTACTATTATTGTTATTATTTTTTTTTTAATTTTTTATTGTTGGTTGTTCAAAACATTACATAGTTCTTGATATATCATATTTCACACTTTGATTCAAGTGGGTTATGAGCTCCCATTTTTACCCCATATACAGATTGCAGAATCACATCAGTTACACATCCATTGATTTACATATTGCCATACTAGTGTCTGTTGTGTTCTTCTGCCTTTCCTATCCTCTACTATCCCCCTTCCCCTCCCCTCCCCTCCCCTCTTCTCTCTCTGCCCCCTCTACTG
>NW_025999968.1:27701118-27967832 GCF_001458135.2 Marmota marmota marmota | reverse complement strand
CTTGGTGAAACTGTTGTGCTATTGAATTTTCCCCCTATATATTTATATTGGTCTTGTATAGTTGCAAAGTCTCCCTCGTAGGCGCGGGCGGCGGCTCTGCCCCTCCTCCAATTGGGGCAATGTGCCTACCACGCCGGCAGGCCGCTGGGCCTGCTCTGCCGGTCGGTAGCAGGTCCGCCTACCTTGCAGGCGCGGGCGGTGGCTCTGTCCCTCTGCGGGCCGCTAGGCTTGTTTTGTCGGTGGTTGCAGTTCTGCCTACTTTGCAGGCGCAGGCAGCGGCACTGCCCCTCTGCAGGCCTCTGGGGCTGTTCTGCCGGTGGGTCGCAGGTCCGCCTACCTTGCAGGCGCGGGGGGGGGGGGGCTTTACCCTTCCTCAGGCCACTGGGCCTGTTCTGTCTGTTGGTTGCAGGTCTGACCTGTTCTCTTGGTGGTCACAGTTCCGCCTACCTGGCAGGCGCGGGGGGTGGGGGGCGGCTCTGCCCCTCAGCAGGCCGCTGGGCCTGTTCTGTGGGTGGTCACAGTTCCGTCTACCTTGCTGGCGCAGGGGGAGGGGGCGGCTCTGCCTCTCAGCAGGCCGCTGCTCCTGTTCTGCTGGTGGGTCGCAGGCCCGCCTACCTTGCAGGAGTGATTGGAAGCTCTGCCCCTCTGCGGGCCACTATTGTTATTATTATTATTCTGAGTATTGAACCCAGAGGCACTGGACCACTGAGCCTCATCCCAGCCTTTTTATTTATTTATTTTTTATTTTAACTAGGGTCTTGCTAAGTTGCCCAAGCACTGGTCTTGATCTATTAGATCTCATACTGATTTTCAATTTTTTTCTTATTGAATTTTAAGACATTTTCATATATCTTAGCTAAAAGTCCTTTTATATATATAATGTTTTTTTTTCCATATGTACCTTGTCTTTTCAATCCCTTAATTGTAACTTTCATAAAATAAAAGCCTTTTTTAAAATGAAGTCCAACTTAATCAAATTTTTATTTCATGGATCATGTATGGGATGTTGTATCTAAAAAGCCTTTATGATCAAACTCTTGGAAACTTAGACTTTTACTTTATCTTCTAGAAATTTTATAATTTTATGTTTTTTATAGTTTTATGTTGAATACTTAAATCTATGATCCATTTTGAGTTAATATTTTTTTAAAAGAGTAAGTTTTGTGTTCATGACTTTGAATGTTGTGAGGACAAACTTTGTCTATAAAACTAAAAGTAAACACTTATTCTTCACCAATATCTTTAGAATTTTTCATTCATCTCCTGAATTTTCTAAATTTTTTTAGATGTTTTCTTCTGTCAGTTTTTTTTTCCTTTGCCATTATGATCAGAAAATAAAGCTTCTGAATTCTGAACTGAGATTATAAAGGGTAAAACTATCAATTTGAAAGAAAACAGAACTATAATGATGGTGCTTTGATTTCTAGACTTCTTTTAAATGTCCATGAAATAAAATTCAAAACCTGGGAAACTTTATAAACAAAGATGGTCCAGGTGACAGTAGTAATTTATATCATTTTTACATAAACCATCAACTGCAGCAGGACTGTCTAATAGGTTTCTGCAATGGTAGAAATGTTCTATACCCAGGCCCAAACTGCAGTCAGTAGTCAGTGATACGTGATGACTAAGCAAAATGTGTATCTTGTGACTAAGAAACTGTATTGAGGATTTAATTTTAATTAGTCTACATTAAATTTAGATAGCTAGATATGGCTACTCATTACTCTATTGAGTTGGTCTTAAGATGTCCTAGTACTCTTTTTCATTTTCATCATAATTTGGGGACAATCTATGAGTTAATGGTACAATAACTCTAGGATGCTGAAGTCTCAAGACTTATTATAATATGGAAGTGCAACAACACCAAAACTTGAAAATTTATCATAGATTTAAGGATGCTTTTGTATCAATATATCTTAAATTTAAGCATGTTTCATGTCAATGTATTCTTATCTTACCTGCCGAATGAGATAATTTAAAATCTATTTCAAAAAGAAAATTTTCACTTTGTCGTTTAGAAAAATCTTTAAGAATTGCAAATCTCAAATTATATTATTTCCTAAATATAACTGAAAACTGCCAGGCACTGTGGCACATATTTTCCTGGCAGGTCAAAAAATCAGCTGGAGGATCAAAAGTTCTAGGCCAGCCTGGGCAACTTACTGACACTGGGTCTCAAAATAAAAAATAAAAAGGACTACGGATATAACTCTGTAATAAAGCACCCCCCAGGGTTCAGTCCTCAATACTAAAAACAAGAGCAAAAACAAAATCGATATCAAATACACTTTAAATAATGTAAGATCAAGCATATAATTGTAAAAACATATGAAATAAAATAATGTATTGATTCATTTTTTTTTGCCTGTATTTTTATGGCCTCTAGATTCTCTTTAAGATCTTCCTTGAGGCTCATTTTTTTATGGTAAAGGCACAATCCTTCTGATGTCCTCTCAACCCATTCAGTTTTACACATTGCCAAATACATCTTCTAAAACTTATTTCTGAGCCTGTTACTCACTTTAGATGATTTTTTACTGCCTCTAATGTAATGTCCAGACTATTGAATCTGACACACAAAGCTTTGAAAATATAACCCCCTATGATGGTTCTCTCAGTGTTCTTTCCCATATAGCATACCCTACATGATTTCACAGGTCTCATCTATAACCCAGTTTTTTTTTTGTTTTTGTTTTTTTTTTTTACTAGACACTAGTCTTTTGTTCATCTGCCCTCCTCAAATGCTATCCTCTTTCTTCCCTCCACAAAAATTCTACCAGACCAAATACTGTATATTCCCTGAATAATTTAAATGCCATTTCTCTAGGTAGCTATCATTATTTCGTCAAATGTGTGTAATCTATTCCCTCAGTAACTACCACAATGCATCATGGGAGTATTATGGTGCCTACAATTTTGAACTTTGTATTTTTTGAGCTATATTTTTTATTAATATTAAATTTCTATGGCCTACTAGTTTTTGTGGATGTATAGCAGTTGCACAGAGGTAGTACTATGCCTTGTGCACACAGTAATTTATAAACATTTGCCAAATAAATGAATGATTGCCATAAAAGTAATTTTCACTGGAATTAGAAGGAATTTAACACATTGTTGAAAGGAAGGTATCTGATAGTTTTGATCATTACCCAAAGAAATCTGAGTTAAATGGAAAGTGAGAGTTTGAGTTTTATTTCAAAATTACAGAGAGAAAAATAAATAAATTGGATATATTAGAAAAAGGTAATTTTACACATAGGAAATGACTAGCAGATAATGCTTTAACTGAAATGGTTTTGGATAACTCTTGCCATATCACCTCACAACACCCAATAAAATTTGATGGACCTTGAGATATGGGTCAAGTTTGATTTATACTGTTTTATTTCAAGTATCACCATGGTCTTACTCAGACTATTTAAACTTTTATTTCATTTCAGGAATAAACAGTAATACAAGAGAAAACCAAATATATCATTAATTATGATGTGTGAGAGAAAGGGAGAGAGAGCACGGGAGAGAGAGAGGGAGAAAGGAAGAGAGATGTTAGACACAGAATCCAGAAACATCAATAGACAGGAATTAGAATATGCAGATCATATGGAGTCAAAGAGTCTTGGCCTGGATTTTAATTCAGAGAGAGAAAGCACTGATTTTGAGGAAGGAATGTAAAACAAAAAGCATTAATCCCTGAAGTTTTAAAATTCTCTAGTTTTCCTTTTTTGTAGTAACAAGGAATATATCTATAGGTAATAGAGTATATATGAATATTTTAGAGGAAGGCTTTAATGAACATTTTGACCCAGACAATTCTTTATTGTGTTGCTTGTCCTGTGCATTTTACATTATTTAGTAGCATTCCTGGCTTTAATCCATTAGATGACACTGGTAAGCCCTACATCTATTGCCTTCATTTCAACAAACAAAAATGTCTATAGACTTTGCCAAGTATATTTGCAGAGCAAAATTTTCTATAGCTGAGAATTTCTATTTCAGTGTGAACTCAATGTGACTTCACTAAGGTGAGGAGGTATATACTTTTCTTTAAAATTAGTGATTACCAAGAGATTTTTATAAAGGTGTTAAGTCATTCTTTTGTTTGGAAACCTTTTTATAATAAGATTGCAATAAGGCAAATATTTACAAATCATTCATCTGTAAAATACTAAAAAATCACTATTAATTTTCCCTTAATAAAGATTTGTTGTTAAAATATTTTTGTGTTATTTCTGAATGAGAATCACACATGAATGCAATTAATGATAAATGAGATAAGAAACTAAATTTTAAAGGAGTATTTTCATTTATCAAAGAGAAAAACAATATGAGAGGATGATATGAGAGAGAGAGAGAGAGAGAGAGAGAGAGAAAAGAAAGGAAGAGAGATGTTAGACATAGAATCCAAAAACATTGATAGACAGGATTTAGAATATGCAGCTCATATAGAGTCAAAGAATCTTGGCCTGGATTTTAATTCACAGAGAGAAAGCACTGATTTTGAGGAAGGAATGTAAAACAAAAAGCATTAATTCCTAGAGTAGTCTCAGAGAAAACAGGAAACACACACTTGCTGAAGTGTGTTATGATAAGGGGAGAGAAATATCAAACCAATTTATGCTTGTGGAACTTAGTCAAGTCACTCTTTTGAATTTTGTTTTCATAATTTGTATAATGAAGACAACATTTCCCTTATATACTTTACGAAAGACACAGGAAGCTGATGTATATGGAGCATTTACATTGACAAGTATAATTTGTCAAATATTGGATTAATGTTCGGAATTATTTGAACATAGATCTGAGAAGTAAATTGATTTTATAGCACATTTGTGTTCCTAACAACCAGTTGGAAAAAATTACAAAAGGCCATATTCATTGATTCAGCAAATATTTAATTGAGATCTGAATTTGTTCTAGCCATTGAAGATACACCAATGAAATACATAGATTTGATCTCTTCTCTGATTAGCCTGCTTTCCTAAGCATATGCTTGGTGCTTGGTAACACCATGTATGAAAGATAACAATCTTGAAGTGTTACCTTGTGACTGTTATAATGTACAATGCTGTAATGTTACAGTTCCTTTGAAGTCATGGGGAGTAAGGGTACAAACACTATGCTAGTATGTTTTAGGAACTATATTAAAATATCATTAAATGAATGGATCATTTGGGAGTATTCACAGAAAGTAATTTTTGAGGACAAATAAAATTACCAAAATAATACTTTCATTTCAATCAGTGGCCATGTAATACCATAAGCAATGCATGACTACTGTTTACAGTTTAAGTTATTTATCATTGTTCACATCATATATAATACAATGTGGAATGATCTCATAACTCAGTATTAGGTGTTAGTCTTTGGTTGTTTCTCTTTGGTGGTTTGCTCATCATTCATAAAAGGCTAAATACTACTTTTATATAACTGTAAGCCCCTGTTATACTTTGTTAATTACAGAAGAAGGTTGGTTTCTTATTGGTAATTTTTTTTTTTATTTAAAGGCTCTTTTTAAAAGCTTTAGTGTTGATAGATGTTGTTGAACCACTGACACCAAACACTTTAAGAGCTGTTCTTTTAAGATTATTCATTAGGTGTTTAATAGAAACTTCATCAGAAATCTTTTATCTTCCAGAATCTTTTTTAAGAATATAGAAAATCCATTCCATTGGATCAATATCTTTATTTTGATTCTAAGTCTGATTTATCCAAATGGAATGTGATATTTTCTTCCCAAGTTAATACAACCTTTAAAAAGAATAATATTTGGTTTATTAATCTATCTCTCCAACTGTAATTGTGTTTCTTCCAAATGAGCCCCAGTATTTTTCAGATAAAATAAAAAAGAATACTTACGGGAAATTTTTTTTTTCATATTTGAAAATATTTTAAGATGGATTCTGAAGAATGATATATTTTCCCCTGGAAAAGCCTTAGATAAATCATTTAACTTTCAAAATAACTGCATATTTTGTATGGCTGCTAATAAGTACTAAGGCAGTATTTGTGAAAGAATAAATATATCTTTTATTAAAAGCTTCTTCAAAACTTTCTCATATCCTTGCATTTTGTGAGAAACATTGTAATTTATTTGTTCATTTATTCAGCCTTGTTAGTCAGCTTTTATCACTCTGACCAAAATACCTGACAAGAACAATTTAGAGGAAGAAAAATTTATTTTATCTCATTGAGTTTCAGTGGTTTAGTCCATGGTGGGCTGACTCCATTTCTGTGGACTGAGGTGAGACATCTTGGCAGAAGGGTATGGCTGAGGACAGCTGCTCAGTTCATGAACATCCAGGAAGCAAAGAGAGGAAAAGGGGACTCCGGAGAAGATGAAACCTTCCAGGGTATACTCTCAGTGACTCTCCTCCTCTAGCCATGCCACACTACCCACAGTTTCCACCTAATTAGTTCATTCAAAGTAACATGTACTGATTAGCTTACTGCTATCATAATCCAATAATTTTATCTCTGAATATTTCTACAACAGTACAGAAACTTAGGGAGGACACCTCATATCCAACCTAAAACATTCCTTCCCTGGCTCCCAAAGCTTATGTCCATCTCACAATGCAAAACATGTTTAGTCCATTTCCAAGAGTCCCATATTCTTAACAGTCTCAGCATTTCCCAAAAGTCTAAGTCTAAAGTCTTGTCTGAGATTCAAGACTCTGTGAGCCCCTGTAAAAATCTAAAGCACATTATGTATATCCAACATAAAATTGCATAGAGTAAGCATCTTCATTCCACAAGTTATAAGTAGGATTATAGAAAGAAAGAATGAGAAAATTCTATAGCTCTACATCCAGCATCTGGGGTACATGGCATCTTGATGTTCTCTCCAAAGGCCTTGCATAGTTCTAAGCCAATGCCCTTGCTGAATATAGCTCACATGGTCCTCCTAAACTTGCTTTGTTTGATTTATGCAGTTTTCCTCAGCAGACATCCCACATCCTATTGGCATCTCTTATTTTGGAGGGTCTCCACTTCAGGTTTGACTTTCTTCTCTCATCCTCATGCATTAACCCTTCAGAAGCAGCCCACAGGAACTCTGATCATGCTACATTCTGCCTGGTTTCCAGGTCTTCCTTTGAAATCTCAGCGGAAGCCTCTATGAGACCCTAACTCTAGCATCCTTCATTCCTGCAGAACCAGCACTATGTGGATGACATCAAAGTCTTTGCCAACTTTTGCAGTAGCTCGGCCCCCTGAAACCATGACTGCAGAAGCTTCTGGGTACTTCATGGCTGAGCATAATGAAACTGTTTCCGATGCCTCTCTGTGCAAGCAGGAAGACCTCATTATCTTTTCTCAAAGTAATTTTCGATGTACACCATTGAGCCTATGAAGGATATGTTCTTATACATTCCTGAGATGTTCTCAAGCCCTCTTTCCTATTGTCTCTATGCAAAGTACTTAGCATCTCTTTTAGGGGCAATAGTACCTTTAAGGACCACATCATTCCTGGCCCTAATTTGAGACATACTTTTCAGGCCAGACTGCAAGTTTTTAAAATCTTTCAGCTCTGATATCTTTTCCTGATTCTCAAAATAAACCTGGCTAAAGCTGCCAGCAACATCCTTTCCACTGACTGAATGCAATGCTTCCTTGAATTTCTTCTACAAAATTAATTAGTACATCACCTTTAAATTAGGCTTCACACAAAGTATCAGGACATGAATAAAATGTAGAAAATATCTTTGCCAGAATATAGCCTGCATGGCATCTACTTCAATTCCCAGTAGGGTCCTCAAACCTCATGAGCAGTCTTCATTGTCTGCATTCTGGTCTTCTCAGCTTCCACCAGAATGATCCATGGAGTTCTGATTACAGCATTCTAAAGCTTCTCCAGCCTGCATCCCCAAACTTTTCAAGGCTTTGAAAAATTCTTACTCGTAGCAAGCATTCTATTAGGATCTGAAGACGCATGATTAAATAGATGAAGATCTTGCATCTTGAGTGCTCAAAGCATGGATGAAATAAACTAAGTGCAATATTTTATAACAGTACCTATCCTGAACCATGGAATAATTTCATGCTAATTTTTAACTGTTCCCTGTTGTTCATATCTGTGTATATTAAGCACATTCATATATATTCAATAGACACAGGATTAACAGAGTTGACATATACTTTTGCACATTAGCAATTTTCACACTGTTTTAAAATGTCCTCAAATAAGTTAAATAAGGGCTTCATGTATAGGACAAAGCCAGAGTAAAGACATAGCAGCAATATAATGTATTTTTTTCTAACCCTTCTAAAAAAAGTATCACTAGTTGTTATAACTCATGGTAACTCATTATATGAGCAGCTTAGAAACAGGACATTATTTGCATCCCCAAAGTACTGAAGCAAGAACATTATTCTGGTTTGTAAAGAAGTATAGTAGAATTAATTCATGTTGCTTCTAGAGAGTGAAATAGAGGAATTACTTCCATAGCAGTCTGGAATTACTATTTAAGTAATCTGTTTAAGCAATATTCCCAATGCTTTGAAATATATTTGTAATGAAAAACTACAACCTAGAAGAAAACCTACAAATAATTTAAGAAATAAGACACATTAGCAAAGGATGGTGGAATGTGATGGGCATCATTATTCAAAGTACATGTATGAAGATATGAATTGGGTGTCAATATACTTTATATACAAACAGAGATATGAAAAATTGTGGTATATACGTGTAATAAGAATTGTAATGCAAAAATAACAGAAAACAAAGTACATGTATAAAGACATGAATTGATGTGAAAATACTCTATATACAAAGATATGAAAAATTGTGCTCTATATGTGTAATAAGAATTGTAATGCATTCCAATGTTGTGTATTTAAAAAAATAAAATCAATTAAAAAAAAGAAATACAGACACAGAAAAAATAAAATAAAAAATATTAATAGATGACTTGGCAGTGGAAAAATCAAATTAAATAGTACTTAATTTCTCATTTTTATTCTTATCTGGATTAGTAAAAAAACCAAAGCTAAATATATACATTTGTTTATTTTATAAAATCAGTATCATAAAAATCTATTGTGTAGCATGCCATTCCTGAAAACATCCATTCATTTTAATATTCAAAAAATAAATAATATAAAAAATATGTTTAGATGTGGGATTCACTTACTAAAAGAAATATTTTGAAGAAATTGTTACAAGTAAATAATATTTATATTCCTTTACCCTAACATGCCTTTAATAGTAAAAAAGAGCATATATATATATATATATATATATACACACACACATATATATATTTTAGAATTTATATAGTTATATATAATTTATATAGTTATATATAATTTAGAATTTATATAGTTATATACATATAACTATATAAATTATATAGTTATATATAATATAATTCTTGTTCTGTATCAGAATTTATATAGTTATATATAATAATAACCTGATACTTCTTGTCAACTCCCTAATGAATACAATATAATACTTATAAGAATAAAATAAAAATAATTACAGGTTTTTGTCATTAAGTAAAATTTGGTCAGAATACAAATGACTTCCTGTTATTAAAAAATATTTGATAGTACATTCAGAGCAGTAATCACACTTCTATTGCATCTGACATGTTACTAAGGTAATTTTGTGTGCATTGCTATGAACATGTATAAATAGGAATTACTAACATTTTATGGTCATCAAATCTAGCATTTTGGCATAATACTTCAATAAATCTGTTCAAAATTGAGTGTTTCTCCTGCCAAGACGAGATGATGAGAGAAAAATAGTGTATGTATGTAGTGCTTATATTAAAAAAGACATTCCCAATTTAAATCATTTAAAATTATTATCTGAGGATATCTAAGGCAGACAATTTGTAACAGGAAGACAATTAGCAATATACATTTAATTAATGTAAATGTGAGCTAAGATTAAAAGTTAATCTAAGGTTTGTGACATGAGTATTTAAGAGCAATTATCTGTGCAGCAGGCACCAACAAAATTTTGATTAAGGATTTTAAAAAATATTTTATAATTTGTACCAAATTTATGATAAGATGCATCAGAAATTTTATTGCTTTTGTTTATTTAGTGTTATGGTTTACATGTGAGTTTTCTCCCAAAAGCTGATGTGGTGAAATGTTCCAAGGTGAAATGATGGGTTATGAGACCCTTAACCCAATCAATTAATTAATCCCCTGATGGGGATTAACAGGGTGGTAACTGAAGGCGGGTAGGGTATGACTAGAGGAGGTAGCTCCCTGGGGATGTGCTTTTGGGTATATATTGTATCTGGCAAGTAGAGTCTCTTTTCTTTCTCATCATTATGTGAGCTGCTTCTGTCCTCCACATTCTTCAGCCATGATGTTGTCTCACCTGGAGCCCCAAGGAATGGAGCTAGCTGTCTATGAACCTCTGAAACTGTGAACCCCATATAAACTTTTCCTCCTCTAAAATTGTTCTTGTCAGTTCTTTTAGTCACAGCAGCAAAAAGGTGTCTAAAACATTTAGTAATTATTTACTAAGCATAAACTTAGTATAAAGCACTATGCAAAACACAGGATACATCTATGACTTAAAAAAATACATAAGGATGAATAATATATAACAGATGCATCTGGAAAAATTAGAGGGTAACTGATAATTACCTTTAGCATATGCCATTTAAGATTTAAAAAATATGTAAAAGTTAAGATCCTCCCAAAATGTAACATTTCTGACATTTTATATAAAGTCAAGATGAAACATTCTCTAAAGAATCTGGAAGAAAGCATAATTGCATGCAATTCAAAGGATGAAATAGAAAGTTAAAGGACAAGAAATTAAAGAAAGACACAGATCATGAAGGACTTAAATAATTTAATAATTTTTCCTTTTATCCTGACAGCAGAGATTAATATGTGAGGTTTTTATAAAAATGTTGATGTGGGCTTGAATGTAGCTCAATGGTAAAATGTTCGCCTAGCATGCACAAAGTTCAGGTTTCAATTGTCAGTAGTGCAAAACACAAAAAGGTAAAAAGAAAAGAAAAAAAAATTGTGTGGTAAGATTCTTGTTTCAAGAAGACAGTTTTGTTTAGTTTTACTGTAAGATTAAGATGGGCATAATACTGTTGCAAAGGATACCATTTTGGCAAATACTGTTTTGGCAAACTGGACCAAAAAATGATTTTGGAGGTACAAAAAATGTGTGGATATGAAAATTATGTAGGAGATAGATCAACTGGATTTTATGGATAAATTATAGAAAACAATTTGTTGATTAATTGGTTATAGAAATGATAAAGGAACAAGAGACATCTGATGGTATTTTATCAAACTAATGATTGCTGGAGGAGAGAAATGACAAAGGGAAGGCTGGGGGCTTTGAGTTCATTTTAGGCATATCACATGTGCCATGTCTTTGATATATCCAAGTGGACATGCTGAATAGTTGCTGCAGATAAGGTAGTGTAGCTCATAGAAAAGAATTTCTCTGGGGTCTAAATCTGTGAGTGATTAATAGGTAGATATAGGTGTGGCTGATAGACCAGAAAGAAAGTTATGTGAGAACAGATTCTGAATCATATTTTTCCTGATCTCAAAATTTTAAAGGCTAAATATAAAAAAAAACAAGTAGAATAATAAAAAAAAGATTAGCCAGAGATATATAACAATATTGTGTGTGTACATGTGTGTATACATCTGTATGTATGTATTTGTGTGAGATTTTGTGTAAAGGGGAGAACTGTCAAAGAAAGTCAAGAAAGACTTCTTTAAGATTATATCTCCATTTTTAAAACATGTTTACATTCAATGACTTTTTCAGTTTTCATATTCACTTAGAAAAATAAAACTAATCAATATTTTTAATAATTTGAAGTCAAATAATAAGAGTATTGTATTATGTTCCTTGGTTTTTGTTAACTTGAAGGTTATTTGGTTTATTCTTGTGAGTTTTATAGAAATACTTGCTTAGTGTATTATCTGCTTTGGCATTTGCTTATAATTGAAATTCTGTATGGTAAATCTAAAGGGAATGCTGAATCATACTTCAAGAGATCATTTGTTATAAAAATCCTCTCCTGTAATAAACTAAACAGGCAGAGTTAGGCAAAATCAGTACTTATTCTGTGTTTATCCTTTATCACAGTTCTCTAAATTTACCTTACTGAAGCAGAAACTGGTGATAACCTGACATATCATTTTGGCACGTACCAGTCCTATCTTATGAGCAGGGTAGCAGTGCCCTGGAACTAACACCTCTCTCCTTTACCCCAGGAGCAATCCTCAACCAAATTCTAATTAGCATTGGTAAATATTCCATATATACTCCATCCCTTGCCCATTAAGTCAAATAACCGAAGCATATCCTACATCATCTCTGAGTTTCAGAGCAAGATTGAACTTAAGTTGCCCAAAGTATAATTTGCTTAATAACATAGACTTTATTTGTCTTATTTATTTCCTTTCCTTCCTATATAACTTTCCAGGGCCTACTGAGATGACAAACCCTCTCCACATGCTTCATATTCTCTTTGTTAACACAGTGTATTAGTCAGAGCTTTCCAGAGAAATAGAACGAGTAGTTTATACATAGATAGATAGATAGATAGATAGATAGATAGATAGATAGATAGACTAAAAGGTATTATTCATAGGATCATAGAAGCTGGCAATTCCGCATTTGTGCAGAGTGGGTCAGCAAGTTAGAGACTCCAGCAAGCCATTGGTGTAGTTCCAGCCTGAGTCTGATGGTCTCAGAAACGAGACTTGTTGGTTTAGTCCCAGTACAAAGGTGTGTAGGCTCAGAGCCAAGGAAAACCCAATGCTCGCATTCCAGACCCAAGATATCCAACTTGGTGTTATTGTAGCAGAATGCCTCAGAAAATGAATTTGATATAGGAAAATGTTTATTTTGGCTCAAATTAGAAATTTCAGTACTTGCTTGTTTTGCTCTATTGCTTTAGGCCTGGAGTGTCACAGTTTATAATGGTGGGAGTACATGTTGAGACCACATAATAGAGGAAGCTTATTTAACTCTTGGTAGGTAGGAAGCAAAGAGAAAGGCAAGAAAGGACCATATTCCACAGATCGCCTTCAAGGGCACACATAGTGGAAAGGAGTTAGGTCATTGCCTATGCTCTACCTTGTAAAGGTTCCACAGCCTTCCAATAGTGCCACATGCTAGCAAGCATGTCTTTAATACATGAACCTTTGGGGAACATTTTAGATCTAAACTATAGCAAATCCAAAGACAGAAAGAAAGAAATGTGTTTCCATTGTCTGTGTTTTTTAAATTGTATTTTCCATTTACATTTTTATTGTATAAATAAAACATTTTCATATATATATATATATATATATATATATATATATATATATCTTAAATATTTTGGGGTATTCTTGATTTCTTCCACTGGGATGATTTTATTCTTAAGGAGAAATAATTTTCTAAAAATTTTGTTGTAGCATATAAAACAAATTGTTAACTTTTAGTAATATTATACTTTTTAAATTAATTTGCCAACTGTACTTCAGAGCTAGCAGCATGTGCTCAGTGCTGCATTACTGAGTTTTCAAAGAGATTCTCCATAATGCTTCTGAGAAAGTAGTTCATCTTGTGTTCATTGGGGGTTCTTTATTGTGAGTCCCTGGTATTCCTGCAACAATGAAAGTGTTGTTATTCAAATGCACATAAATGCATTCAGTCCATAATAATAGTATTCATAGCCATCTATAAATAGTTTAAGAAACAATTGTATGAAATACTTGATATTCCTCTGAACCACTTTTTGCAATCTCACTTTTAAATTCAGATTTCAGTGATGCTCTTAAGATATTCAGATATTTTTGTTAGATTTGCGCTGACAAGAAACAAGCTTCTTAAAATTACATACTATACTTCATCAAATCTAAGCAATCTCTTATAAGTGCAATTTTAAGAAATATCATAAATGCTGAACATGCAGATAATGCAGTTATTAAATCCTTTGTCATGTGTGTTTAATATCTTCCTTAATATTTCATTCTTCCTAGATACACCATCAGTTAAGATTATACCATCTACTCCTTTTCCACAAGAAGGACAGCCTTTAATTTTGACTTGTGAATCCAAAGGAAAACCACTGTAAGTGATTTAATGAGCAATAAAGTTTTTCACTTTTTCTTTTATCCTCCTTTGATTGCAGGGTTTAACTGTAGAAATCCACTGTGTTTATCTTTTCTTAGTGGGCAAAGTGATCTCTAGAACAGAAAACCCCCTGAACCATGTCTTCATTAAGTGTCTGTAGAAGATTGGTTTTTACTTTGTCATCTAGTGAAGTTTCTGGGAAGGTTTCCAGCTGTGATCCCCTCCCCCGCCCCTCTTCTCTTTCTCTCTCTTTATTTTTTTATTATAGTAAGATATTTCAACCTGAAAGGATTGTAGACTTAATCAGTCACTCTTTATATCATTAGATTAAAAATAAAAAGTTAGACATTGCTGAACTTAGTTCACCCAAACAAAAAAGAAAATATGGAAGCATCTGCAAATACATTCAGGTTTTAAATGGAAAATCATTTTTGAAATAAGAAAATTAAAATGCATTTTCCTTTTGTAGCTCCCAATGAGACATAATTTGTGAATGAGATAAGCTTGGTTATTGTGAATTGAAAGGGTTAGAAGCTCAATGTTGTCAGTTATAAAATCATTTCATTATTAGAATAGATGTATGCTAATAGATGTATGTCACCTCAACTCTAAACTTTACTTTGTGGTGTTAATGTTTATAAACAGCTAACTAATAGGATCCCTATTATTTTAAATGATACTTAAATATGAATTTTTTAAATATAAATCATTTAATACTATGACTGTTCTAATGTAATAACAGTCTAGGCTTAACTTTTTGCTTGATTTTAAAAATGTTTACAATTGATTTACATTCTCTTTAAATTTTAATAAAAGGAATTCAGTTGTACTCTGTATATAACTACGTGAGATAGCTTCTGTGAAAATTAGGTTAAATTATTAAAAATTTGCTTTCAATAATATAATTTATTTAAATGTAGGTATCGTATTATCCCATGAGAAATCTTTCTTAAAAAATTGTAAGATAGAAAAAGGACAAATAAAAAATTATAAGGTAGAAGCCTAATATTTTAACTTCTCCTCTTGCATATCGTTATTTTTTTAACCATTTTCAGTGAATCAGTGTCTTCTTTATCATAAATTTAATATCTTAATATTATTTTTCTTCAATAATTATTTCTCAGAGATACAAAGACATTGATTTTAGGAACAATTTATGGTTAATGTATTATTTTTCTATCTTTTAAAATATATTGGAAGTCATTTTATACTTCAAAAGGAAATTTGTTTTTTCATAGTAACTTGGCTGCATAGCCTACTCAATTCACTTTTATAATTCTAACCTCTGAGAAGCTTAAGATGCTATTCATATGTGACTAGTACATTTCAGCTTTACAGCTCCAACAAGAATTTTTTGGCTAAAAATTCAGTACTTTAGGAAAAAAAGCATAATGGACTCCAGTCAGCTTTAGACATAATTAACCCCCAAATTTCTCTGTTTCTATATATTCACTATCAAAACAAAACCTATGTCTCAACAGTTCTTTCCATCTCAACTCTTGATTCTTTCTGTTATTTTCCAACTATGACTTTTTCCTCTACTCTCTTCTTTTGTTTCTGTTTCTTCTGACAATCACAGGGACTCTCATTTGGAGATCTGAAGGAACATGGGAGGATAAAGACAAAGCACACAATTTTGTTTTGATTCTTTTATTTTTCTTTAGTTTTCTCCAAAAGTGCATATGTGTATACTTTGGTATATTCAATGCATGCAGTTATATGAGCTGAGATTTTTAGGAAAAAGTTCTTGCATGTTCAAATAGAATCCAATTTTCTCTCTGTTCTCTGATGTCATACCCACTCCCAACAAGAGCCAAATCATTTTATTTATGAGAATAGATGGAATATGAGGTTTGTGAAATTATATTTTCAAGTAGTCCATACCACTCACTGCAGATACAATTGAATAGAGATGCCATATTTTCGGTTTGAGTTTCAGTTAGCTAGAAATAAACTGTGATATATAATAATCCTCTAAATTGCAGATGAATATGAAGTATAAAATATCTTACTTAAGAAATAGAAAATATGACTTCTCTCAGATGATCCTGATTAGTCTCACTTTTAAAACAGAAAAAGCAAATAGAAAAGCTTCCTATTTTACAGAAGTGAAAACTAAGTCTTGAAAGTGTTATTCAAATTTTCCTTATTCATGCAGATTTAAGATTGCTGAGCCAGGAGTTACTCTTAGTTAAGTCTTGCCCAAAGTTTATACTCTTTCAATTATTTGCTACTACTTCAACTGCTGAGACTAAATTGCCACCTAGTCAGCCAAACCAGAATCTAGGATGAGGCTCACAATTATTTTCAGCACTGAAATTGGAACTCTGGATGCTTTATAGTGAAGAACTTATTAGTTATATATATATAACTAATAAGTTTATATATATATATATATATATATATATATATATATATATATGACAGAGAGAGAGAGAAAGAATTTTTTAATATTTATTTTTTAGTTTTCGGTGGACACAACATCTTTATTTTATTTTTATGTGGTGCTGAGGATGGAACCCAGCGCCCCACGCATGCCAGGCGAGCGCGCTACCACTTGAGCCACATCCCCAGCCCAGTCTCATATATTTCACTGTTGCCATACTTATCATGAATTATGCTTTATTTATACTCTTTATAAACGTTTGCAAATTTCTACTCAAGTGACCATTTCTGGCATGAGTATATTCCCATATAAAAAGCCTTAACTAATACAGTGTCTTTGAGCAATTAATCCATACACTCCATTAGTGCTGAAAATAGTTATTATATTTTGAACTTTAACCTTAGAGATTCCAGTGTTATAACCTGTATGCTATAATCCAAGAGAAATGTAAATTAACATATTTCCTTGTATTATATTTTCATTTCCATTTTTTTCCTTTTCATTTTGCTTACATGTAGGCTGCCAAGCGATTGACAGTAAAGTTACAGTCAACTTCACTGATTCCCTACTTCTTTTAGACCACTGATGTTTTTGCTTTTCCTAATTTTCTTGAAATCAACTCACCTCCATTTTCAAAATCACTATCATTTCCAATAAATGAATGAAATTAACCTCTTTTAAAACAATTTACCTTGTAGCCTATCTGCAGTTTATTTTCTATCTCCAACAGTGCCACATGAGGCAGATAGGTCAAAAAAGAAGGGAAGACTAAACTTAAAACATTGGATTTTCTCAGAAGGAAGTCTTACTGATCATAAAGAAAATACTCTCATTAGAGAAAATGGAACAGAAGGTAAATTGAAATGGATTAATCAAGGAGTTTATAGGTAGTGGAGAAGGAACAGAATCACTAATGAGAAAGCTATCTACTTCAGAAAATGATTAATAAAAAGTGGAAAAAGGAATTAAGAAAACTTTGAAAACTGAAATTTAAAATTAAAATATAATTTAAAAGCATAGTAGGGAGGCTGCTCATATTTTAAGATAGAATCAAAGAAAAGAGAGGAAAATGAAGTCTGTGATATCACATGTATCCAATAGGCAGGTTAGAATTGCCTGTTCACTCTGGTGATCACTGCCAAAGTTCCGCTCCATTACATTGCAGCTATTGCACCTGGTTCCCCATTTTGTTATTTTGGCACCACTGAGAAGCAGCACTATGGCTCAGTTCAATTGTCTCCCCAGACATTTAATTTCTATCACCGTTAACCATTTACCTCATCCACCTCTAACGAGCAAGTCAGAAATGTATAATAGATATGATTTCTTTACATCTTCTAGCTAACTTAAATAATATTTTAATCCATGACCAAACCTTCATTGTTTCTCAAAACAAAATGTTTGTTCAACATACGGATTCTTGAAGAATAAGTTATTAATCATTATTAAGTTTATTGTTAGCAGACAAAATAACACCATTATCTTTTGTGCAAATCATAAAATGATGGTGTGGCCCAAGTTGTATTGAGACTCATGTTGTAGGCTGCCCTGCTGCATGCTAATGTTGTTTTCCTTGTTCTAAATGTGAGGGCCCCAGTGACTATTTATGAACAATCATGCCTTATTTGCCTGCTTTGGACTGAAGCCTTTTGCCATTTTCCTGTGGAACAGCTGCATAACTTGGGCCCGAACCAAATTGTTCCACTTGACACTACTATAGAGCCATTCTATTCTTTCCTTAAAAGAGAGATTACTGTACATGTCTGTCTATTGTTTTAATTTTAGTTTAAAGTGAGGACCAAGCTAATGCCAGCCACTTTTCTTTTAAGTCCCCAGAGTTTTTGCAACCCTCTTCTTTCTTTGGCTGAATTCCCAGACAGCTTTCAGGCAACAGCATTCTCCTTTTATAAAAGCGGAAGGAGGAAAAAAAAAATAAAAACCTTGATATTACATTAAAGTCATGACCTTAAATGATGTGGGGTCGTCCCCCACAAGCTATGACTAAGATTCATCATTCATTTTAATTCCGTGTTTAACATTTTATGAATTTACTTTCAAAGAGCAATGGGGCATTTTCAGTTGAATAAGTGTATATTTGGCATTTATTTTCTAAAAGAAAACAATTATAGGATTTGATAAATTTTTCTGTATATACAGCACCGTGTTTATATTGTATTTAATATTTTACCTTCTGGTTACCACAATTTTTCTTTTGTTCTTGTCGTAGATCTAGTATGCACAATTGCACTGCAAAGAACACTCCTAATCTGTATAAGAAGAAAGATTTTAATCTTTAGGAAGACAGATCACATACCACATAGCAACTAGTGAGGTGTTGTAAAGGAACAATTATATATCCATTTTGGAAATGATAAGAATTGAGGATAAAATTTGATGTGTACATATTAATTCATTATCCTGTCAACATAATACATTTAAAAAGACAAAAATTAAGGCAATGCACTTTTAAATCAAACTAGTTTTCTCACCCTAACATACCTTTTTACAAATCACAGATTATTTGTTAATTGTCATGCAATGCAATTAGTCAGAAGAAATGGCAAAACATTCCAGAAGTTAATGAAGGCAAGTTATCATCCAGAGCGAATTCACTAAAATAGGAAAAAATATGATTTTGAAATAACAATGTAGATCAATGATAATAGCAATTCACATAATTTTATGTGATATATGAAATATGTTATTAAAGATTATCTATCTCTTTCCTGCTATGGAAAGCTTTCTAATTAACCATTAAAGTCTATGTTTAAGTTAAGACAGTATGCCTAAGCTGTTGTACTCTGGGGCACAAAATGTTTTATGGTATAGAAGAAAGAGAAATCCAGACCTAAATTGGGATTATAAGGGTATAATCTATATCCTCAGTGGTTTTGAGCAAGTCACTTGAGCACATTGAGTAATTTTTTAATTAATAAATTTTGTTTTTTTAGTAGTTCTAAGATCACAGCAAAATTGAGCCGTTCCTGTGTATCCCCTCTCTCCACACATGCATTACCTCCCTCATGATCTATGTCCCATGCCTGATTGGCACATTTGTTATATGGATGAGTCTACACTGGCCCATTATTATAACATTAAAGTCCATTATTTATACTAGGCTTCAATCTTACACAAAATGTATTTTTTATCCCTAAAATTAAGAATTTGAAATTTAGTAAACAAATTAAAGATTAATGGCCATATGTATGATATTTCCACTTCCAAGTAATTTTTTAATAAACAGTATCCATAGGATAATAGCAAATTATTATTTGGTCAAGGAATTATATAAGTATATCTCAGCAATTTTCAGACTCAGAAGTCATAAACATATTTAATCCATATGCTGATATAGGGCTCCTATAGCAACTCTGGAAATGCAGTTATTATCTCAATTATGTTCCCAGGCTCTGGAATTCAAGATTCCAAACAGAATAAACACACTCTCAAACAATGTTTTGAACTATCAAAAGCATATTTTAACAGCAAAGAAACCAGATTGAAGTCAAGGTAAAATGTATACAGAAACTGGGCTTTTTTTTAAGTTTATGTATTTATTTTTGCTACTGGGGTTGAACACAGGAGTCCTTAATCATTGAGCTTTTTTTTGTTTGTTTGTTTGTTTGTTTTTTGAGACAAGTTCTTGGTTGGTTCCTAAGGCTGGCTTTGAACTTGTGATCTTTCTGCTTTAACTAGCTGCTGGGATTACTGAAGTGCACCACTGTGTCCAGCCTTAGGCTATACTTTAATTCAAATAATAATTATAATCTTCAGAAAAGAGAGAAAAAGCCATGAATTCTTACTTGGGTAAAGTGTAAAATAGATAAAAATGAGAGACTGGCAAATTCCATGCCACAGAAACAGCCCCTTCACTAATGTATCTTAGTGATGTGGTAGAAAAAAAACTTTGGGGCAATTGGACAGGACTTTACGTGGTAAAGAATGAGTTTTGTTTCCACAACAAACCAGAACTATTGGGATTGAAGAAACTAGTAACCAGTTAGCGAGTTTTGACAAGGAATAACATGCAGAAAATCTAGAAGGACTTATCCCAAATTAAGCATGCTAAGTATCATGAATGGTTAATAATCCAGGGTCTGTGGTATGTAAGATCTTGTTTTTTCATAATTTTATAAGTTTTTTCATTCTTAATTGTCATATTTAAACTGTACAACTGCCTTGTGTTAAAGGTTTACAAAAGCTGCTATAATATCCATTTGTGGATGAAGAAAAATAAGTCTTTTGGAGGTCATGTGACTATTTACAGGCACCCACTTGATTAATAGTAGAATTGAGATTACAAACAGAATTTCTTTTTAAATTAACAATACTGATGATTGTATAGTCTTGCTTGCTCACTGTTTTCAGTTCTATCACATTGATTTTCACAAAAACTCAGTGAAGTTGGCATGAGTTAGATAGTTTCAAAAACTGAAAGTGCAAATTTCGATCAAATAGTTGTAAAATACAGCAGTTATTTAAATCCACACCATCATTAGCTTCTCACAATATTACCTAAAGAGTTTCTAACTGGACCTAAACCTTTCTCAGTAGTTTCTGCCTAGACTTTATGTTTAGATTAGTAATAATAATAATTAACTGTTGAATTAATTTGCTTTAAAAGTAGATTATGTTACATTTTTAATTTTATGTTAAGACTGCAGGTTATAATGACAAAGCACTATTACTCAATTAGAGTCCCAATTCAATATAATACAATGGAAAGTCTTAAAGGATAAGTAAAGTAAGGAAAAAGTTAAAAAAAAAAAACACTCCTCAAGAGCATGTCTTTCTTTTTAAATATAATACATAATATATTACCAAAATAATTAACAAAATAAACATTATTAAGGTGTCTTTATCATATAGATAGTCTTGTACCAGAAGTCATTGGTAATAGAAGTTACAGAGCATTTTTTCTCTTTTTACTCTGTGATTTCATATCTAGAGAGATGTAAAATTGTTATAACTAATTAGTTAAAATTAAAGGCAATAGAGTCATTTTTTTCTACTTTGTTTTCAAAGGTAAAATATTAGGAAATCATATTGGGAGTTCCAAATTTCCATAATTAAAAAAATACATTCATGTGATGTCCTTCCCATATGAGTTTCTTTTCTGAAGCCCATATGGTCTTTTGCTTCCATCTCATGGCTTGAAAATTTAATCACACATTGACTCTCTGGAAACACACAAGTGGTTATCTTGGAAATGAGACTGAATATATTTGGTTTTGTTTTTGAAACAAGAAGCTGACTCTCAGTAATCTCTACTGCTGTTATTTAGGCTGGGCATCTGTGGTGTGTTGGGCACTCAATCATTTTCAATTAAATGTTCCAATGTCTTATGAAAGTCCCCTAAGAGCTTGCAGAACCACGATTATAGACCCATAGAGAAAATGTACTTCTTGAACATTTCCAGGTAAGCAGTTTTCTTGCAACAAAAAAACCAATTATTTTGGGGGATTATGTAAATGTTCAGCAGGAAACCTTACAAAGATGTTCCAATATATTTAAGACACCTTTGTGGAATGAGGCTGTCATATACTTTGACTAGACTGTCAGGATAGGTACCTTTTGACTTCTAGGTTAAAAAAAAAAATCTGTAGTTTAAAAGAATGATTTACTAAAGAAATGTTGGTCTATTCTTCCACAAGTACTATTCAATTGTATTTTCTTTTTCTCTGTGCAATTTTTTTCCTATACTACATGTCATAAATTTGAAGCTTATATTTCTCTGGTAGTCACCAGTACAATTTACTAAATGTGAATTATCTGTGCCTATAATACCAACAGTAAAATTTTTTGATTGTCACTTCTGCATAAATATACGGAGGGAATAAAATGTTTAAAACAAAATTAATTCAGAATCAGTGTAGAGATGTGATATTATTTCAATGAATGATACAACTTAGAAAATTCTTATTCACTGGAAATCTACTATTCAAAGAAACTACCTAAAATAAATTTTCTTATGTTACACAGTTTTTACATATATGCACCATACATACTCTCAATTAAGACATATCATAAAATATGCTGTAGCCTCTAAACTTTAAAGTTGGAAAAATAAATTTAAACAGAATACAATATTCCATTGTGGGAAATATGAACATTTTTGAATGGCTCCAAAATAGGATATCTTTGAGATTGATGAGGGCCTTAAAGCTCGACTCTTACAAATTCAGATTATCAGAAATATTTGAAATGACTATTGAAAAGAAAAAGAAGAGGGAGAAATAAAATTTTGTAAAAGGCAGGAAAAATAGAGCAACACCTGCAGTGACTTGTGGCCTGCAAAATTTACTGAAATGTGAGGAGAGATGGATTAAGCACTGCCACTCAAAACTGCAAGTACAGGGATGAAGATAGTGACATGATATTATAGAAGCAGCAGTGAACATATAATAGCCTTACAGTGAGGGACAAGAACACCCACAGAAAATAGCAGCTCTTTCTGCAGGTCACTAATGTAGTGTTTTAAATTGCAAGTTGTGGCTTATTAATGAATCACAAAAGAATTTATATGAGATCTTTTAAAAAACCAAAGGCAGTTAGAAAACAATAGATGAGGAATGGAAATTATAGAGAACAAGGCAAAGAAGAGTAAAGAAAAATGTCACAGGCTTAAGCAAAAACAAGTTTTTCTTGTGTATATGTATGTGTGTGGTATGTAAGTTTGCCAAATATGCTGGTTTTAATTATAAGTCACACCATAAAAGATTTGAAATTGTTCCACTAAGCACATGATTATAAAACCAGGTTTTAGAAATATTCAAGGAAAAAGCATGTCAAGTCTTAATCCCTTTAGTTCTTCTAAAACCACCCTTTACTAAAATGTGTTAAAACTGAAGTGATCTTTGCTCCAGAAAATAAAGTTGAATGCCACTGAGAATGTTTTGTTTAATAATGTAGAAAAATTTGATCCTTTAAGAAGGATTTCATCCAAATGATTACTACAATTTTAAAGTTTTAAATTTCAAGTATCTTCAGTTTTTACTTATATGGAGCATTTCATTCACCAGCTACTAGTCAAATGATGTGCACTTTACTATTCCTTTCCAGAGACCATTGATTTTAATATTAAAAAGGAAACAAGTTGTGGAGCTCAAGCATTTAACAAAGTGTTAACCTAAGCATTACATCTTCATAAGGATAATTAGTACTGTTTTATGGTAGGGAAGTAATAAGTTGTAATCCAACTCTTATGTGGAAAACAGGATTCCATCTTCACAATTTACTTTGTGCTCAATGGTTTGCAAGCTTCTGATTGATTAGGATGCTTGAAAATACATTTGATATGGTATCAATTTGTTTCATAATATGCACAGATTAATAAAAATAGCAGATTCTGAAAAATTTAGACTCACAGGTTAAAAATTATGAAAACATTCCTCAATATACCTTAGTTGAAGGAGAACTTCAGAAGCTAAAAATGTTCTAATAACTTAAAAAATACTATCATAAGAATGAAAATTATTTAACACATCATAGAGATTTTATAGTTACTATCTATAACAGATGGTTAAAATTGCTTACAGATTTCCTGATCTTTTAAACAGGAATTAATATTCTGTGTCTACCAAAGCAAAGTGATGTGAGATATAGAAGCTTGGATGATTGCTTTTCTTCTGCAGAAAGTCCTGAGAGATTAGTTCAAGCATTTGTCCTAATTTTGCATATTTTTACCTTAGTGCAAAAAAATCTGTCATTCTGGGATCAGAGCAATCATAACATTTCTAAGGATAATCGTTTATTTGTTGTGCCTTAAATTGGCTAGAATTATATATTTTGTAGGATGGGAGCTTTATATCTCGAAACTGTTACAATAGTTCTCAGGGAACACTACGTTATCTATAAAGAGTGGTCCAGGATTTCACAGGCACTCTAAAATTGATGCCATTATTTTCAAGTCTTCTGAAGAGCACTTGCCTCTTGCATATAAGTTATTTCCTGTTTTAACTATAAGCTTCTAAACTTGGAGGCAAGAAGTATCTTAAAGAATCAGAATCAAGTAACATGATGGGATTAATCAGACTAGAAGTCCATTTCTAAACATAAATGGAAAGGTTGGTATTAATGCTACAGTCCCTTCTTCTTTTAACCTGTAATGTAATGAAATCCCTCCTACTTGACACTATCCCACTGCAGTAATTGATTTGGGGAATTTATATCAGCAAATAAACTTGGAATCATAGTTTCAAGTTACAATTAAAGGGGATGGGTAGGCTTGAATTTTCCACTTCCAGCTAACTTCATTTTTTACTTCATTAAAATGTCTTTGACTCTATCACACATAAGCACTGATGGTGACTTTTGAGTAAGGACTAGCATTGTTGAATCTTTCAACTGAAATCTTTGGGATTCTCAATTTACAAGAAGCAAAAACATCTATTGCTTTTCATACAATGGATTGTGCAGATAAAAAAAAATGTTATATCTTTGTGGAGCAAAGATCATCACATATAATTATCAGGATAGTAAGAGATCGAAGAATACATTCCAAACTCATTAAAAAAGAAGGGATTAGAAGCCAAAGGGAGGAAAAGCCAAGGAACCATCCAACTTTTTGTCACACACATAGAAATGCACAGAAACATACCTTTTAATCAACACACATAACCACAACAGGCTAGAAATGCAATGGAAATGGATATATTTAAAAGAGAAACTGTGGGCTTGGAATGTTCAGTGGTAGAGTGGTTTCCTAATGTGTTCCAGGCCCTGAGTTCAACCCCACCATTATAAAATACATAAATTAATTAATTACAAAAAGTTATTTAAGAATTTCGTTCATTAGATTATTCATTTGAACCTATTTTCCTTCTTCTCTCTTCATATACTACTAGTGTTCTAGATCTAAATATTCAAAATGGAGGAATAGAGCCAATTTCACAAATGTTCATAAAAAATATTGATTTTAACTATGGAAGTATGAAAGCAGAAATGTGTAGCTCTAATTATACATACTTAACATTGATGATAATACATGAGGCATATTTTTATATTTGGGAAAATAAAAATGATTTTTTAAAACAAATAAGAAATTAGCATATTACAGAGATAATAGTCATTATAATGTTTAAAGTGGCTCAATTAACAAAATCCAAATTGTGTAATTGGCTTAGACGCCTGTCACTAAAGGAATGGATCAAGAATATGTATATTTATCCACAAGGGAGTTTTTATTTAACTATAAAGAAAAAGAAAATGTCATTTGCTGGTAACTGGATGGAAATAAGAAAATTATGTTAAGTGAAATAAGCCAAAATCAGAAAATCAAAGGTTGAATGTTTTCTCTCATATGTGGAAACTAGAGCAAAATAAGGGAAACAAGTCAGTTGGGGAGGGGAAAAGATATCATCAAGATTTAAGGTAGATCAGTGGAGTAGAAGAAGAATCAGAGGGAGGGAGGGAGGAAGGAAAGAAGGGAAAGGGGACGAAATATGTAATGAATTTAACAAAATCTTTTATATATACACCATACACGTATATATAAAGCCCAAAGGGACTTTCACCTTTATGTATATGTAAAAACTATTAATAAAAAATAAATAAAGGAGAGAAAAGAACATCAGTAGAGTAGAGGAAGGAGAAAGGGGGGAGGGAAGAGGAAAGGAAAAGGTGAGGAAAATGGGGGTTGAAATCAAATTGTTTTTATATATATACTTTTGTCAAAAGCAGGCCAAATACTATGTATAATTATAATGCTTTAACAAAAACATTTAAATTACCATCTGACAAAATATATTTTATATTAAAAAATTATATATTTTTTATATTACATAAAATTCTTCTAAAGCTAACCAATGTAAATACTCTAGGAAACAATTATGAAATTCACTTTGGCTTTAAAAAATTGCCTCATCATTGCTCTACATGTGTTTTCTTACCTGGTGACTTCAGGAACAGTGTTTAGTAGAACAACCATCGCTTATCCTCTCCTCACTTGTTCTTAGCTTGTTGTTATATTCAGAAAAAGGCACAGAGAAGATGAAAAAGTTGGGTACACCAGGGCTGGGAAATAAACAGATAAATATAACAGCTGGGGAAAAGGAATAAAAGAAAAACATTGACTCCGTTGTAACAATAGTTAAGGAGAGATATTAAGTGTGGTGAGAAGAGGGATTAAAGAAGAATATTGAGTTCATTAGTTAGCACTTATATACTATTTGATATATGAAAAAGAAAATTATGTAATTAAAAAATGTAAAATAATCCCAGTCCTGTTCTCTGCCTCAGTTTCTAATTTATTCACTCCTTATTGCTTGATGGAAATGAATTTCTATTATTTTATCTTTCCACATTTTTTATTGGTACAATTTTCTTGCACATACTGATGGGATTTGTTGTTATGTATTCATGTAGGCACACAATATAAAAATATGATTTGGCCATTATCACTCCCCAGCACTTCATCCAAACTCAGAGATCTATTTCTTGATTCTCTTCTAACACTTGAATTTACCATGTCCCAAACTAGAATCATCAGTTTTCCCTTCAACTATACATCAGTCTGTTTTCATCTTGTTATTTGCTGTTGTGTAGTTGTTTACTTCATTTTCCCAGTTGTTGAGTTGTTGTTTTCCCTCTTAGGATGAGTTTCTCCTCTCGTTTTTTAATACCATATATTTTCCAGCTCCATAATAATTGTATTTAATTTTCCAAAGTATCTATAAATACTTGCACAGATTTATTTATAGATAATTACTTTGTAATTACATATATTTATCAAAATTCTATTGTGTCTTCTGTACTCTTCTTTACTATTAATTCAACTTTATATAGGACTTTGTTCTCCCTCTTAAGAACTGTATATATGATCTTTTTATTAGATTTCCCTTTTTTAGAGATTCCACATGAATATTCTTAAAGAAAACTCCAATCAGGAATACTCCATTCTCAAAAAAATAAGAAAATAATTTCATTTTGAAGAAGATCTAAATGCTTTAGTCTGACATTCAAAGCCATATATTATTTACTTTGAATGTACAGAGTTTTGCCCTGCATCTGTTCCCTAAACTTCCCTGTTTCTTTGCTTTTTTAAAAAATTGCTCTTGGTGACCAGAATGTTCCCTATCACATTTTATCCTCTCTTTCACACTGACATTCCTATCAGTCTTCAGCTAATGCTGAAATAATATTTCATGTTTTGTTTTTGTCCTGTAGATTTTGTGTGGAACTCAGCTATTTATAAGAGCATCTGTTCCTATTCTTTCATATCAACTTTCACCTTAGCTTTTGCTTAATTTACTCTCAATTTGATTAAAAATAGAGTGCTTTTAACTTTAGCTTTTCTTAGTTTGGACTTTTTAACCAATATAAATTTTACCTATTAGCCCCAGTAACTTTTCCTGGTATTCTCCATATTTAAATTCATCTATTTAACACTGTGGCCTGTGGAAAGCAAGCATGCTAGTCAAGCTCTCTAACTTTTCCTGAGATGGTATCTTCTATTTTTCTTGCCAAAACTATACCATAATTAAGATACTATTCAAGAATTAAATCTTTCCTAAAACATATCATATTATCCCTAATATAGGACATGTATCAAACTGATGTTTTTAAACTCCTGTATGACACTTAACATGTCCTACCAAGCATTTTGGCTTATGGTATATAAATATAATATAATATCACAAAATATGCATTTTATTTTATTTATAGCCCTAAAAATTCAATGCAATAAAAATTCAATGCAATATAATATTCAATGCAATATAATATCAAAATATATGTATTTTGTTTTCTTTATATCCCTGTAAATTCTTGGTTCAAAAATACTTGCACAGATTTATTTATAGATAATTACTTTGTAATTGCATATATTTATCAAATACTTAGTCAAGAACAAATAGGCATACTTTTTTAAAAAAAGGCAGTTCCATAAGTTCAATTACATCTTCTCTATCTTAAGATGTAAGCACAATAGTGAATATTTTCTGTTATTATATCCATTGGGGCTCATTGAAAACTAGTATCAATGTTTCTGAATTTTTGTGAAGCCTTGAGCATATATATATATATATATATATATATATATATATATATATTTGTGTATATAGATAGGTAGGTAGATAGATATCTGTCAGTTTTTTACATGTTTGATTATGTTTGTAAATGAGACTAAATTGTGATAAATAAAATATTCAAAGATGGTTTACTAAAATTTTATGATGTTTCAAAAATTGCTTCCAAAACAAGCATGCAATCAGTGTACAAGGAAAACAAATTTTGTTACAAATAAATTGTAAAACAATCAAATCTGAAGAGAAAAATCAGTTTGTGGTATACTCCAAGGACCTAGACCAATATATTTAAAATAGTTAAGAAGAGACTTTGCAAGCTATTTACAAACTATATGAGAAACATCTCCTTTGGTATTAAGTAACAAAATAACCCTTTGTGCATCTTTTACATTTCAAATGATTGATATAATAAACAGCTCCCAAAGAATCATTTTCTATTCCTTCCTGTTTAGCAGTCACCATCTTAGCTTCCAGCATAAAATCATAGAAAAAATTATATTTTGATTCAGCTTATAATTTTAAGAGAACTACTTATTAGACTTACTTTATATTTATATTTTAAATATAAAAAGTCCCAAGCAACTTCAGCTTCTGATTTTTTTTTCTTTTCTTCTTTGTCTCTACCTATCTGTCTCTCTCTCTCTCTCTCTCTCTCTCTCTCTCTCNCATTGAGGTTTCATATGGAGGGACTAGAATAGTTGCTTGTATGGAACAACCTCACAAAAGTAGCACCGCAAAACTGAATAATTCCAGTGGAAATAAGGGATCAGGTTTGATTACTCATCTGTTTCAAGATATTAAATAAACCAGTGACTTGAGCAGGTTATGGCAATTTTTCCAATGTTAATTTATAAATAAGAAGCTATGAAAGATACTATAGAATCTCTTATCATGTACATAAAAAAACACTGAGTTTTTTTTTAATCTGTTGAGATTTAAAACTAATTCAATAAGGTAATAAAATATGTGAGACTCAGTGCATAAACACATTTGGTCTCACTTTTAAAATTTTGATTTCTTGTTTTCTGTATCTCTACTGTTAGAAAAATGTCTCTTTTTTATTTTTTGCATAAAAAAATAAAACATGATTTTAGCTCTGTAGACTTGAAGGCAGAAATGAAGTCAAATTTACTCTCATATAGAAGAATTCCAGCTTCTGATAATCTGGTGTTTTCACAGGGAGACTTTCTGCCTTGACTGTATGGATGTTCCCACTGTAGAATAATACCATCTTACTTTCCATGGTGTTCTCACAATTCTGCTGCACTTGGTATCTGGCTTCTACCCTTTTTCAGTTTTGTCACATAAAAACCTTACATTGGAACCACTTTTAAAATGATCTTCTTTTAGATGCTTGAAGAGCAGGGGAGATTGTTATTCATTTGGAGCAAGAAACTTAATCATTTCTGGATTCCAATTAGAAAAAGCCTGGAGGCTCTCTTTATTAAGATGAAACACAAACTGTATCAAGGCTGTTAAACCACTTAATATTTTTATGCTGCTATTAAAGAAGTTGAACATTTTAAGTACTAATTGGGAATATTTGTTCCTTATTTATGATCTATATATCAACTATAACATTCTTTTCCTTAAAATTGCATCTTATAGTTCTAAGTCTTGTCACCTTTAAGATTTACTACATAGAGTAGGATAAAGAATCCTTGAATGATTCAGTTCATTGCTTCAGAAACATGGCCTGACATCTTCCTTTTAACCACTTGTGAAGGTTGATTTTTTTCCTACTTATTTACCAGAAGGGAGTATTTGTATTTAGAAAGAAATTTTTAAAATACAGACTGATAACTAATTTGTTTGCATCTTTATGTTCTCTGTAAACAATTTAAAATATATATAAATATAAATTAAGTATGCATTTATAGTGCCTGTGTTTTAGATGTGACTTAAAGCTTACAAACTTGAGTGGAGAGGAATCATAATAGTTTGGATTTCAGGTGTTAATTTTGAGTGTATGGAAAGATATATATATATATATATATATATATATATATATATATATATATATACACACACACACATATATCTATGTAACATGTATATATAAAAATACATAAATATGTATAAATATATCTGTGTGTTTAAAATTCTAACATACGTCAAAAAAATTGCCTCTTAATATAATAAGTCCTTCATTTGAATAAAATTATAAAGGTGAATTTTCTAAAATTCAAATTATCCTTAATATAACTTTTATTTTATTATTTGTCTTTTGTAGCTTTTTGGAAAGAATAAAATTTCAATTTTTTCAGCTGTTCTCCAAGTTACAGTTTCATTTTAAAATTTTACTTCTTCAAAGGATTGTATTACTTGTGATATTTGACTTAAAATTATGCTACTTAAAATATTAATTAAGTAAGTTCAAATAGCAATAAACCGATGTGGATTACATAAAGCGAGTTAAGAAGTGTTAATTGTTTGGCTTCCATTAAAGATAATATGAAGACAAGTTTTCTATATAATTGAAAGATATGATATCATATTTTTCAATATTTTTATATACCAAGTTTCTTCATTTGTTAAGTAACATATTACTCTTCCAGAAGTTTCTTGGGTCTGACAAAATTGCCTTTCATTCTTTGCTTTCTTACTCTGAAGAGATAGGAAAATAAATGAACTATTTATTATTTTCTGCTCACACGTTTACTAAAATTCATACCTGGTCACCAAAATGTATATGGCAGTTTTTTTTTCCCCAATTAACAATTAGTTCTTCCAGGATAATCAGCAGAGTGGCCTATAGTTCATTTTAATTCTGACACTCTCTACCTGGAAAGACTCAGATGCCATAGGTTAAGATTCAGTCCCAGGAGGTGGCCCCTAATTCTCAGGTTAATCGCACATAGTAAGTTATTGTGTATACTTCTCTGATCAACCAGCTACAGACAGGGTTTCCATGACCCCTCCTTGGATTTCATTAATTTTCTGGGTCTTTCCATTGAACTTGGGGAAACACCATACTTGTACTTACCCATTCATTACAAAGGATGCAGGTGAAAAGTAGATTAAGAGATGAATAAGGCAATGTATATAGCGAGGGGCAGAAGCTTCCCTGTCATCTCCTGGCATGACACCCTCCAGGACCATCCATATGTTAAGCAATACAAAAGTTCACTGAACCCTGCAGTTCAGGGTTTTAAAGGGCTTTACTACATATGTCTGACTGATTACATCATTGGACATTGGTAATCAACTGAAACTTCAACCCATCTCTGCTTCTGAGAGGACAGAGATGGGATTGAAAGTTCCAACCATTGAATTATTTAGCTCCCATTCTGAAGGGATCCAGAAGCCCTCCAAAGGCATTTTATTAGACTATGTCTTAGGAGCATCTCATTAAAACAAAAAATATTCCCAGTGCCTAGGAAATTCCTATGAATTTAGAAGCAGCGTCAAGACCTGCGGAAAAAGACCAAATCTTTGTACAAAATATCTTCCTAGCACATCTATCTATAGGGGTTTCAGGAGAACTATGTCAGGAAATAGGGGCAGAGAAAATATGTATTTCTTGTTATATCAAAATATCACATCCTCCAAGTGATTTTAGTCTTAAACACTTGATGAACAGTTCCTGCATCATATTACTGATCTGTTTATTTTGACAGTATTACCAGTATTTGTTATATTTCATTCATAAGTTTTATCCATTTTACAAAATTTTGTCAAAAAATACATATGAGTTCAAACACATTATAAAATTGCCATGACATCTCCAGGAGATAAAATCTTAAGAAATCTCTGTTGTACATATGGACCATTATTGGCCAAATGCAGCCAGGGGCTGTATGTTATTAAATACAAATTTTCCATAAAATTCTTTAGGAGAATAAGAAAAGTGGACAAGGTAAGGGGAAGCTTTAGGTGGTTTCAATGGAGACCCCAAGTGAAAAGGTATTTTTGTTAGAACCTGGGGAGAGGACTTGGTTCTGTTGCCCAAGGCTATGTTAAAATGTTAAAATGCCAATACCAGCAGAGTCTGGGCTCAGGACCTGGGCAGGGGACCAGCAATGACTGCTACAATAACATAACAAATTAGTTCTTTAACACACTGGTACAGTAGAATTATTTATGTTTCTCATACCTTCAAATCTTTTGAATGAGTACATGATGGTTCTTTTTGCCCCTTTATAGAAGTTAGCAAATGATTATTCATAAAATGAGTATCCACATATTACCAGATTTGCTTAATTTCCTGAATATTCAACATTTCTTATTTTTTCCAATTTGTATGCATGTTTGAATCCAACAGGCCAGAACCTGTTTTGTGGACAAAGGATGGTGGAGAATTACCAGATCCTGATCGAATGGTTGTGAGTGGTAGGGAGCTAAACATTCTTTTCCTGAACAAAACGGATAATGGTACATATCGATGTGAAGCCACAAACACCATCGGCCAAAGCAGCGCAGAGTATGTCCTCATTGTACATGGTGAGTGCCTTTTTGACAATATGATATGTAAAAAAAATGAATGACCTAAAAAGCTATTTAAATTTTTCAAAATCTGTAGGATAAAATTAAACAGGTTTTCTTTTTTCTTTCAGAAGGACTTCTCGTAAGTATTAATATGTCCAAAATTTACTATGTTCCAATACAGACAAATTAATATAAAATTACAGCATACACTAAAAATGAAGTTATTTTTGTGAAAAGCTTTATCATAAATCTTTTTATTTAATTTTTGGTGATGACTTATAAGTTATATTAATGATTGTCTAAATTTTTACAAATAAATGCTTTTAGTTATAATCCAGAATTATCCTATTTCTCTTAAACTAGTTTCAGTAGTAGTATCATAAAAATATATATTTTTTGATCACTATAACTGGCTGCCCAAAAGATAATAGTATGTCATTGAGATACAGCAGAGACAGAGGAATAGAATATTAATGAGTAAATGTTGTGAAGGATAATTTGAAATATCTACAGACATTGATTTTCTTGACTTCATTTATCTCACCATTTGTATATATCAAAGGGTATAAATATAGCAAAATACCAATACCCAAAAGTGAAGAAAATCACTCTTTTTCATTGATCAAACTTCAAAAGTCACAATGAGTTGTTAATAAGGCAAATTTAACATATTATTAGATGAAACTACATTTTATGAGGTTAAAAAATGCTGTAATAAATAGATTTATACAAATTTCTTTATTATACCATTTCTCGGCGGTTAATGTATATGCTAGGGAACATTGTGCATCTCCAGAGAAAGAGTCCTTAGAGAATGTAACATTAACCTTTTATATTTCAGCCAGAGAAATTTTCTGAGAATATCATGTTATTTCATATAATATTACAAAATTATGAACCACCATTTAATAAAACAAAATGGTTTAATAAATCCAGTGGATCTTAGAAATCATGGAGAGAATATGTTTATTCAATACTTTTCCCAGGAATCCAATTATATAATACATATTTATAATTGTATAGTATAGAACATGGATTAGCTAGTTCTCTATTAAAAAAAAATTAAAAAGAAAGAATGGTGGGAGTCAAGCCTAAGTCTTTAATAAAGAGTTTTAATTAATTTTAAGGAAAATAGTAAACTAATTTGTGCTATTTTTCCAGGTATTTATTTTGTTATGATACAGGCAAAAATTGAAGAAACTTACATATTGTCAGTATATAATATTATCTGTTTTTGAATTCCTTCAGTGTATAAAATCTCTCAATTCTAAATACTAGCTTCATGGTAGGCAAATGAAGGCAGACAGTGAATAAACTCTCCCTGTATAAACATCTTGAACATCCAAAAGATCTAAGAGTTTAATTTCTGGTATCTCATGAATAGTATAAAATTCAGCTATATAAAAGATTAGCTTAATCAAACTACACTGATAAATTGGAATTAAATGTAGTTAGCTCCTGTGGACAAACCTTCCCAGCCTTATTGCCAGAGAAGGTAATACCATTGGGTGAGTCAAGGTCAAGTTAGAGTCTTTGATGGGGAGCCAAGAGCAGCTTCCAGTTTGTGCTACCTGGATATTCAGACCATGCAGTCACTTAAGTATAGCCTAACTGATTCACCCAAAAATTTTTAAGTGTTTCTCTCACCTAATAGTTTCTCAGAGCCTGGGAGCATGTTGTATCACATGTCACGTTGTATTGAAGGCAATACAACATAAATATATACAGAATTAGAAGGGAAGTGACAGAAGAAATAATACACTCTGATGAAAAGCATGTCATTTGTTGTTTTTCAAGTAATTCAAGTAGGGAAAATTCTTATGCTTTCCCAGTGTTTGCAAGCTAGCCAACAGTATGGTTTTCTAAATAGCCAAGCTACCTTTAGGTAGTTGGCAGTTGACATATTTCTAGTAAATACTTCTCTAAGCATTTTGTAAGAAGTCATTTTTGGCTTCGCTTCTTGAACTACAATTCATCAAAAGCACCCCATAGATTAATGCTATTCATGCTGCTAAATAAATGCTGTGAAGTTCAACAGTAGTTTACCTAGGATTATTGACACAAGTAATGAGAGGCTCGATGAAACAGTGAAACCATATTACACTGTGTTTAAAAAGGGCTCCAATTGGGTTCATTACAAAAATAAAGTTTTTTCCCCTTTGCACACTGGGTATAATGTTTCATTAGTCACTGATTGTATAAATATAAAAGCTACTCTCTTCTGTTAATGGTTTGGCTGTTTCAAAACCTACTAAATGATGAAATTTGAGTGGCATTGCGATCTATAATGAATGCTGTATGCATTTCGGAATGGAGTGATAAGCGATCATTTGTGAGAACTTTACCCTTTTAGCTTTTACACCAAGGTTGATTTTACATTAGCTGTGATAATTTAATATAGCTCTAGCATGAGGGTTTTTGTTCAGGAACTGAGACTCGTGTCTGAATCTACTACAGTTGCCTAGGTTCTATTGATTCTTAACTTGATGGAGGTCTGAGCAGAATTAGCACTTTCCTGTGAAATCTTCTACTGTCTAGAGGCCATCCTAATTGTTGGATTTTATTCTTTGGGTGTCAGTGGAATTGCATTATTTAAATGTTATTACACCTAATTGTTCATAGTGCTGACATTTTGTTTTATGTATGCTGCAGGGGTTTTGCCCCCTTCTTATTCACATTTGAAAATTTCAACATTAGGAACATAGAGGTGGTAATTTGAAACTGCCAGTCTAAAATTTACCATCAATGAAAAAGCTAACAAAAGTGAACATTCAAATACAGGCAAGACAAAATATATTTATGAAGCATTTGCTCTGTGGAGGATCCCTTAGTAAAGATAATGGCACTATTCATTAACAATCTCAGCAATGGAAAAATTAATCTATTAAATTAGTAGCCATAGTTATGCTGATTAATTACTGAGATCATAGTAGTTTTTATTTTTTTTCTTCTTTATAAAATGTTTCTTCTTTACCACTTTTATCATGCTATTTATTTAGAAATCACCATCCATAACCCTAATGGTTTTCAAGTGTTTTGTTCCATTGCTGCTCTTCATATTTAGAGAATTCAGACAAAAAGAATAATTCATTCATTCCCCAATTATATACTTAATACTTATGACCTTAAGAGGCAAATGTGAGTGACAATAAAGGAAATTATAGTTTAAGATGTTTAAGAAAAGTTATGCATTCAAATAATAAAACAAATAGGAGAATTATAGGAAGATGATCACACAATGAAGCAGATGATTATAATCTCTGATTATGGTCCCAGTGTCTAAAATTTTTAAAAATGGTAATACAGAGATTTTGGATCAATCATAAACAAATTATATACATCATAAATGGAAGAATTCAGTACAGTCCAGGTATAATCATTTATAATATATCTAACTTCTATTCTTATAATAAATAACAATAGTCTTTTTTTAATTTTTTATTGTTGGTTGTTCAAAACATTACATATTTCTTGATATATCATATTTCACACTTTGATTCAAGTGGGTTATGAACTCCCATTTTTACCCCATATACAGATTGCAGAATCACATCAGTTACACATCCATTGATTTACATATTGCCATACTAGTGTCTGTGAAAAAATAATACAAGGGCAAGAAATGAATGACAGTAGAGGGGGTAGAGAGAGAAGAGGGGAGGGGAGGGGAGGGGAGGGGGGATAGTAGAGGATAGGAAAGGCAGCAGAAAACAATAGTCTTTTTATATTAAGACCAATTCAACTAGAAAGAGATGCAAATAATGTATTGCCTAAATATTCCCTGAATGGTACCCAGATTATAATTTAATTCTACTGAACAGAAATAAATTTCTAAATTTTTGCTAACTAGTTAATAGGGAAAAAATCTTAAAAATTCAATAATATAACAAAAATCTCTAGAATAGGACAAAATTTACAATCAGACTTGTTTCTATAACACAACATCAAGTTCAGAGAATTTAAGTAATATATCTTCTCCCAAAGCAAAGACTACCCAGATCTACATCCATATACTATACACAGTATGGCAAATGCTTACTGTTGTACAAGGAGTGGCTGCAAGAAATTACCAATGACCTTAGGCTCATCTTGTTTTGTGGTTGAAAGAAGTTCAGGTTCTCATATATATTTGTAATAAATGGATTAAAAGTAATGTTTTTTGAAAGTGTTGGAAATATGGAATCAAAATTTTGAGAAATAGTATCTATATAGAGTGAGAAATGCAAATCAGCCTCTCTTAAATCCTAACCTTCTTTTTCAATTTTCTTAATATCTTTACCTCCCTTTAAATTCATGTTAGGAAAATTCATAACCAATACTTCAAATGCATATAGAAAATGGACAGAGATACTGGGAATATGCAGTACCATTCTGGTCTATGGGTAGTGGCTACAATATCTATGCCAGGTCCAGACTGTAGGCTAGCAGAGCAGGAATCATGTTAGAGCTTCAATGGAGAACTCAAGTTGTCTCTGAAAGTTAGGATAGAGCTGATGTAGAATATTCCAGGAGATGTTTTCACGATGTTTGTTCTCCCTACTCAAATTTCCCCTTCTTATTACCATAGTAGCCCAATGTGAATATTAAATGTCTTTATCATTGATCTAATTTATTTTTTCTTACTTCATTATTTCTCTCCTTGTATGAAGAAGATTTTAAACAATGTATTGGTTCATCATTTTAATTCTGGTTATTTTGCGTATGAGTGAAATTATTCATTATACAACTTTCCATGCTCTCATTTTTTAAAAATATATTTTTCTTTTCCAGCAAATTTCATCTTTAAATATGTATGAAATAATTAAACTATGATATTTATTATAATAGTATACAATGAAATTCTATTGAAATTTGCTTCTGTTTCTGTACTGCCAGTTTATTGTAGTGGCTAACTTGATATCTCTAAAATATCATATTGCACTTATGGTTTGTTTGGTCATGTGTCAATTGAAATGAACACTGCTTAGGAATGCAATATTTCTTATTTTTAAGTTTTTAGGAAAATTACTTCACAAGGAACACATATACACTTCAGAAGTAACACATTTTATTGTTAGTTGCTAGGAATCACCATAAAGATAATGTTTGGAGCTTTATCATTTTAATTGTAAGAGAAAATTACTGTTAGAAATGTCTGTGTTTTGGCCTAGTGAAAGGTATCAAACTATTAAAAAAAGCTTTCCAGGTTTTAATAATCAATAAGACTGCCTCCTTAATTTTACTCAGATTTCATTGTTAGTAGTAAAAGTAAAAAAATACAGTTAAAAAGCTAAACACATAGATATAATAGACTGCTGGCCCCCCAGTCCAGCTTCCAAGCTTTGTTGCTTATTTAGACATGTATCTTTCACAAACTCGGTAAATCGAGGCTCCTCTTCTGTCCTGGGTGCTAATTCTCCACTGCAGATAACTTGCTTACTATGTTGGAAAAGCAAATTGATTCCTGAAGGGTAGCTTTTCTTTCACTGAAACAAACATTTCTAATCCATCTATCATCTCTTCCAAATATTTGACTGCTGTGCAGAAAATAAATATTATTGTTTTAGTGTTATTATAGTAGTTGGTCTTAAATTGCTCAAATAATGCATACATAGGTGAATGCTTAATAATTGTGAAACACTACAAATATCATAAAGTAATGTCATAAAGTAATAATTTTTTTAAACTTTTCTCATGATAGAACTAATCAAATATTATCATGATATGTACATCCCCATGACAGGGATATATTGCTCATAAATTCAACTCATGATTAGCAATGATTTGAAACTAATACGTATCCTTCTTATGATAAAATGAAAAGTGTACTTCTGTGCTTCATGGCAAATGTGTAGCTAGACTAAAAGATAGCAGCCTCATGTGACATCTTGCATCTACTATTATAGTTATCCAGAAATAAAATATTTAGAAGCACTGGATCACATGAGTTTTTTGTTTTGTTTTGTTTCTTTCTTTCTTTCTTTTCTTTTTTTTTTTTTTTTTTTAGTTGTACTATTAGGCAAAGCAATACTTACAAATCATGATGGAATTACAAGAGGGAATCTTTGAGTTCCTATAAGTGGGTGGGGAGCAGGAAAGAAAGACCTGAATTACGGACAGATGCACAGCCTAGCAAACATTACAAAGGGATTCAGCTAAAATCTGTTCCCTCACAGAGAAACAGACCTACCAGTTGGTAAATTAATTCTGTGTACTCATAATGAGCATTTTTCCTTTGGAGCAGCTTCCTTTAGAAGCATAAATGGAAAATATATGTTGTAGAAAGAAAAGGACAGAAAAGACATCCATATGGAGCAACAAACAGTGTGCTAATGGAAGAGCCCTGTGGTTGCTGCTCTCATCTCTGGTTGAGAGTTTCCAGGCAGTAACTAGTTGGATCATTCTTAAAACAGTACTTTCTTTAATCTCACAGATAAAACATATCATTTCTGGACATGAATAAGTAGGGAAAGCTCTGATGCCTGTGGGAAAGGCATACCTCTGACTGGATGAATATGCTGTTGAACTCTGCAGAGAGAAGTGGGATGGAATAAAATAGTGGAGACAGGAGCAGTGTTTGCTTTATAAAGCATTTAAAAAGGTGCCCACATGTGGTCATACTCAACTTGGAGCTGATGCCGAAATCCATCTCTTTGTTTTAAGATGAGTGAAAAGTAGATAAATTAAGGTCTCAGAGCTTCCAGAGTAAAATTTCCATTCAGTTGTACCACTCTGAAGTAAATGTTTCTATACATCTAAGTGGACCACTGTTGAAAGGGAAAAAAAAAATCTTCATTTCACCATTAACAAAATATGTTCTGGCTCTATTGATATTAATCTTTTCTCTCAGTTGTAGTGTATAATAAAGTAAATGCAAGGATAGAAACCATGGCACTCTGGCCTTCTCTGTTGTTTATGGAGAAATAAGGCTAAGGTGGAAATTTACAAAACTGTACAGAGTTCTTCAACTTAAATGTATGTATATGAATTGGCTCATTTGCCAGAGAATTTACCTGATATGCAAATAGCCCATGGGGGAAATATCTTTAGCATTAGTTTTCAGAAACAATGACATATCTAAATAGAAGATATGGAATTTATGTAAAACTTGCTTTGTAGCTTCTTAAACTAGATTTCACAAATGTTGTAACAACATATTATGTACTTGCTTTGGAATCTAGGAATTTCTCTGTACTCCCCCCTCAGTAGGAATTCATTGCTGAAATAATTGTTTTTAAACCTAAGAACAACAGAGTCCTCCAGAGAGTACCAGACACTAGGAAAGATATGGTAAAAAGTGGAGCTCAATAGGTGCTAACTCGAAATTCTGCATAACATTAGGAGATAACTGTCTTCTAAGGAGACGTCTAAGTGGGCCTATGGATAAATAGTCAAACACCATAAGTACCTGCAAATTACCATTGGTAGTTTTCTTAAATTATAGGGTGGCAAATTTATAATAATAATCTTTGAAACACTCTCACATTCTTTTTTTATTTTGACTAAGTTTGGGGATTATAATATTAAATATCATATTTGGGCATTTTATTTCCTTTTCCATTTGGCAGTCATCAACAAACACATATGTGAAAATTAGGATTCACTAAAAAAGTTTCTGGGTATTAATTTCTCATTTTGATTCAATGACAATTTTTACACTTTGATGAGAACCCAAATATTATTAATTTAGGATAATCATTTGGTAAATGAATTCTCACATAGGAAATAGTGATAAAAAGTGATAAACATTCTGGATTATTTTTATTTAAAATATGGCCATTATAAGGAAGTGAAAATTTGCCATAGTAAAATATCTTTTATTGTGGCATTTTATATTTCTTGGATAGTTCTTCAAAAAGGTAGTCCAGTTCAGTTTTGATTCAGGGTACCAGAAGCCGCTGTTGCTTTTTGATGAAATTTATGTATTAAATAAGTATATTTGAGATAAACATGGAAGTATTTCTAGTAAGTTGCATGGTATAAATCTATACAGTGACATGAATATATAACCTAGTATGACTCAAGCAAGTATTTTTGTGGAATGAAAAATGAACACTGGAAAAAATAAGGTCAAGCAAGAAAGCTTAAGAGAGGCTCTACTTATAAGCACGCTATATTTAAATGGTGGTGACTTGACAGGAAGAGTGAGTTTGTATCTGAAAACAGCAATATAAACATTTTTAACACATTCAGGTTACCATTATTTTTTTCAAGTACACACAGATTATCTTGAATTTGAGAGAGTTATATTATTTATAATATAAGACATCATATGAGTCTATTTTTTTCCATTGTGAATGTAGAACAACATCTTTAGGGACTCTATCTCTTGAAGTTATGTGAAAAATAATATTGCACTTATAATTTCTGGAGTGAAGGTGTTTTGCTTTTGGAAGATCAACTATAATCTACCACTGGTATGAACTTGGCTCACAAAGATTTATATAATTGACTAGGTACAAACTCCTCGATTTTAGATCAGGAAGCATAAATGTATGAAGATTAAACGATATACAAAATGCTTTTCAGCTACTTCATCACAGAACATACATCCAAATATCTGGATTTCTCAGTACTTTTCTACTACATAAAATTTTTGCTTTGTATATTGCTATTTGATTTAAGTATTTTAAAAAATGAATAGAAGTGATATTCTCCCATAGAATAATCTCATCTACTCTTAGGTTAAGTGCTTTTAGGAAAGCGCTCACATATTGAAATAGATGCAAATAATTGATAGAGGATCATTCATATCAAAGATATTTTCCCCTACCATAAATTTCACTTTACCTTTACCAGTTTGAAATGTAATAAAAGTATTTTAAAAGAAAAATGCATGCATTTTTTTTAAAAATAACATATTGATTTTATTCATAAACTTTTCTTGTAATTTCATAGAACTGTTGGTTGCCACCTACAGTTGAAAATTATAGCACTTTTCATTTTTGAAGGCAGTTTTTATTATTATTATTACTAAAGATTTCATTTAGTGTCAGAAGCCAGTGGAAGCTACCAGAATGATGAAAAAGGGATTTTTTTTTTTTGATCTTATTTTGAAAAGGGTTTCTTTTTTTTGAAGCAGATGACATTACTATATGGTTCTTGAGGAGGGTACATGCAATGGTGAATTGAAGCCTCATCAAACCAGAGGTTGTCATTTAAAAAGAGTCTTTGTGGTGTTATTCATTTTGATGCTTGAATCCAAATAGGCTGCTACATGTAGCTGAGCATAACGGTAGCAAGTAGGTGTCCTTCTTCTCTGCCTTGGCAAAAGCAAATCCAGTAAATATTCCTCTTACCATTGCTTGCAACAGCAATGGAATTCACAGTAAAAAGGTTAAGGATGCCCTATTATTTTTAAGGTGAGGTGCCTTCTACCAAAATGTTGCATCTTACCTTAGTACTTGTTATCCAACATGTTCTAACCCTTATGCATCTCCACCAATAACTCCTGGTTTGTATTGATTACCCTGGGACCCCCTGGGGTGGGGGCAGGTTAGTAACATGCAGCAGGATAGAGGTAGACTTATAGATTCCAGACTAAATGGTAACAGTTTTTCTCCCTATTTGAACACTAGTCTTTGGAGGGAAACAAGAAGCTTGGGCTTCTGGGGCTCCTTAGACTTAATTTTGCTTCGAAAATCCATTCTGAATGCCATTTTTAAAAAGAGAAACTGCCACAAAACAAAACAGGTTGACAAGTTAGAAATTATTGTACACTGCGTTTGTAGAGAACAGAACATACCTTTAACCTGAAAAGCTCGTTATTGGGAAAAAGGTGCTGTACCACTCTGCAGTTTATTGTACACAGTGCTTGTTGAAACTGATTTTATTCTGACAAGGTTATACAGGATCTGTTGTGCTCTAATAAGCTCCAATAACAAAATGTGGTTACAATGTTTTGAATTCTTTCATTAGCGAGTGAAGAAAAGGACACTTTTCTATTATTTTAATGGGATGATATGATTCAGAGCTCTAACAGTTTTAAGAACATGGAAAATCCGCTTTCAGAATATAAGATTCTTCATGATGCTGCATTTTAATTTTTATTAATAATCTTTTAGACTTTAAGACTCTTCGATGGAATTGCTAAAAATCATCTTACACATGATAGAGGAAGCAGGCAACTTTTTATAGGGATTAACCATGTATAAAGGTTGGTTACTGACTCATATTATAAAAACTGATAGACTACCTATCTACTGACATTGTTATCAGTAGTCACATTTATAAAGCACCAGCTGAATTCAGTGAGGGGCTCTGAGAAAGCACAGAATTATATTATGGAATACATTTTCTCTGTTCTTATCATCTTGTTAGTTCTTTGGGAAAAAAATACAATGTATGTTGGTGTCAAATTAATACAATAGACTGTTTTCATCTTGATTTTATTCAGAGTTTTGATGTATATTGTGTGTACTGTGTACTTCATTACTATTGAGAATTTAAAAAGCAGAGTTCATGAAACTGATTATGTAAATTAGAACAAATGTTAAAATGTTACTGTAGCAACACAAACAGTGAAGGAAAATTGGGTGAGATTTATATGGTCAAACCAAGTCTTCACAGAGGAACCAGGAATCAGACTTCAACTTTCTAGGTACATCCAGAAAGGGGAGCTACTCTAATGAAGGGTTGGGTCAGACTATACTTGTCCCAAGGCAAATTGATGTTTTAAAAGATGAAGTCATATTAATCTTTAAGATTGAGCCTACGTTTTATAGGGTGTTATAGATACATAAGCACAGAGGTGATATAATAAAAAAGAAGTGTATATACAGGTGGCTGCAAAGTACTTGCAAGTTCAGAGAAAGAAGATACTAAATCATTGTGGAACAGAGACTGCTTTACAGATGAGATCATATTTATAACAAGCCTTGAAAGCAGACATGAAAGAGGTAATGATTAGTATCATGAGAGAACATGACATCACAAGGGGATTGAAGTAGCTATATCTAGAACTTGGACCCTGAATGCTCTGAGAAACTCTAGTTCCTATTGGCTACCTCAAAATAATAGTAGATGCAGTTTGAAGTTGTTAGCATCAGTCATGTGGGCTATGAAGAAGAGATGATGGGCTGATTAATTTACCATAGCAAAGTTTAGTCATGGTATTTGGACAGAAAATTTTAGTTTCCTTGTTCTGCCTCTTTTATTGTTTGGGCTGAAATTGTACCTCTGCATGTGACTATGTTCTTCTACAAGTAACCTGAATTATTAATATCACATCACTTTTGTAGCCTACGTAGAATTTGGCTGCATTAATATGAAATTGTTCAATTTACTAGATTTAGATTCCGTCTGACATTATTAAAATACTCTAGAATTTTCCTTTTACATTTGAAGAATTCTTTATGTACATTTCAAAGGAAACAAAAAGTAAAATTTATTATAAGTCCTGCATTTTATGTAGGCATATAATAAACAGATATTTTCATCTCTTGGAATATTTACATTTCTCAGTTTCCTGTCAGTAAAAAATGCTCACATTTTTTCTTTAAAGGAAAACTCCCCATTTACTCTCTCTCTCTCTCTCTCTCTCTCTCTCTCTCTCTCTATATATATATATATATATATATATATATATAAAATCNCTCTCTCTCTCTCTCTCTCTCTCTCTCTCTATATATATATATATATATATATATATATATATATAAAATCTGTGTATGTGTATTTGTAAAGGTACAAAGTTATCTGAAATTTAAATGTATACATCAGGCAAATATATATATTTTTAGTTGTAGATGGACACACAATGTCTTTATTTATATTCATGTTGTGCTAAGGATTGAACCCAGTGCTTCACACATGCAAGGCAAACGCTTTGCCACTGAGCTATATTTTAACACAATAAATATGTATTATTTATACATTATATATTTGTTTTTAATAAATCATAGATGTCTATGAATTTGTTTAATATCCTATCTAAAATTATCAAGTAATTTTAGAAAGTTCTATCCATTTTTCCATATAGTGATATTTAGATTATAGTAAGATTTAGTCTATTGAAAGTTAATGCACATAATCATGATTTCAGAGAAATTGTTCTTCCATATTACTATATATTGTGGTCATATATTAGCAGCTTAAAAATTATTGCTAGATTAAGTACAAACAAATTTATTACTAACATTGTTTTCAATTCTGATTTTGAAGAACTTCATTGAATTTTTTTTGTATTTGGATTTAAATTGTATCTAATAATTTATGTATAATTATTAATTTGTCTGATCAGCTCTAGACAAAATCTTATTGTTTATATTTAGTTCACTTTCCCAAATACAATTTCTATCCACTAAATGTTTCATTAATTGTCTATTCTTCATTTTCTATGTTTTACCATCTAAGAGAATAGACAATAGTCATTTTCTTTTGGATTTGCCAAAGGCTGAACTTATTATTTGTAATCATTTTTTGTTGTTGTTGTTGTTTATTTCAGAAAATGCAATATTTATTTATTAAATTAGTACATTTTTCCGTGGGGAAAATTTCTCTTTTGCATTGTGGAAATTAGAGATGAAATATCATGCAAATTGTTTGAGTTTTGTATAAATTATCATCTTAAAATTTTAATATTCATAAATTATGTTACATAGTTTGTAATCATGTGATACATAATTTGACTACATTTTATTTATACTCATCTTAGTGTCCACTAAATATATCCTTTAATTATAAAGAATATTAACATGTAAGAAATATATATATATATAATATATATATATATATCCATATATTTAAAATTTTCTTACATTGACATATCATATTCAGAAAATTATTCATGCTACTGTAAGATTGATTATGTTATTTTATAGACAGAATTGATTAATTAATATTGAACCAATAGTATTGTGTGTGTACATGTGTATAGTTTTCCTGTATCTGATTCGCTATATTTATATTCTTTCAAGAAAGGGGGAAAAAAACAGGTGTTTTAAAGGAAAAAAAGAACTGATAACTTACCTTCATTTTCTATCTTGTCCTATATTTGATAGACTATTTCTCATATTAAGAGTATAATGGTTTTAAAATGGTGTGGAATTCTAGATAGTTTAAAACTGAGGTAAATGGCTAGTAGTATGTGTTTTGTAGTCCCTATTTCTTTATGAAATTATACCACCTTTTCCTAAACAATATCTAAGTTAAAGGCCAAAGTTACTGCTCTAAACCATGACATTTGAAACATTTATTAACCTGTGCTAAATGTTGCCATGGTTTATAGGAGTGAAGACCAGAAAAAAACCTGCAAGTTGGGGTTTAGGAAGCTAGCTTAGATAGAGTCTTTTGCTAATTTCTGCTTACAGTTACAATCAGGCTGCTGAAAATAAAAGGTCTTGAGATGGAAGTGGAGCAATCAACCTCTCAATTATACTCACACTTAACACTAAATAAAATATTTTTCTGTAACATAAATAGGTATGTGCATATATACAGACTGATATACCAGGAAACTAATGTTGTAAAAGTTGAACAAAGCATGGGAAGTTTCTAAAGTTCTCTTGACCCTTCAACCTTTCCCACTAAGTCTCAGAATCGGTGACAATGCAATCAGTTCATATGGAGACAGGTAGAACTCAACCATAAGCTTTAAATTAGGCTCTCTATGTTTTCAGGGTAGCAGAAAATGTGATGAAATGTTTGCTGCTTTTATTAAGCCAAAAAATATATTTTTTGAAGGAAGTAGTAGTTTGTGATCTTGAAATTTACCCTACAGAAAATGATGTCTATTTATGTTAAAGATATACAGATTTTTGGTTTTGGTTTTGTTTTTTTGAGAGAAGGAAAGAAACCCTTTAGGATAAGTAGTCGACTCTGTCAAATCAATGGACTTTTTAGATCCTCTAAAAAAGGTCTAGCTTATAATGGTATAACAAATTTATTTAGTCAATATTTATTGGCCTTCCAACTTGTGCTGACACTTCAACAATAAACGAGGCAGAGTTCTTCCTTTCAAAGGGGTAATTTTCAAGTGGGAAAACACCAGACCCAAATCAGAGCAAACAGTGTAAGTGAAAAGCAGAGGTATACAATTTCTTTGATCTTTCTCTAATTCCAACTAATCTTATGTTGTTTGATTTAATTCTTATTAACCTTCTGGAACTAAATATTTAGGTTACTTCTGCTTTTACTTTTTAATAACACAGCTGAAGTAATTGGATGGGCATGAATGTATGACCAGAAAAAAAGAACAGAGGGAATTCCTCATAATTGCTGGAAAAATAAAAATGTTTCAAATATTGCAAAACATATAGGAAACAGTAAAGCTAGTGGCTTCTTTCTCATGGATCATTTTCTTGAGCCAGCTGTCATGTTGGCCAACATGCTTTCAGCAGTTTTAGTCACACCTGAAGTCAAGAGGGTAGGGTAGAAGACGATCTGGAGAAGATAAGCTGGAGCCAGACTGTGTGCCAGTAATGATTTGTAAGGTTATGTTCATGGAAATTTGTAATGATTCTGGGAAGTTCTTTTAAAGTAGATTAACAATTATCACAGCTATCCATCTTTTTTTTTTTTTAGGTCTTTGAATATTAGCCCAGGGAAAAAAGTCTATGCTTAATGCATTTTGACATTTCTAGGAAATCAGGAGATTATTCAGGTTATTATAGAAGAATCCTCATAAGACTTGAAAATATTGAGATGCTCAAATCATTTAGAATTTCTATCCTTGATATGGAGTAAGGAAAAAAATCAAATAATGTTTTGTTTCGGCTATGCCAAAATGACAAATGAACAAAACCCTACTAAGAAAGTAGGAATTCATAATGCTACTTTTAATAGAGTTGATTTTCTAAGTCTATTTTTTTTACTAGAATAAGATATGATGATATTATTATTCTAGCCCATTGTCTGATAGTAAATAACTTAATAATATATTATCTTTGATATGTCTGGCTCTTTATACATAGTTGGAAATGACTAATATTATTGTCTGTTCTTATATTTGATTACCCTGGGAGATACTGAACTTTGCATTTAGTGAGTACATATCTTCAGATTTCCTAATAAGCAAATGATTTGCTAACAACAAAAATGTATGATTTTCTATTTTAGATATAAAAGTTAAAATTATAGAATGTTTAAAAAATTTAAAATGTTTTCATTTATCTCCAATCTGCCAGAACTTCTTAAGAAAGCTTACCATGAATTAAGAACACATTATAAAACTTAGCAAATAGAAGTTTATATTCCCACATACATAATATTTATTCGTTTTCATTTATAATGTTGTTAAGTCAGTTCTACTTTATGATCATGTTAAATCACACTCCAGGCAATACCCATTTTCCCTAGTGATTAATGTAAGCACCATTGAGTTTTCAGAGGTTGTTTTCTTAATTTGACTGGCCAGGAAGCATTTTCCCTGTTGAAAAACAGGTGTAAACATCAATACTCAAGATAAGAGAGTGATCTCATGCTGTTTTTTGGTGTCTCCAGTGTAGAGCATTCAGCAGGTAGAATTTTCAGATTGAGTAGGGCTATTTATCAAAAGTAAAGGACTAGAAAATGTTTGGTGTGACTCAAAGACATTTGCTGAGAGAATGACAGGAAACCTTTTAATAGCAAAATAATCTGTCAAACACTCTGAATATATAGGGACTATGTGACAAATATGTGAAATCAAACCCCAGCACAGTAATTACAGGTAATTTGGGAACTGTTTCTAATTTCTCACTGTGTAAATTATATGCCTATCCACTTGAGACAAGATTTGGCTCTGAGGATCATACTAAGGTTCTCATAGTCTAACACTGGCTGTGTTGTTTCAATGTTCTCTTTGCTCCTTTTCATATTTTCAGCAGGTTTGATTGAAAGAATGGAAGATTCGAGCATTGAACACTAAGCTTTTCTCTCTGTTTACTCTGTTTTCTAAGTATTTGAATCAATATTTTAATTTTCAGCAAGTTGACTAATAATTGATTGGGATTGAATGTTATAGTTCAAGTCTATGTTCAGTAATTTCCCTTAGGTATGCCATCTTAAAATCATAAACCTTTCAGAATATTGGGTTCCATGCTAGTTGGCTCCATACTTGTTAAAGACTCCTAGGTACTGCAAAATTGTTAGAAGGCGTGGCCAGCTAATCAGGGTAAGAATTGCAAGACTCTAAGCTGTACATTAACATCATTTGTGAGAACAGGAGAAGCAAAATAACAATAATAACAACAATTGGCTTCTTTTGTTTGTTTGTTTGTTTCTAAAGATTGCACTCATCCTATTTCCTATCATTAAGTTTTCCTAAAAGAAAAAATATCCAAAAGTATTTAACATGCATATACATATTCATTGTTAACATTTCTTTAATCTTATATGGTGGTATTTGTGTTTATTTCTGTATGTGTCGTTTCTTTGTTTACTTCCCTGACAAAGCATGTTGTTATTTTTTGTTTTACCTATATGTATTTTGCTATTGCATGACAAATTGCTCAAATGACTCAGTGAATAAATGAATTCTCGTCATTTTAAATTTCACTCTAAATATTGCAAACAATCTGTTTATTCTCAGACTTAGCTCCAAGATTTTTCTTTGTGTTGGAGCATGAAAAAGAAGTGAAAGAAAAAATGACAGAAACTGTGGTACGGTTGTTGTGTACCTGATATTCTGTTTAAGCTTGTTAAATTTAAGTCTAAATAAGATACATGTATTTATAATTTGAATCATTTGTGTTTCTCTTTTGTTTGCATGATATGATTTTGTTTTATATTTTGTTTTTTTCCACTCACCAGATGTTCCCAACACTTTGCTTCCCACTACTATCATCCCCTCCCTTACCACTGCAACAGTCACAACCACTGTAGCCATAACAACCAGCACAACCACATCTGCAACAACCAGCAGCGTAAGAGGTACAGTATGCTTCTTTGTTATGGCCTAGAAAACACAATAAATGAAGCTATCTAGAGGTTTTTTAAAAGGGTAGAGTAATTGAGATCCTAGGTTATGTAAGCCTAAGAAGTAATTAAGTCACCTAAATCTTCAGCAATTAGGATGACTAAAATAGAATATGGGACAACAGGGTATATTTATTTTTAGTGTCACTTATGACTATTACCCAAATATTCCAGAATAAAATAAATTAAAAATATATGGGCTCTACAATGTTGAACAAATTTAAAATGTAAACATGGAACACAGTTCTTGCCTTGCTTTGAAATGTCAAGGAATAATATGTTCAAGAATACAGAGGTAGCTTTTGCTTTTGAAATTACTAGTTTTATATTATTAGCTTGCTGCTTCTCTTTCCCTAGATTAAAAAATCTAGTGTTGAATTTGTTCTCAAAGGGATATGGTCCATGTTCTTCTTGTACTATTCACCTCATAGAACTTAGGAGTAAATATTCAACATGTGTCACCCTAAAGTGAAGTGCTAAGTGGAACTGCTTTTTCCACTAATAGAATGTTCTAAAGGTGAATATTTTGGGGTTTTCCGGATAATAGGAATTCATATTTGACTCCATAATTAATATCTGGTATCAGTATAAAAATAAACATTTTTATTTTAAAAACAAGGAAAGCAACTTTAAAGAAATAAATATGTTCTTTAAGGCAAAATAAATACTTGCATTATGGTTAAGAAATCTAAAAAGCATTCCTGAGCAGTCACTAAGTGTTTAGTAAAGAATGAAGAAATAAAAGTAATTTTTAAGGCATTATAGAAAAACATACTTTAACTTACTTTCTGCATAAACAATGCTCAGGGAGAATTTGTCAGATTTATTTCTGTCTTTTTCCTACTTATATGTGTTTTGTGTCATGCTGGCTATACTAATATGTGTTAACAATTTAACTTGAAATTAATGAAGACTTTACATTATTATATGCAATTAAGTTTACTAAGGACATGTTTACTATTATTTTCATTAGTTGTGAAGATTGATCAGTTAAACTGTTTTGTTTGGGATTTTTATTAATTCTTGATATTAAATTGAGTTTTTACCTTTTACAACAATTTTAATAGTCTTTCTATTGTTCCAGAAAAATACATTTTAATGCCTGATCATTGTCAATTTTTAACAATAATGTCAACTATATTATATGATATAGAAAATTGGTAACAAAATAAGTTTGATGGCATTAGCAAAAAGAATGTCTTAAATACTGCTGTTTATTTTGTACTGTTTTTGGAGTTTGTTGGCATTAAATCTACAAGTGGGAAGAGTTTAAAGATCCTTCTAATGTCACTTATATAAAAATTGAGAGAAAAGACCTAATAAAAATGAAGAAAACAGGTAACAAATATTGTATAGTTTAATATAAAATGAAAGATATAACATACGGCTTTTCTTTAATGTGTGATATTCTGCAAAGATTTTTACAAATAGCATTTTAAATAAAATTTAATTGTTGCATATTAACAAAATCTCTGATATTCAGTTCTAACTATGTCAACAAAATACTGATAGAAAAGAGAGGTACATTGACTTAACTTACATTTAAAGTGGTATATTTAGACAGAAATGATATAATCAATTATTCCTTCCTTTTTCAAAAAGTAGTTATTGATTATCTATTATATGTTTGGCAGTATATCAAGCCCACAAATTTTGGAAATTACTTATTGTAATAAAAACCACTAGTGATTAAGTTAAAACATTTCCATCTAAACAGTGTTTGGCTTACTCTATAGTGAATACTATTGTGTTTGTTGTGGAGAAATCTTATGAATATCCTGTGATCCACTGAAGTATAATTATGTGTATGTGTGTGTGTGTGTGTATACATACATATACATACATGTATTCGTGATATTATATATATATATATATATATATATATATATATATATATATACTGTATACATGCACATTATTATGGACTGAAGAGAAAAATATTCTTTTTCATAGTGAAGTTAACATTCTATTCTGTTCAACACACAAATGATAAGTGGAATTTATTGCATTTTAAAATAATCTTTTAAAACTCAAACCTATTTTTTACCTTTTCAGGTAAATATAATTTTTCCAAGTTTCTTGAGATTGTTTTTTGTTTTGCAATAGTATTAAAAGTACTGAAAGAATTGAATTGATCTTACCCTCAAAGCATACAAATAAACTTCAACAATAACATGCACGCATACATGCTTGTGTGCATACACACACACACACAATACCCTAATTTTTAACTTAAACTTTGAAAAACAATATGATTTAAAATAACTTCATGATATGTCAAAATAAAGTATTTGTAAGCTAAGAAATTCATAGGGTTTATATATATATATATATATATATATATATATATATAGAGAGAGAGAGAGAGAGAGAGAGGAAAATCCTAGCACAAATTTTTATGTTAACCTAATATCTATTTTTTTCCTTCTATCTTTAACCAACATCTGGGAGTTAGAGAGGTCACCAATGTCACCATCATTAATATTTTGGTTTATATTTGAGGATGGAAGGTTCATTCAGTACATAAACATTGATGACAATTTTGTACTCAATCCTTTTTTTTGTATAGGGGATTACACTTCCCTGGTGCACTTTACAATTGAGTCACATACCACTCCTTTTTGTTTTTTATTTTGAGAAAATGTCTCATTAAGTTGCTGAAGGCCTTGCTAAGTAGTTGAGGCTGGCTCTGCATTTGTGATCCTTCTGCCTCAGCCTCTTAAGCCACTGGTATTATAGTTGTGTGCCACAATTTCCCACATTCTATGCTTTTTAAGTTACATGATACTCCATTTTTTGTATATTATCTTTTAAATTAGAAGCATTTATATTTGAACAGAATATATTTATTTAAAATTTATGAATGATGCTTTAAAATTATGACCAAAAGGGAACACAATATGTTGCCTGGGAAAAACTGAAAACTATAGAGAAAGGATATTTTCAGGCTGCAAAATTTCTTGTTAGTTTATTTCATCCTTTTTTCTCATTCAATAATTTTAAATATGCTAAATATATTTTATTTCATTATGTTTAAATGTCATTTCTTTAAATTTCATAAACTGTAACATTTATCTTTTCTATTTAATAAATGATCACATGAATCACTGTTAATATCTGCATTTACCCTTTCAGAATTCCTATTATTGCTGAATTTTTTATCCTAGATATAATAAACATCCAATTTAAAATAAATGTAAAGAATCACAGCTGTTGCTATATAAGAAGTCAAGAAGAAATACAGCAAAAGAAACTGCACTCAAATCAGCAAAGCCATGACCTTGATTGAGATTTTGAACACCTCTTCAATCTGTTTAAAATGCATCCTTTTTAGGAGGAGGAAGAGTTTCAACTATATGGGAAAAAGCAGGCAATTACCAGTATATCCTGTTACAAAGAAGGGTGTTAAAACATAGCAAAGTCAATCAATTTGAGCAGTTATGGCAAAGGCAGGAAATAAGTAAGCTCTGGGGACATCTTTGAGTATGAAGTTTGGTTCTTCTTTTTAAGAGATTTATCTTGGAAAACCACCCAAATTGAGCCTTGGAATCTTCATCAAGGAAACAAGACACATGTAATTCCCAGGGTTGTCTTGAGAATTGGATATGTTGGAGAAATATCTGAGATGAATTAAATTTAAGAAATTTATTTGAGCAAGAAAAGTATTGGAACTGAGCAGCATTAAGGAGAGAAGTTGTTTCAGAATTCCCCACCCACCACATCTGCAGGTTATGTTAATAGCCAGAGAAAGGAAACAGACATAAAGAAAGAACCTCATTAGCTGTCATCAACATTTATCTTGAATGGGTAAAGAGTGTGGAGGCATTTGCTTATATGAATGTGAGCCAATCAGTTGGTGACCTGTGATTGGATGAAGCTCCCCTGCTGTAATTGGCTGAGACTCAACTGTTTATTATAAAATGTACTCAATTTAGCAGTATATATGCTGTATTAGATTGTAGTTTGCTACCTACCTCTGGAGGTGACATTGAGCAGAATTGTACAACCCATGTACAGAAATAGAATAAGGCCAAACTTACCAATTTATTATGTAACATGTGAGCTTGGAGTTTTGAAAAAGATTACCAGTACTCAATACATGACAGGTTTGATTGCTCAATTCATTTTAGTAAACAAAGATGTTAACATTAAAGTATATCATAAAATTAATGGAATGATAGTTTTTTCCAATAACTTAAATTATAGCTTCATATATTTCAACATGTTAAGAGGAGGAAAAATGCTAAAAATAGTGATGAAATTGTTTATATACCGTATGTAAACATCAAAATTGATTATTGGCTCAAATCTAGATTGGGTTTTACATCAGACTTTGAATTAATAAAATTATTTTTTATCATTTGCCCAATAATATTAACCAACTTTTAAATTATAATGAGAATGATTGCAATAGAACCTTAGTTGATAACAGGGGTCTGCAAAAAAAGGGGGGGGGATTTCTTTTTGAATTAAGGAAACTTTTAAATTATCAAACTCTAGAACCAGAGATATGTTTATTAAACTAAAAGATAAATTAAAAATGCATACTCATTCATGATTTAAATACACATTAGTGGTTTAGTCCATTTGGGCTGCTGTAGCAAAAATATCATAAATAGGGTGGCTTTTAAGAAATAAATATTTATTTTTCACAGTCCTGGAAGCCACTCACAAGTTCAAAGCAAGGCAGATCCGGTGTCTGGTGCAAGGTTTTTCCTCATAGACCGCAACTTCTACCTTGTGTTCACAGCAGATAGAATGTTCAAAGCAGCCCAATGAGGACTCTTGAATAAGACACTAATCCCAAGCATGAGATCTCCATCTTGATGATCTAATATTTCCCCAGAGTTCTGCTTCTTAAGTTCATTATCTTGAGGGTTAGGATATTCACATGTGAATTTTAAGGGGACATAAATATTCAGATATTAGCACCAACGTTGTTATGTATGTTTAAAAATATAATATGAAGTAAAACATTTTAAATTATTCTTTGTAAAATAAAATAAACTTTAACATACTTCTAGAATGAACATAGTTCCAATCTAGAAATTATAGACCCATATGCTTCAATTGTATTTTCAAGTTATGTGAATCATAAAATGTAATTATTTAAATGTAGGTGAATTTAGAGAACCATTTATAAAAGTATAATACCAAAATATTAAATTCTTAAAGATCTCACTAAATAACTACTTTTCCTCTCAAAGTCTTTTTGAAGAAAATATTAGTCTTAGTGATATGTAAAACAGTCAAAATGGCTGAGCATAGATATGTTGAAATGAATGATAAAACTGCAGCCATATTTTATGTAGGTGTTTTTAATGAACCACAGTTGCCTAAAATGTGGATCATGAAAGAGTATTATTTGTGTGCAAATTCTCTACCTCAATTGTTTCATTTCCCTGACTTTAAAATAAAATAGGCTAAAGTAAAATAAATACAAAATAACAAATATGTAGTTGAAACTAGTGTCTGATGTATTTATTTAATTAAATCAGATTTAAAAGTAATAATGATTTGGCCTGAACTTCTATCCTCAATCATATACATATACATATATACATATCTACACACATATATGTGTATATGTATATATGATTGGTTCATAAATACATCTGCTGTTTCTTTGTTTTAAATATTTTTAAAAATAGAACACATAGAGATAAACATTTATCAGAAATGTTTCTCAGTAAAAGAAAAAGAAATCCAGCAACAACAAAAAGTGAATAGAGTAAAATCATTTTATTTCTGAGTTAGTCTCTAGAAATGCACTCAAATAAAACATTTGGAATGTCAAGAATATATCATCTTGACACAGTTAAATCCCAAAGTGTACAAATCAAGAAGTTGTTTATGAGCTTTTATTATGAGTGTTTAGCTATTAAAAATGTTTCTAGTTTTATTGGTGGTAATAAAACACAATTTGCATGGTGTTGTGAGCTTTTAAAAATTAAGTGTCAATATGTTGGGCTTTTTTTTCACTTGACAAAAATTAAGTAATAATTCAGTATCCAGATGGTCTGTGTATAGAAACCTGCTTATCGGCAAAAGACAGGTTTCTATAGTTAGGCTATAAATGTAGTGAAATATCTATTAGTCTTTTTTAGAAACAACAAATGCATCAAGTTGACTAGTTTTTAAAATTAAACATGTGAAACATAATTCCTAATAGGAAAAAGGGTACTAAATATACTTACTTGGAAGGAACAAGCAGTATAAATGTTGTATAGTTGGAGACACTTTAAACCTTGCTTAAACTACCATATTGTTGGTGCTTATGGAGTTAATGGCTACAGGCTGGATGTTGGTAAAAGTGCTGTCTGAGGGACCAGGTCCAATGTGCCAGGTTAACTTATTCCATGTTAGCATAAAATGTTAAAATTATTCTTTTGATTGTAGTAGACCTTATCTGGAATAGGAATACGTATCACTGGTTATATATAATCATTTCCAAAACTAAATGGAACATTTACTTCTGACCCATAAAATTGTACTATGTACAACTTTTAAGTCTTTAAACATTTTCCAGTTTGTTTGAAGCGTTTAATAAATATTTGTGGGAAACATATAATCATTTTTTTCTGATAACCATGTATTAAGAGAAGTAAAACATATATGCTCTATTTTATTTTCCAAAGGTACTCTTATGATTTGTGTAATAAAACATCAAACATTTTAAAGCATTTCAAGCTTATTTATTTCTTTGGCTTGTATCAATTTAAACAGTAATATTCATTTTATTAGTTTGCTATTTTAAGTAAGTAAATCTACTTATTTTTTTACTTCCATAAATTTAGGCATATTCTCACTGATTTTTTTATAGTAATAATTCTAGATTTAATAGAATCTAATAATACATACACATATCCTGCAAAATAATCTCTCATATATAAAAGGAATGACTAAAACAAATACTTGCCATCTTTTTTAATTCATACTTACAGAATATGCATATGAAAATAAATATTAAATTAAAATTATGCCATAATGATTGTATTTCAGAAAGCACATTGCTCATGAAAATATTGACACTAAAATGAACTACATATTAGTGTCTTGATCCTCTTTTAGGTTTAAAAAGCATGGCCTACATCTGTAAATATTTCTACAACATCCATAAAATTATTTTAAAATTCATTAATAAACTAAACTGGTACTACCTTTCTTCCTAACCAAAGAATTAAATTTATGAGCTGTGCCTTTGAAGCTGAAAAGATTGCCAGCACTGCCCTTGCTTCTTTGACACTCTGCATGAAACACAGTTAATAACCTCCCATGTAAGCTTGGTGAAACAGTGAATTGATACTAATTATACCAACTTTGGGATAGAAGGTGACCTTGGCTTTAGCTGGAACTTTCAGCCAGGACAATAAATAAGACCAAATGCCACAAAGCATGACTTCTGAAAAGGGTCTAATACAATTTATTAACTTTTGGGAGTTTGAAGGATTGCAATAAGTGCTTAGATAATTGTAATATTTTAAAACATCTCTTGCTTCAGTAATAGAGTAGTTTCTTATTTCTCTAGATTCAAATAATCTTCTACTCACTTTCTATAGTCATTTAAATTAATCAGTGGCCAGAAAATTAAAAACTACTTGCTGCAAAGTATGTATAAGATGATTACAAGGGCAAGAATACAGATTTTTCTGAGTGCTTCTGAAATATGTATATAATATTTATAATAATATCAGTATTACAACTGCTTATGTTGAATATCTGACAACACGGATTCTTAAAGAAATGCCCGTATAAAATGATTGATAAAAATGCCTAAAAAATAAAATTGCCTCAGGAAGTCAACAGGTTTAAACCATCACCACCACCACCACAACAACAAAAACTGTAGAAACAAACAATGTGTAGCAGGTTCAGTTATAAATTCAAGTTTAGCATTGTTAAAAAAGACAGGATTAGTAACATTACTATAAATGCTAACAGGTGAGTGGGAATAGAAATTAAACTTCTTTAACCAATATTGTTTAAATAATTACATTAGTGTAAATGGAATTATGATCACAGTGTCTAGTATAATAAATGTAAGTATGTAATTTAAGTCTAGTCATTTTTCATCATGGAAAAAGAGATAAACTCAAATATTTCCATGGATATTTTATTCAAGTCACTAATAAGCAAATTATGTTTAGCAATCAATGTTTAAATGGCACAAGTGAAAGCAACTATTAACTATCTTGAGGAATTATTTTGAGAAATATATTTGTTAAAAAGTGGTTGAACCAAGTATAACATCTTAGAGAGATTTCATAATAATAAAAAAAAAGAAATGCTATCCTGCAGTAGTCTGGGTTAGAATAGATAAGGTGTAATTGTCTTAATATTTTTTCCATAAAACCATATTATTTAAATATTGATTAAAACACCCTCTACTTCCACAGTGTGCTTTTTAAGATATTAGGAGAAAACTGATGAAAGTCTCAAAGGGAGTAGCCAAAGAAAGTTTAATAAAAAGAGTTTTACCAGAGGCATAAGAAAAGTTTTTGGAACTAGTAAGAGATGGAGAAGTACAAGAAAACTAGCTAGAGCCATATGCTATTACCACATTAGGCCTATGGGGCTAAAGGAAGGGAGTCAGGTTGTTTTAACCAAAGACAGGACTGGAGCCAGAAAGGTATAGCTTGAAAAGGGCAGTAATCAAGGAAGGACACAGTAAGTGTAAGAATCTCAGCAAGATGAGGACACTGAAGGAAGGAAGATTAAATATCTGGCCTCTACTTCTGGCTTCTAGTATCTTTCTATTAAATGAGTCTTTCTTAAAATCAGAAGTAAAGGAATCTGACTGAAGCAATGTAGTAAAGCCAGCACCCAGGCTAACAAAGACAACAGAAAGCATGAAGGATGGATATGAGGACCAACTTGGAATGAAGAGTAGAGACATTTGGAATATTTTACCTAATTGGGATATTTTACCTAGTTGTTCTTTCAGAGCGTTATGTTTGTCAACCTTTTATCACTGTGACCAAAATACCTGACAGTAAAAACGTAAAGGAAGAAAAGTTTGTTTTGGTTTATGGTTTCAGAGGTGAGTGTCCACAGTTGGCCAAATCCATTGCCCTGGGCCTGAAATGAAGCAGAACATCATGGCAGAAAAACACACTGCCAGGAAGCAGAAGGAAGAGAAGAATGGCCAGGCACAGGATATAATCCCCAAAGGCATGCCCCTGGTGACCTGCTTTCTTCAAACAGGCCTCCCTACCTATAGTTTCCACCACCTCCCAGTGGTCCATTAAAAGTATTTATCCATCAAATGGATTAATCCACTGATGAGGATAGATAACTCATGATCCAATCATTTCCTAAAAGCTTTAACTCTGGATGTGGCTGCTTTGGGGACCAATCCTTCAGACATTAGACTTTGGGTTATGTTCCATGTCCAAACTCTTAACAGGTGGTTAAATATCAGATTTTATTTTTAGTTTTAGATTTCTTTCATAGGCATACATATTACAAATCTATAATAGAAAACTGGCAATGAAAATAGTAATGGTGGTAAATGACAACCTTACAATTCACTTTAACATATAATTTCCCTTTGCTGGCTATACTTGGAAAAAGACAAACATTCTGGATGGCAGAGGGCTGATTATGAAACTTGATATCTGGTTGCTTTTGTTATTAGATATAAATAAATCTGAAAATTCTATTTTTGTCATTTTAATAACCCACTTCCAAGAGGAAAAATGTGAATCTTTTGTGAGGCATATGCATACGATTCATTGAGTAGTGAGAGATTTCTCACTTAAAAATTTCTCCATCTACTAGTGTGGAAGCAAATTATTTCTTTTCATTTGGAGTAAATCCTTGAAGAATCTTAGCTATCTGGTGGGGCGGGGGAGGTTCTAAAAATGAGATAGCAGTAAGTTAATATAAACTGATTCAGATATGTCCTATTAATTTTCCATTAAGGAATTTTAGTGTCACATAGACAAATAATTTTTAGTCCTGAGATAATAGCTTTTCAGAAAGCAAAATCATTTTCTTGAGTGAAGATTTTGGCAACAGCAATCACAGTCCTTAATAATATAACATGATTTATCTGCTTTTGATGTTTCTAAAGCATATGTGTGTTATTAATTCAGTTACATTGGCAGATAGGAAACATAAAATAAAAACAATTTAGCTTGCTTTCAGTTGGTAGTGAATCTGTTTATCTGTTACAGTTTGTGTGTCTAGCATTCTACCACTAAAAGGCCAAAGAGTTTTGTTCAGAGTGAAAGTTTTAGAAAAACTTTTGTTTTTTTTTATTTTTAATAGTAAGAATGATATACCAACTTCCCAATACTTTTGGTATTTTATCTACCACCCTTGAGAGTTAACTCAAATTGAGCCTATATCTTGAAATGCAGTTTTGGGAAACCAAAAAGTAAAGTAAATCTTCATATATCTTTCTCTTGATCTTCCCAAGTTAAATTCAGATATATTTCATCTTAACTTCAAATTAAAATAAAAGATTATGCAAATGAGAGGGAATTTCTAACCTTCTCTTCATTTTACTACCTCATATTTCTTTTTTTTTTTAATGTGTGTGTGCTGAAGATTGAAACTAGGACTTAGCACCTGCTAAGCAAATGTTCTCCAGACCCTTATAGCTATAGTTCTCACTTCTCTGTCCAATAATTGGCAACATATCAAAGTTGGATTTTTCTATTTAATACAGATTTTTTAAAGTAAAGATGGAGATTTTAAAGTATCTCTTAAAGCAAAACTATCATTTACTAAACGAAAATAGCATAAACCACAATATAAGAGTATAGTTATTGATTAACTGGATTAACAATGAGTTCCACATCAGAACTCATAGTGAGAGTTGCAGGGGGCACAGATAATTTGCATCATCCCAATTTGGAATCTGAGTATGTGATCTTGGGCAAAGCAATTCCTTTCTCACTGTTTCCTTCAGGTACATGAATTCCAGGTTATTTTTCAATCTTCAATTCTATGAAATAGAATTTGTACATCTGACTCCATTAGCACTTAAGGGATCAATATAGTTTCTAGGTTTTTCTATTAGAACTTGTGGTCCAATTTCAAATATTCCTTTTACCATTTGAATAATTTTAATAATTTTTTTAGCATAATTCAACATTTTAACTAACTTATGTTAGAAAATTCTGTAAAACTTAAAAATGACAGCTGAATTATTGGTTGTCAACCACAAGGCGTGCCTTTTGTCACTATTTCACAGCAATATGCCCATCCCTTCTCCCATTGCTTCATTTGTATACTTCCTTCCCTTGTTTTTCTTTTTTCCACAGTCCCAAATAGCTAAACATACTCTATCTAAAAACTTTCACACTCATATTATTATAGTAAAATAAATATTGAGTTCTAGCTGTGATGTTCATAGCATTAATATATATGGTCCATTTTTACATTTCTATAACTGAGTCCCTATCTCTTGCAGATAAACCACATTATAGCTACAAGTTAAGCAAACATTATGATATTATGCTGTTGGAATTTAATACTCATCATTTTGATTGAATCAAAATGGTTGGAGAACAAATGGTTAAAAGCATGGCTTCTGGACTCTATTAACTCTGGTTCTTATTTTTTATTTTAAGAATTATTGAAAAGCCTAAAAGCAGTATGATCTTTATTAATTTATTTAGTATAAATTTCTAAATCTATGAAGTAAAGGTAATGATAGCATCAATCCTAAAATACAATTTTTAAAATTAAATGTTTATGTATTTACTTGTTTGAAACAATGCCAGGATCACAATAAATAGTAGCTTTCAAAATTATTTTTCATAAATATCTTAAAACTAACCATCTAAACAGTACAGGATAAAATATATATATATATATATATATATAAATTATATATAATATATAAAATATATATAAAATATATATAAATATATAAATATATATTATATATATAAATTATATATATATATATATAAATTATATATAATATATAATATATATAAATATATATATTATATATATATAAATTATATATATATATCAATGAGAATAACTGAAAATTGTTAAGTGAAGGCTACAGTGTATAGTAGTTGGACTATCTGTCATTGTCAATTTTCTGCTGTTACAATACTTGAGACTAATCTATTTATACTATACATAAATAAAGGCTGGTATGTCTTAGAGCCTGGTACTAGAATCTGGTGAGAGCCTTCCTCCAGGGTCATCCTGGCATGGTAGGTAGAAAGGAGAGAGAGGGTGAGAGAGCAAGAGAGGCTGCACTCACTTTTATAATACCCACTCTCATGACAAGTAACCAGTTAATCCATTCATGAGGGTACAGTCTAATCACCCCTTGTTAAGCCCACCTCCCAAATTATGGAGGGATTGGGATTCATTTATGTTGAAGATCCAGTTTTCAGCACATGAACTTTAGGGGCAATATTCAAACCACATAAGCATCATTTAAAGTCATGTAAGTCTTTTTTGAAAATCTAAAACTTGCAAATATGTCATATGATTTAAAATGAGTAGCTGTGGGTGCAGAATATGCCACCTTCAAAAATGCCATTTTGTCCTAAAAGTTGAGCTGAGACACTCCAGAAACAGCAGGTTCGAACACTCTGACCTCTGATTTCTCCCTGAACCAGGAAAAAGTCACAGTCTATCAACAAAGAAGGGAGCTAAAACTCCCATATAAAAGACACCCTCCACGTAGCGAAGAAAAAGTTCCTGTCATCAAGAACAGGGATGTGGGGCTGGGGATGTGGCTCAAGTGGTAGCACGCTCGGCTCGTCTGGCATGCGTGCGGCCTGGGTTCGATCCTCAGCACCACATACAAACAAAGATGTTGTGTCTGCCGAAAACTAAAAACTAATATTAAAACAAATTCTCTCTCTCTCTCTAAAAAAAAAAATTATATATATTATCATTAAGAACAGGGATGTGAGTCTAAGAAAAAATATGTGCAAACACACCTTGTTAAAATAATTCTTATCTTCCTTAGCATCTTAATATATGTTTGGCTTACCTTTTCACAATTACCAATTTTTGTTCAATTCATTTTAGAAGCATTTGGGTTTTTCAACTTATTCCAGTCCTCTTTTCCTTGTAAGGACTTCTACGTACATGTAAAATAATACCTGTATAGTTATCTCTTGCTAATCTGTTTTATGTCAGCTTAATTCTAAGACCCAGCTGAAGCACCTGGTCAGGTAGATATATAGTTTTGCCCTGCTTAGAGTAGGAGAAAAGAGACTCATTGCAATTCCTCATTGATAGATTCAATCAGATCAGTTAGAAAATGAGTTGAAAACTAAACAGATGTATTATTTTTTATAAGTCATATTCCTTATCAAATATTAGCAGACATTAACATGTCTAAATAGAAAATAGTGTTCAGGATCAAAAATATCTAGTTTGGATTCGAGGTACATAACAAACAAGTTGTACTTTAAGCTCCAGCTGCCCCATTTTTAAAATGATGATTATAATTTACATGTAGGATTTTATAAGAATCAAAATAAGTAATGAATAATATTTTCTGTCACTGCTGTATATGGGTGATTTGAAAAATATGTTGAAGCTATATATTAGGCTATACTAAATTGGGTTTGTTAATAATCAAGTGACCCCACTTTTATGTCAAAACACTTCTTTATCATTCAGTGCCATTAATGAGTACAATTTAATGTTCATCTTTGATATATTGACCTTGAAGCCACTTACTCAGTTTAAACCAAATTATTAAATTCAAATTAAATGTTTAAATTCTTTCATTAAAGAACTATATGAAATATTTGAGGTATTACGTAAGTACAGTCAAGGTTCGGTGGACTTATATAACATTTGTTAAATTTTATAAAATTTTAATTTGTAGTAATTAAAAAATTGTATATTTTTCATTTTAGACAATTATTCATTACAGAAAAAATGATTTTAAAAATATTAATTAAAATGAAGGAAAAAAATCATTCCTTGTAGTCTTGAGATAAACTGTTACTTTTTATAAATTTATATAAATTCTTATATAAATTTCATTTTTTAAAATATTTGATATTTATATATAAATATTTTGTTTATCCAATTTTTTTTTCCTTTGGTGCTAAGGATTGAACTCAGGGACTATGTGCATGCAAGGCAAGCACTCTGTCAACTGAGCTATATCCCCAGCCCATATCCAAAATTTGAATGTTAAACATACTATTTTATATTCTCAAATGTCAAGTTTACCTACCACATTATCCTTGGATGGTTTTACATTTATTTGGAAATGTAAAAATCATGATAGGCTAGAGTGATAGAAGCCATCTTTAAAGCCACATAGCCTACCCTTTTCCCCATATTCTAAGTGAGAAATGTGATTTAACAAAAAGATCTATTTATGACCATTTACACTGGCGCAGTAACAGGTCTAAAACAAATACCTTTCTAAATCACTTTTTCTTACATATTTATCCATGATGTGTATTATTTTCTTATATGCAGAGACATTAACTGATTAGTTCTAATTTTATTCCATGATTTGATGGGTCAAAAAAGGGATGAGTGTTTGAAAGAAAATAGTTTTAAGATTCTGTTAACCTAAAAAATTTTAGGATGATGAAATAGAACCATGGGGATTAAAATTTGTGGTTTTATAATTCTTTTCATGTACTTTAAAAAACTGAAACTCCTTAGAATCTTTTATTAAAACAGGAAGGGCTTTTCCATGTTAATTTTTTTTTTCATTTCTTCATTTGCCAATAATTATACAGATAGTTGTAAATTTAGAACTAAAACTCACAAATACACAATTCTATTTTCTATAGCACAAGAGTCAATTTAGAAAATCAAATCAAGAAAAACAATGCATATACTTTGTTGAATCACCTAAAAATGTACAGAGGTCTTGCTAATATGCTTCTAAGAATACACAGATAACTGGCATGACCTTGTTAAAGTTTATTGTTCTCAAGTTTTCCGAGAGAAACTTTATATTTAATCTTCACAAAATTCAACAGATATGATTTTTTATATGGTTTCATTTATATACCCCCATTGATGTGGTTGAAAGCTCATTTTTAAATCTAAAAAAAAAACAGTTATTGGGATTAATAATTTTAGTGGCTTTTCTTAAACATTTAATTTTAGTGATTCATTAACCAAGTCTTAAAACAAGATAAAGGATCCCTATTTCAATATCTTTGAAAATCTCTCATCACATTTCTTGATCATTCTTCCTCATTTAGGAACTTTCTCTCCTACCCACATCCTAGCCCTGAGAGCCTCATCTTACTGTCAGAAGTGCTAAGTGATACATTGGTCAGTGAGGAGCTGTAATTGCCTTGTCTTCCGTAAGCTACTTCTCTGCAGTCTCTTCAAGGTCAAGGGTATCACTTTCATCTTTCCAAGCAGTTTGGCTTTAAAATGAAAGCATTTTGTTTAAATTACACCTGAAGGTTTAGGTGTTCAAAAACTAAGGGAATCACTTGTAAAGTTTAATCTACGAGACACAAAAAATATAAGGAAACATAAACAGTTACCTGAGCAAAGAAGTAATTTAAGCCTTTAATGAAAGCTCTTTATATCATCTGCATAACTATGATGTAATTTTTGTTAAATTGGTTTGTTTAAAACCATGAACTTTAACATCATATCCTTGACTATTTATTCATAATCTATCAACTGAGGGACGTAGTTAAGTATGTGGGAGATGTTTAGAAGTTGTAAAGTACTACAAATATATATATTTCTCATCATTGTCTGATTTTATAACCTTTTCTTTAACTACTACTGGCCAGGAAACATTTTTTTAAAGCTGGAAAGAGAGTTAAGTTTGTATTCTAAGAAAATACCAAATAAGTAAAACAATCTTTTAAAAAGTGTATTTTTAAAATTTACTTAATTTAATTTTTACTCCCTAAATATTCTATTAATGCTAGAATTCATTGATATAATTCTGCTATTGTGTTAAGAAGAGAAGATAATATTTTCACATTCTCTATACATTTCTCCTTGAGTTGTTTTGCAGTTACACACTTTTATGAAAATTCCTTTGGCTGTTAACAAATGAGATGAAAATGCCATCTAAGTCTGCAAAATGACTTCAGATTAGGCTTTTAATAGGGATAGGACTTAAAATAGTCACAAGGTTCCATGGCATAGTCTTTGAAAGCCCACTGTAGTTAATAGAATATGAAGAAGAGAATATTGATAGAAGTTTGTTTTTATTTTACCACTGAACTACATCACTAGTCTATTTTATTTATTTATTTTGAGACAGGGTCTTTCTAAGTTGTTGAGGTTCTCACTAAGTTGTTGAGTCTGTCCTGGAACTTGTGATCTTCTGCTTTAGCCTCCCAAGTCTCTGGGGTTACAGGCTTGCACCACTGTACCTGGCTATGGAAACATTTTTTTTAAGTTGTAGATAAACCCAATACCTTTCTTTAAATTTATTTTTATATGGTACTGAGGATCGAACACAGTGTCTCACAGATGCTAGGCAAGCGCTCTACCACTGAAGTATAACCCCAGCCCTATAGAAAATATTTTTATTAGAGCAATATCACCTGCTATACACAGTGTGAACATAATAAAAATGCTTATGTGGGGAGGTGAGAAAATATCAAAAGTACACATGGCGTATATATGTTTCATTTTCATATGACATATCCCTTGTTATACTGGGATTCAAAACATACAACTTAGGTTTTATTGAAACATTAACTAATTTATGAAATTTACAATTTGAATATGTATTTCTTTAGGTCCTTGAATACTATTTTTTATGAGCAATATACATGTCTTCAAACACATGTTGGAGCTGGAAACATAAAAGAAGAAGGAAAAAGCAGAAAAAAGTATATAAACAGAGTAGTAGAAATTCAGTTAGAAGGAAACATAAATGAGGAGTAATAGTGAATGATAAAGTGTTATCTACTCATCTATGTAGTTAGTGATTTAATAACTAGGTATTCCATGGAGGAAGGAGTAAATTATAAGAAATTTGGTAAGTCACACTTAAAAGTTCAGAGTATATTTCGGAGATGATGAGAAATAATTTAAGTAATATGATAAAAAGTTATATTAGGCTTTTGAATAATCATTCTGAAATGGTAAAATGAATGGAGGTTTGAAGAAGAAAGATATGATAGGAAGCCACTAAAGAAATCTGCATAGTTAATAATGAGGGCTTGAAGAAAAACATTGGTGAAAATCATGAAGAAAAGGGCAAAGTTTCAAGATATTTGGGAAAATAAAATTGATAGATTCTATAACTAATTAAGCAAGAGATTTTAGTTTAATAAATGGGAAACCAAAAAGTGGTTGCTAGTATGTTTAGTTTGAGTCTCATACTAGTGCAAATCACCAGAATAACTAGAAGAGTTAAAATTTTTAGATGGAAAAATGATGTATTCAATTTTTGTATGTAGAGTTTGAAATGTCTTTGTAACATCCATGGGAAGGTACCTAATTAAAATCTAGATTCAGGATATATTTTCTAGGATAGAAACAGACTTTTTTAAATTGATTTTTCTATAGATGAAGGAAGGATAAGCCATAGAGTATAACTTTAATAAGCTGTGTAAATCAAGAAAAGAATGAAAATTGTGTACCCTGTATTTAAAATCTAAGGCTCATGTTGAACAATACAAATCTGTAAAGGAATGATGAAGGTGGTGTGAGGATAGTTGAAAGATAAAGTTGTCCGAGGAGTCTAGGATGAGGCATACCTAAAACCTAAAAGAAGATTCACAATTCCCAACACCAAGTGTAATAACGTGAAAAATGTTCTCTTATTTGATTTTCATTTTGAGAGGATTTCATTAATTTGGAAAACATAGTTTTCATTAAATAATTTGAAAAAAGTCCCAGTACAGAACGTAGAAGTGAATGGAGTTAAAATGTAGAAGAAGTTAGTGCAATGTTTTATTTCAAGAATGTTGTCTGAGAAGAAAAAGAACAGATACAAAACAGATAGCAACATAAAGTCAATCAGCATTTTGTAGTATTAAATTATGTTTCTTTGGACATTGTGAGAATAGCATTAGGACAAAAAGGAGGTTGAAAAAATGTTTAAAAAGGAGATATGAAGCTCAAAGTTTTTATGATAATGTGGAATTCATGCCTGAACCTCAGACACATGGTGGCAGACCCTGTTAAATGAGACTGAGGAGGAAAATTTAACATTTTTCACTTAAAACTCTAACCTGTCATAGACTTTTATTCTGAAAAATTGCACCCGTCTGTGACTTAAACTAAAATCCTACCAGTTGTTCTTTGGTATTTCCTATTCATGAAGCTAAAATCCCTTATTTATTACTTATGGAATCTATCAATTTTACTTTCACAAATTTAATAATGGATAGAGATCAGTTTGCCAACAACAACAAAAAAATGTATATTCAGAAAAGATGAGGAATTAACAGAGTTTTGACCTGATGACCTATATTTTCTTTGTGAAGTCAAAGAAGGTAATTTCCATGATGGATGGAAAGTTGGCATGGAAAATATCTAAGAAAGTAGTGTTGTGCAAATGGAAAGAGTAGGGACTTGCATTTCCTGGGAAAGATTTTCTTATCATTCCATAAATAATTATTATTTACTTCCAACAGATATTACAGTAAACTTTGGTGAGAGGAATATTTATCAAAATAGATATATGATCAATGTATTAGGGAGACTAGAAGGGATAAATACTGTTTTAAATATGTTCAGGGTTCTCTGATTTGTTCCAGGAGATCATTATGGGAGATCTTCTTAAGTAAGTGACTTTTGTCAGGCGAGATGTGGTTAAAACATGAAGTTGGGGAGTGGAAGAATGGGGAAGAGGAAGGAACAGTTCAGGGATAGAAAATAGAAAATACAAAGTCTTGAAATGAAAATATTTGTCTGCTCAAAAGCCCTTGAAGGGATGATGTGAAAGCATGTGGTAATAAGTTGCATAAGTTCCTGCAGAACTTTAAATACTTTATTTTAATCGCATGAGGTCCTATCTTAAAAGTAATTAATGGGTTTTAAAAATAATACTAAAACCATCTTTGTACTTATAGCTACAGGGAACTGTATAAGAGATGGGCAAGACGAATTGATGAGAGAAAATTTAAGAAGTTATTGAAGTAGTTCTCCTGAGAGATAATAGTTTTGGGTGATAGAACTACACATAGGAAAGTGGGATAATGAATATAGGCATGAAAATGCTCAATTTCTCTGAACATCTAGTTACATGAACTAAAGAACCAGAAGATATTACAAGTTTCTGGTTTATGAAATATAATGGATGATGGTGTCCTTCACTGAGCTAGGAAACATTCTTTTTTTTTTTTTTAAGTAAATTACCCTTGAAGATAGAGATTGTATCCTCATTGTTTGAAAGAAGACAGATTCACTGCTCCATTTAAAAAAAGATGATGTCTCCCTCCAGGGAAAATAGAAACTATGGGACAGATTTTTTTGATGCCCATTATAAAATATTTGGGATCTTTAGCTACAGGGTTCTTCAGCTGCGAAGAAAAATTACTGTTTGTTGCAGTGTCTACCTGGCCCACTCCTTATTTTACCCATGAGAAATAAGGGGGCAAAGGGCATCAATGAATACTGATATTTATGCTAGTTTCTAAATACAAGTAATAAATTCCTTTGTCTCTCAACCAAGAGCCTCATATCTCTGTCAAATGTCTATGAAATTTTGGAAAGTAAACTTAGCTTACAAGCAGGGTGGTCTCAGATTATTCACAGTTCTTGACAAATCCATAATTAAAAATTAAGAACACTTATTTCATAGAATTGCTGTGATTATAATAATGTTGCTGTGAGTGTAATGAGATAATAAATGTTAAATATTTTGGATAATGTCTGTTATATATGTAATAATCTCAAAAAACTTATCTATTTTTTTTTAATATTTTATTGAGGGTTGTTCAAAACATTACAAATTTCTTGACATATCATATTCGACACTTTGATTCAAGTGGGTTATGAACTCCCACCTTCACCCCATACACAGATTGCAGAATCACATCAGTTACACATCCATTGATTTACAAATTGCCATCCTAGTGTCTGTTGTGCTCCTCTGCCTTTCCCATCCTCCACCCTCCCCCTTCCCCACCTCTCCCNTTTATTTTTTCAAAGAACCAACTTTTAGTTTTGTCAATTTTTTCAATTGTTTCTTTTGTTTCTATTTCATTAATTTCAGCTCTGATTTTCATTATTTCTTGCCTTCTACTTCTTTTGCTGTTGTTTTGCTCTTCTTTTTCAAGGATTTTGAGATGAAGTATGAGATCATTTATTTGTTGGTTTTTTCTAAAAAACTTATCTATTAATAGCACAAAAAAGTATTTGTAACTGTAGAAATAACCCCATTCTCTGTACACTCATAGGTACAGATGTGACATAAACACTTTAAGATTTCATATCTTAAATAATGAATCCCTACTCAAAACCTTTGTCACACTAAATTAGAGGCAAACTGAAATGACTACTGGGATCAGTTAGAAAAAATAAATTAGTAGAATCTGGACCCATGTAGAAAGGAAAATTTGTTAGAATGTAGCAACCAAAGAATTCCCAACTGAATCCCGCAATGTAGAAAAACTATGGACCCAATGTTGCCAAATTATCTAATTTTATAAGAAAATACATAATATCAGAATGGAAATTTTTAATGTCAAATATATTTTTGTATGTATTTTGAACCAGATTCAAAGTAAAATGAGCCTATTTGAAACATGAAGACCATAGATACTTTGCTATGTCAAGAATGATTAGGGGTTGGGGTGTGGCTCAGTGAAAGAGTGCAAGCCTAGCATACATAAGAAAGGTCCTGGGTTCAATCCCTAGCACCACAAAACTAATGTAATAATAATAAGCACTATTCATATCTTTTGTAACTGTACCACTGTGAATGGAAGATAATGGTTGTTGAATAGTAGATGGATGGATAAAAGCTGCCCAAAACAAAACAACAAACAAAACAAAAATAAAGAGCTGTTTATATTTTTATATTTTAATTTCAAATTAAATAAGATTCCATAAATAGGGGAACAAAGGTTATGCTATGGTGTCCTCTTAAATGTCTTTTATCACAAACACACAACCTAAAATTCAGACACACAAAGTTATAATATCATTGGGAGGAGTTTGGTATGATGTAACTTCAAAACCCTGAACTATTACTGGATACTAATTGATGTAGTGTTCAACAAATGTCATTGTGTTTTCCTCAAGTTTTAAAAATATCCCATACCATACTTGTGAAATCACTGTGGGGTGACTCAGCTCACAGTGAGCATACCACACTGACAGTATGCCATAGTCCTGAGGTATAGAATGCATGAATGAATGTTGTATTTAACCCAGGATTAAATCTAAACATTTCCCTGGAGATTAGTCTTCAATTTTGTCCTGTTCAAAAAGTGGACCTCGGCTGATTCTTAGAAAAGTGATAATAAATACAGAGGAAATCCTTATATATGCTTCTGACTATTTATGCAATAGTTACTTAAATGTTCTTAATTGCAATTGTATTACTTCCCTTCTATTCTTCACAGAGCACCAAGAGACAGCCGTGAATTTTACACCTACCCAAACCTCATCAATGTCTCACTGTCATCTTTGAACTCAAGTTAGTCACAACTCCTGTTCTGAGAATTCTCTGACACATGGGAATTGTCCTCTATAGACAATGCTCCACCACCCTTCCTGGCTCTTTCTGTAAAGGTTTTCTCCTCAAAGCATATTTCAGACTGAGCCACACATTTTCCTCTGCCTTGAACATTCTTTTCCTCCTCTCTTGTTAACTCCTAAAAAAAACTAGGAGTCCTCTCTTGCCTCATCTATTTTTACCACTTAGCCCAGCACCACAATCAGAAGGCCACCTGGTATGTTGATATGAACAGGATTTTGGAGGCAGTCAAATAGTTTGTACTTGTAACTGTGCTCTTAATAATTCTTGATCAATGCTTATTCCAGTACCTAATGTTTGATTCAACAATAATTCATGTAATTTCTCAGGAAGCATTTTCATGCCCAACTTTTACACATTTTTGAAAACATTATTTTTCTGGAAGATTAATACATTGTTAGAAACTCATGTAGGACATTTCTCTGTCAAAAATGCGTTCTGTAACAGAAGTCAATCAATAGCCTAGAGCTTTCAGAGGAAGGCTTTCTTCTCTGATGACTGAATTGCCATGGTGGCCGGAGTCAGGGAAAGGGCAAGAGTTTAGCAGCACAGAGGTCATTCTGTGAGATGAGCAATCCCTTCTTCACCTACAGGTAAGCTGCCTGACCTGATGAAGTTGTGGAGCATCACTTGACCTGTTGAATGGTTTGATTTCTCCCTGTGCTAGAGGTTAATGCATGAGAATAAAATGGAATTTCAGGACCTTCTAGACAGGTTGTTTTCAGTCTAGATTTTTTTTCTTCTGTTTTTCCATTTAAGAATAGGCCAACATGTAATATGTGAAGATTCACCAGAGGTTCTGATAGTGCTTCCCTGGGAGCTACTTGAACCTCATTGAAAGCATGAGTAGGGTGATTTGAAGATCCTTCTTTTACAGAAATTTCTTTAATGTCGTGTTTCTATAGCAGCAGGTCTTACTAACTTGAGAATATGAACAGACCTCTTGATTCTGGTTCCCCGATCTTCCTTCTGTTGTACTTTTCCCCAAAATCCACTGATGGTCCAGGGGCAAGCTGAACTTCACTGTGTCCTAGATTTCATCAATTAATTAGTGTTTATTTAAACTCTGCCTATATTCAAAGTGCATTGGACTAGACTTCTGAAAAGATACAGGGTAAAAATAATAACCGTGAGATAAAAACCAGCAGCAATTGAGGCAATTCTTGGTCAAGTAAAAGAAGAGAAGAAAGCATAAAATGACATTATCAAATGTTAGTAGGTTGCTTCTGGCATGTTAAAAGATTCTGTGAACTATTAGTCATGGAACACATTTAACTGACCCTCCTAGCAGCCAAGACAAATAAATACTTGTAGTGTTTCAATGGAGGAGGACTTTGCAGACTACCCTACTACATCAGCTGTCAGGTTTATCTCTTGTTGCCTAACCTGTGACACACTTTTGACTAATAAATGATGTTAAAGAGACAGGGACTTTTTAAATAGGCAAAAAATTTGGGGGGGGGGGCAAGTGATCAGACTACTTGTGGCTGGTAATCTAAACACTTTCATCTTATACTCCTTAAGAATACAGAAATTTCAAGCAAAAGGAAAGTTTGAATTTCTACAGAAAAATTTGGTTTCACTAATTCTTTTTAATTTTATGTCCTATTTTATGTCCTCCTGTGTGGGAAAAATAACAGAGTACTGTGGCACTTTTGTACCCTCAAAAAAATTATTCTGAATTTTAGATGGATATTCTCTTGATCTTCTTCCTATTGAATACCTCCTGCAAATTTATCTCAAATGGGCCAAAAGAGAGTAAAGAGGAAAAAAGTGAAACACTGATCACGAAATTGAAGGCAGATTTTGCTGACCTGGCTAAGTAATTCATCATTTGGAAGTTCTAGCTTCATTATATATGAAATACTAATTAATGTCATTCTATAGCATCATATATGAGATGATTTTGAATTTGAGAATGAATTTTGTTTTCCAAAATTAAGGGTTATCCCAAAGGGCAGCTTACCAAAATATAAAAATCAATACCTTTCCCAGTCAAGGTCATTCTTAGCTTGTAAAGTAGAAGTGAAAATGAGGTTTAGCTCTTTTTGACATTCACACCTGCCACATGAAAGATACTGATTGTCATCTGTAGTAGTTACATGTTTTAATCAACTCTTTAGCTTCTGTGACCAAATGACCTGATAAGAATGATTAGAGGAGGAAAAGTTTATTTTGGGGCTCACTATTTCAGAAGTCTCATTCCATAAACAGCCAGCTCCATTGCTCAAGGCCTGGGGTAAGGTAGAACATCATGCCAGAAGAGTGTGGTGGAAGAAAGCAGGTCAGGACATGCCCACTAAGAAGCAGAGAGAGAGAGACAGCTCTCCTCACCAGGACAAAATGTAGACTCTGAAGGCACACCCAATGACCCATCTTCTCCAGCCACACCCTACCTACCTACATTTACCACCCAGTTAATCCCCATCAGGGAATTAATGCCCTGATTAGGTTAAGACTCTGATAACCCAATAATTTCATCTTCAAACTTTCTTGCATTATCTCACTCATGAGCTTATGTAAGATACTTCATTTATCTAAACCATAACAATACCCAAAATAATAAATAACACTAAATCTTTATTTCACCTCCACAGAACACCTGAATATTATACATATCTGATTGAAGTGCATAAAAATTATCACTCATTTTGGAATCATTCTCCTATCCTATATAATTTTGAAAAATGAAATGTAATCTCTCATCAATGCATTCTATTACCTAAAATGTAACCAAAACCACCAACCATATATGAAGCTTAATTTAATGCTAAGTTGAGATAGAGAAAAGGTATCATATAATCTATGAAAACTAGAACAATTTCAAAAGCAGAGAAATCCTAATCACTAAAGAAGGTTTAAAGGGCTAAATTTTAATTTGAAATCTTGATCTATAATAAATAAAAGGCAAAGTCTTCTAAATTTGCTTCAAACTAAAAAATGATTTACTTATAAATTTGACCCAGATTAGTTTCATGCAATTTGGTTAATACATTTCTCTCATGTATCTGAGAATCATCATTAAAATGCTATTAATTTTGGATCTTTGCCCCCACAGTTTTCAATTACATGGACTATCACCTATAAATCAGAAATTAACTAGTGTTTACCTAATACATTGGTAAGTTTGACGTAAAATGTTATTCCCCCCCCCCAATTTTCTATTCTATATGAGTTAAAACAAAACTGAAACAAAAAGAACCCTAAAATTAATTAGAATAGCAACAGACAGTATTATACAAAATGGCTTTCACTGATAATAAGCCCTAATATTATTTATTATAAACTGAAGTGGTAAAGAGTTTGAATTTTAGCCACTTAATAAAAGTAGACTAGGATTATATTGTATATATTTTTCCCAATATTTGAATGAACAAAGCAAACTAGTCAGTCCCTGAAGTGATGGTACTACTTGTGCATGTGAAAAGTAGAAAATTTGTTTCCATGGAACATGATTCTTGATGATTCCAGAAATCTTAAGCAGTGTGTATGTGGGCGGGAGGGGGACACTTATTGAAGGATTTGACAAAAATAATTTATTTAGTGAATTTTCTTTCTATTGTTATGTTATAATAACTTCTTATGTGACTTATTTTGGGGAGTATAAGCACCTTTTTTACTTTAAATAGTACGTTAATCATGTTTGTAAATGGGAAGAACAACATGATTTTTGTGCACACCTGTAATTCCAGTGACTACAAAAGCTGAGGCAGAAGGAGCCATAGTTTGAGGCTAGCCTCAGCAACTTGGTGAGACCCTGTCTCAAAATAAAAACTGGGAAGAGCTGGGGATGTGGATCATTGGTAAAGTGCCCCTGGGTTGGTTCAATCCCCACTTCCAAAATCAAAACAAAAAGCAAAACTCTGTAGCTATATGACCTATTTTTATTTTATCTAGTTTAGTGTTTTTGTCATATGAACTAGTTGCTAATGTAACTATTTAATTACATAAACTGACACTTCATTCTTACAACATAAAAGCTTATCATCTTTTCCCAAGGGTTACTCAGAAATTCTTATTCTTTTATAGTATAGTAACATGAGGATTTTGAGACAAGTGCTAATTAGATTTAATTTATATACTTTTGAGTTTTACATTTTTTTTCTGATGTTTTATGTTTTGATACTACTATAAATAATGCTGCTGTAAACTTGCTGATTGCCTTTGAAAGACTTGCTTTTTCTTCTAAGATGACCTGGGAAATCTCTCTTTAGCTTTGCTCTACTTAATCTCTTTAGTCTTTAACTTAAATTAGACAGCAATGAATAGAATTTTAAAAACTTCCTTTTGATAGTAGTATGAATTATATTATGTAAAAAATTATATTATGTAAATTATATTATGTAAAAACATAAGAAATTGCAATATTTGACCAGGCAAATAATATTAAAAATCTAAATAAGATGAATAATAAAAATAGACTTTATCTGATAGATATATGTTCAATTTTACCTTATAAATGGGCAATATTATATTTTACCATGTATGAATAAACTTGTTTTAAAAAATTAATTATTTATTGGGTAGTAAAACAAAATAACAGTCAATAAAAGAGAATTTCAAGGAGTTATACATATTTTTCGGGCAATCATTTAATACTCATGGGATATATTGGGAGAAGAAAATTAAATAACATTGTAACCAATATTTAGATATAAGCTCATGAGTCACACATAGAAAATAAATCTTCAATTAAGACATAATACAGCAAACCTATCAATATGTAAGTTACTAAAAAATTTATTCATAGAAAATTTCAGAGCAGCCAACATTTTCATTGGTATAAATACATAATACTTAAAGAAAGAAATATCAAGAAAAATGAATGAAATTGAAAAAAATTTAAAAGAATGAAGGAAATAAAGATAAAACCAGAAGTCATCTAATTAGAAAGCACTTTAGAACTGATAAAGTTAGTAATAAAATCGATGAAGCTTTGGAATCACTTATTAATCCAGTTAAGGAAAAGAAACCACTAATATGCAAAATTAACCAAGGGAAGAATTAAAGCTTTCCTGAGCCACTGAAGCAGGAACAAACTTTATTTCTGAACTCCACCAGCACACACCACACAGGCTCCCGGGAACTCTCCTGAATGCCACGCGGCTCCTCCAGGAACCACACACCGGAACTCCTTCCTCCTGCACTTCCCCAACCAATGCGAACTCTCCAGGAATCCCCGCAAGAACTCCAAAGTAGCAGGCCTAGGTGGACAGTAATGGCTCGCCTCTCAACCAATACTGTTGGCAAAATGCCAGGGGCCATTCCGACTGGGCTGTGGCTCTCAGCACTTTCCAATAGTGGAAAATCTAAAGGAATGCAAAGAAAATGTATCCCATAAATCTTGGCATTGATATTTGGAAACTTATATGAAAATATGAAGTATAAAAATTATTAGAAAACATAGACAAAGTTCAAATATTATCAAAACAGATCCCTGTTTTTCTATGTCTGTCAATTATACCACAACTTAAAGAAATAGATCGATTTTAGAAGTGATATCAGACACACAAAAAAGAAGCAAAACTTCCTCAAAATGTCACTAAAGCTTCAATAGCAAAGTCTTATAAAGATAGCACAGAGAAAGAAAATTGCAGATCAATTTTAATCTGTAAAAATTGATGTAAATATCTTAAATGAAATACTACAACTCATAGTTCAAGTCATATATTAAAAGAATTACAAGCCTTAACAAAGTAAGTTCAAATCAAATTTGGTTTAATATTAAGAAACCCATCTATATAATGTGTATGTATATTATATTATTAAAATATATTACACACTATATACATTAATATAATTATATTAAATATATATGTAAATAATAGACATTTTATATATATGGCCAGTGCCAAGGTTAGTGGCATCACCATAGACATCAGCTTTTTAAAATCTGTGGCCTTGGGAAAATAAGAAAACAAAATAGAAAAAGGAAGGCAGGTAAAAAGAAAGAGGAAAGTGAAGGAGAAGGAGGAAAAGGAAGAGGAGAGAGAAGTCAGATTAAGATCCTGAATTGTATATCTCTGTACACAATCTGAGCGCTTGATTATGTTGTAAAAGACATAAGTGCATCTATTACTGATGATATGATGAGATGGGAATATCCAGGAGAAAAGCTTTAAAAAATATTATAATAGAGAGTTTCAACAAGATAGAAATCTCCAAAAACAAATTCAAAAATTAAAAGCTTAGTAAACTAATGGAAAAATAAGTCTTTCAATTGTAACCAAAAGTACATATTAAAAAAAGTACATATAAGATCTTAGAGAAAAATGATAATATAGGATAAACTGAAGAAAGTACAAATGTCCAATTAAATAGGAAAATGTATTTGAGTTTTGGATAAAATATAAAATATTATGTAAACATAGTTATATGAAAATATTTACTATTTTGTCTTGTTACTGAAGATAGCAATTAGTATTCTGTTAAATGCTTATGCTCTCTACAGTACTATAACTGTCAAATATATATAATTGCTGAAATTTTCTTTTTTCATGTAAGATCAATGTCAATAAAAGATATCCTTATAAAATTAAGTTTATATTTATTTGTATATAAAAATTACTATTATATAGTTTCTTTAGTAAACCAATGAAATTAAATACTAATTAGAATAATATATATGGAAAGGTCTTGGTATTTATCTTGTCCATTTGCTCTATTTCAATCTAAATTCATGCTCATGTTGCTTTATCTTGTCTGTGCTGTGGTTATAACGAACTAAATCTTCAAAGTTAATTGTTTTATTGTCTAAGTGAAAAAAAATTTACAAGCACCTTGATATTTTCCCAGCATGTAACTGAATATCACTCTATAGGCACATAATATTTCTTAATTAATTAATTATACTTAAATAGGTGAAAGTTAATGTCATGTGGAAGTGGAAGAAATAAATAGGGGAAAATATTATATAAAACATCTTATTCATCTATGACCTATATATATTTTTTATGAAAACATATACTAATATAAATTTATTTTTATATTTAAATACTAATATGTATCCTGTATGAGATAAACTGTCAGAATTATATACTTTGTACTAGTACGTATCATTTGAAAAGTTTCTAGATAAAACATAAGAGAAAATTATGCTACACATTTACTCATTTAACTACTAAAATTATTTTGATTTAAAGGTTAATGACAGGTAAGAAAAAGAGTCTGATGAAAGAGGACAAAAATATAATTAAGTGGTAATAGAGTGCTGTGCTTTCAGTTGTAACTCCCACCTCCTTTCCTTTAAGCATAAAAGCCAGCACAGGTTTTGTTAATGACAGCCCAGAAAATTATCCCTCTCATCAAGATTTCCAGAGGTGCAGGGAGGTGAAAAACTTCAATTTACCCTTTAAAAATAATTTGTAAAATCTTAATCTTCTGAATTCAGTATCTGGAATATTATTAACCCATAAGGGAATCATTATGTCTTGTTTATATTTAATGATGATTAATATCATTGTTCTACAATCAAAATAAAATAGTCCAGTTTCTGAAAGCGTTCTTTTTGATTAAAAAAAAAACAAACAGAAATTACTAGGGACTCAGGGATTTAAAATAATTGTAAATGCAATAAAAGGATTTACTTTTAAATTTTCACCTATCTTTTTGAAAAAGATAAACTTGGAATGAGAATATTCTAATAGACAAAGAAATTTTCATTAAAAAACAACTCAAGAGAAAAAGTATAGCAATCATCTTGTAATTACCATATATTAATTTTTTTTGACATTGATCTTCATCTCTTCTACAGCCCATTTTTTCTTTTCACATTAATGTGGTTTCAGACTATTGTGGACAAACTGAAGGGAAATTGTTTCATAGACTTGGATATGCACAGGACCTGGTCTTCATTTTGGAGTAAACTATAAAGAGGATATTCTTACAATAACATAACATGGGACATAATCTAGAAAAGCTATTCTTTTGAATGCACCATTTCGTTTGATCAAATAGATGTTATTCCATACTCTTATTCTAGGCATTTTTTTTTCCTAATTATTTAAAGGTAAGTCAAAATTGTTTTCTGATTTCTGGAAAACAAATCATCAAAACAATTTTAGTTGGTGGTAAAATATTTAGCAAGCACTGTTACAATGAAAAATATTTCTTCTCTGTATTAATTTAACTTTGGAAAAAGTTAAGTGTACTCTACTTCTTTTATATAACTATTTCTTTTATATTCATGCTTTTCAACTTCTCTTTGAAACTTTCAATGATATTCAATTATATCATGCCACAGAAAAATCTATTTCCTCCAATTCTCTCACAGTGATGTGCTTTTAACTTAAGATATAAATTCTCAGTATAGATGTGGCTCAAATAGTCTCCAAGACTGAGTTTAAAAAAATGATCTCATCATTTCATATATTTACAATATATGTTTAAAACAGTTATATGAGATCATTGTAAGATCCCATTTAGGTTAAGATTTATTTCCAGTAAGTGATATGCTACTTCAGAGTAAACACTTCACACTTGAAATATCGTATTGTACTTCTGACTTATTTCAATCAGCACAGTGGCTTCTATCCTCTTTCATGTCAGGGCAAATGTCAAGATCTTGTTTTTTTTAGGGGCCTTAATAATACTCCATTATAAATATGTGCCACAGATCTCACTTTTATGTGGATTTTTTAAAAAAATAACATATGGAGAAATAAAAGAGTGGTTGATGTGCAAGAGGAAGGGGAGGAAATGAGGAGACACAGGTCAGATGACTCAGAATAGCAGATATGTAAGATTATCACGTACAGAGACCTGCTATATGAGTGTATTTTAGCTACCAAAAAAAATTGAAAAACATGAGTAACCAGGTGAGATGAGGAATTTGTTAATTAGCTTCACTATGGTAGTCTGTTTTACTCTCCAAATATATATACCACTCATGTTGTGTAGATGAAAAATACAGATCTGCAAATAAAATTGATTTATTAAAAAAGAAAATATTGGATTACTTTTAGTAGGCCTAAATATCTCTGTATATGTACGTGCGCGCGCGCGCTCATGTCTGTCTGTCAAACAGTTTTTAACTTCTAAAACCTTAGAGGCCTTCATGATGATGGGTCAATTTATGAAAAACTTAGTCACTATGTAGCATCAGAATTGTCAAAAAAGCTTAATTTTTAAAATAATATTCTTATTATGTTCTTTTCATCAGTAAAGTTGTATTGTAAAAATATAAATGACCCCATTTGAAAATTGAGAGAAAGCTAATATTCTTATAGAAATAAATAGTGGTCATTTTAATTTTTATGATTATAAATTACATGTGCACAAACACACTTGCCTAGTTTTTCTTTTTCTGGATTACAAAGACTTATCAAGTATAACCTTGATGGCTCAGGAATACCATGATTTTAAATAAATGTAAACTTCTGTCATATACCTAGTCCTCATTTAATTCAGTTTTACATAATTTTGCTTATTACTTACAGTAAATATGCATAATATGTTGGAGAATTAAAACATAATATGAACTTTCTGCTGTGTTACTTTTTAGTGACATTGATTGAAACACCCATCCATGGGTTTCTTTTTTAGGTATCTGCACATTTCCTTTAAAGGCTTGGGAAAATTGGGGTAAACACCAGAAATAATTCCTTGGATAGAGAATTATGTTTTGTACAGTTTACTCTTTATTTTGTGCTTGTACCGTTTTCTTAGTTTGTGTGCTATGGAAAATAGTGTGCAAAACAGGAATAAAAATAAATCTGAAGAATGCAACATGTTACTTACAGTTAAACCAATATTGGCAGATAATAATTAAGAAAATTTGTCTCTTTTCAATCCCAATATGTTCAAACAAAATTAACACATCTAGGTTTGTTCTTTCTGTCCAGTGAGTGAAAACATTCATCTTTTGGTCAATTTTCTTATACATTCTCAACATAAAAACACAAACATTCAAAAAGCCAACAAACACAACACCTATCCTCCCAAGTTGCCAGTGTTCTGAAGGTCTGTCTCACTCTGTAGAAGGCATGTCCACCTAAGCACAAGCAGCTCATGTTTAGAATTACCAAATCTCTTCCCTTCAACCCCAATGTTTAAGCAAGAATCAGTATCTTAAAAAATTATGGTGAGTCCAAGGTATAATCTAGGTTTGTTCTTTCTTTTCCCCCCAATAAATTTTGTGTTACCCTAAGAGCGGGGTGCATAGCACATCTACATATCACTCCACATTTGTCCCTAACCCTATTTTAATCAGATTTGCATTGACTTTCCTTACTCAACAAGCACTCTACTTCCAGCTTGTCAAGATACTTATAAAATTTGATCAACTAAATCACATGAACATATAAATGGAACAGTGTTTATCTTAGTATCTTTCTTTCCCCAAATAACTTAAGTTAGAAGCAGCATTGGGGAAGAAATGACCCCTTTCTATTTTCTAGTTTAAACTCCCAGAGTAGGTTGACCCCTTAATAGGTCCAAACCTTATTATACTTGATTACAAAAGCAGTTAAAAATTCTGAGCCATGTTTTCCTTCATACAGTCTATACTGTACGAAGTTCTCTGATTTTTGCATCTTAATGCATGTTCATATTCTAAACTTTATTAATTTTTATTTGTCCTAGCTTAGAGCATCATTAATTTGAATATCTACCACTGGGATATACATTAGAAATTTCAAAGTGAACAAATAAAGGAAGATTGTGTGCCTACAAAGAGATATTTAATAGGACATTAACATATCACATCCTGAAGTGCAAAAGGAAATTATCTTAGGCTTGAGATCTGCATAACTTAGGATATTGTTAGTAATTTGAGGCAATTTTATATTGTTTTGCCATTATTACATTGACTTCACAATTGTCTATGTTCTGTTAATGAAAACTCTGTAACAACAACAACAAAAATGGCTGAATTAGATACCAGCAAAAAATTATTACATTATAAGTTCTCATAATTATTTCTGCCACAGAGCATATTAAAGGTCACTTTTAAAGCGATGCAAAGTTGACTACATGTGTAAGAGTCAAAATGAGGATTTCTGTCAGTTTTCTTCACTTTGATCTAGAATATTAGCCTCCACTAGTAGCTTACACAAGTATGTTTACTTTTGGGGCAAAGTAAAGACAATGAACAAAGCAAGTTTTTTCTAGAGACTTTAAAATTTTTATTTCAAGCTCATAGCTAAAGTTCAAGTTTTACTCATCTATTTAGAACTTTATACAAATGATTGTACCATATTTTTTTTTCAAATCTTCATTGAATAAATCCTTCAATGGTAGGGGCAGATTTGGGGATGAGGGTGGGGAATATGAGCTAATTTGCATATTCAAGGAAAAGCAGGTCTTAGGTATTTACGCTCATGAAGTAAATTAAAATATAAAATATAAAAATACGATTTATGCTGCATGATTTTTATAAGAATTTGTTTATTCTTCTCAAATTTATTTTATCTCAACTTTTAAGTAGCTGTGGAACTAAATATTGAAAGTCAAGAAATAAATGTTTACCTATTTTTGAGGAACCTAAAGGCTGATTAAAGAGGGGAGAGTTAACTTAAACAGATATATGCAGGATAATACAGCTTGAAAGAGTTTTAGACATGTTTTTAGCAGTCATAAGAGAATAATTTGTTCTCTCTCTCTCTGAAAGATATGCATCTATTCAAATAAAAATAAATTCATAATGATGATCAAATAATAATATCTACCATTAGTTGAATATATAGTACAGACATGGAATTTTATGTGATTATAAGCTAGGGATATGACCTTTGTTGTATGAAAGTAGAAACAGTTTCAAAGAATTAAAATAATATGTTCAGTGTCACATTACCAGGGCAGATCTGCAGTTCAAATCCAGGTACTGATTCCAGAATGAGTCCAGGATGATACTGTAAAAGAACTTTATTTTGGAATGGGCCTGAGAATGAGGAAATTCATGGTTTCAGTTCCAACAATTCCATTTTCTTGCTGTATAACTTTGTCACAATTTTCATTCAATATAATTATACCTGTATCACTGTCTCATTTATATGTTTTTTCCGTACTTATGTGTAATCACTAAGTGAAATCATATTGTAAACAATAAAGCCCTACAGAAATGTCTTATACAACATTAGCTAATGTAACCTGCCAACAAACATTTTCAATTGGCAATTTATTGGACATATGATGCTTTGTTAAATTCTACCATATACATGAGGATATTATCTTCTGGAATATTGCTGCATATCCCTCAAAACCTCAGGAATATGAAAGACCCTCAAAACATGTCCTCTACACTCTCATTTTGTATGTCCTCACCACAGGTGATAGAAAATTATAGCAAATAACCATTTATTTAAGAAAATTTTCCACTTAATTTTATAATATAGTTCTCTCACTTTGTTTTCCACTTACATTTCCACATTTCATTTTTCTTTCTAAAACATTAGTTCACTTTCTTAGAAAATTCAGAATATTCCTCTTTCTGTTGAATTTAAAGCATCTTTCCAGCAATGGGTACCACATACAAGAATTCTAGAATGTTTTCTTATGATGTAATGCTATTTATAAATGAAGAAAAAGTGAGAAAAAATCTCATATTCACAGTAGAGAGGAGGTGATGGATTTTTTAATCTATCTTTTCTGTATATTTTATCATAAACCATTATAGGACACACCTTTTCAATGCATAGCAGCTCTTAATTAGATCAGCATTTTTAGAGAAAGTATGGTTTTCCTTTTGAGTGTTGCCACCAGAAACAAAATATCTATTTTCTTACACTTGACTTTCAAGTTTATTTACAATGTTCTGTGAGGCATAGCCCATTGAAATGACTCATCACATTTATGGGATTATCTTGTGGATAAAAGTTACTTTTGAATGATTTAATCATATTACATATAGAATGGAAACATAGTTTTTTGAAAGTGATTTTTAAATAGTTTTGAAATATGTAGATTTATCTGGTTTTCAGTTATAAAATTACTATTCTTTATAAGAATATCAGTAGTCAATTCCAAAATAACTAATGGGAGTGCCTACATAAGGGTCAATACAGGACTCAGCTTTAGGAATACACACAAAAAAAGAAAACTTACCTGTACTCTCAAGTGTATTAGGAAGCAGTTCAGTAAATATCTATATTGTCTGATTAGGTTCTAAAGACCAGGATAACAATGTACCCTATAACTTATTTTAGAAAACTGATTTCACTATTCTTTGGCAGAACATTATATAACTTACCGTCTATCAGCCAAATTATAGTGCATTGAATTTATTTCCTAGAGATCCTGTGTGGCTTCAAAACTTGAATTTCATATCATTAGCTTCATTCAGTTAAGGTGTATATTGCACTCTACTGCTAGGAGCAAAATAACACTTCATGTTTGACTTAGATAAATGCATATGTAGAAACCCTCTACAGAACTTTATGTGAAAAATAAAGGGTGATAGTTTTATTTCGATTTACATAACTCCTTTGTTAACATACATACATAGATAGATTCATTTAACAAATATTTGAGTTACTAGTATTTTGAACAGCACAAAATTGAGTAAGCCAGTATTAGTTATTTGCCTTTAGGGTCTAAACTGATAAATGAAAAATAACTAGGGTTTTAGTCAGCTTTTTCACTGCTGTGTCTAATGGACCCATGTAGAACAATTGTAGAGGAGGGAAAGTTTATTTGAGGGCTCCCGGGTTCAGAGGTCTCAGTCCATAGAAGGCTGGCTCTATTCCTGGGGGCATGAGGTAAGGCAGAACATCATGGTGAAAGACTGTGGAAGAGGGAAACAGCTCACATGATGATTTGGAATCAGAGACAGAGAGAGAATTTCCACTCACCAGATTCAAATATATACCCCATAACCATACTCCCAATGAACCACTTCCTCCAGTCACACCCCATCTGCCTCCAGTTACCACTTGTTAATCTCATCAGGAACCAATTCACTGATTAGGTTAATGCTATAACCAAATTATTTCTCCTCCAAACCTTCTTGGATTGTCTCACAAATGAGATTTTGGGGGACACCTCATATCAACCATAACAACTAGCAATTGCTACAAAATAGAATTCTAATTTTTCAAAAGCCCTAAGAAACATGTTTATAAAATGTTTAATTGACCCAATGAAAGAATTTCAGGTTCTCTTCAAAAGTCTTTTCTCAAAGTATATTTTATTTCACATTACTTCTTACTTTTAAGAGAAGCACTTGTCTTGAATCACAGTAAAAGTAAATTTACAGAGTTTACTTTTTTCCTATCCATTTTGTGTAACTCAAATTACCTCTTGGCATTTCCATATCTGTTGAACATTTTACAAGCAACCACCTTAAAGAGAAAAAAAAAATTCACAATGGCTTTGAAGTCTTAAACAGCTAGTGCCACAGTCTGGCTGCAGCAAAGTAACCGGGAGATGATGAGCAACTTGTGAAGGTTGATACAGCAGAAGCAGGAGCCTTTTATTGTTGGACAGTAGAGGTATATATACACTTAACTGATTATACACAGCTTGTTTCAATTAACATCCAGATACATCAATTGGTCATTAAGGAATCCTCATCATCTTAATAATTACACACAGCTTAACTTAATTGACATAATCTGGAAGCTAGATTAAAATTTTCATTTTTAGTGTCTAGATGAGTGAGCAAGCTATGTAATTTTTATAAATGTTCAGTATCCCCATCTGTAAAATGGGGCAATAACAACTGGTTTACTCTGACTTAAATTATATAATATAGCTAATCACGCCTAATTAAGTGCTCCAGTGTGTGAACAACTGCCTTTTAATAGCATGAGTTCCTGCTGGGGAAATGAAGAATGGAATAACTATGTATTAACAACCACAACTGGACTATATATGCAAAAATGATGGACAGAAGAATTGTGGGTTCCATGATGAAAAGCATGAGAAAAGGATCAAGACTTGAATCTCTGTACTCTAGCTTGATTAGAAGATAAACACAGTGACACTGAGTAGAAGAATATATGTCTGGAGAGCATTTACAGAACATTCTGAGATGTGCCATAAATCCCAGGCTGAGCAGAGATACTTAGCCTCCTGCCTATTGAATATTTTTGTTTAAGGAGGTTTGTGATTATAATAATTATGCTTTAAAATATTAAAATTATGCTTGGTCTTTGTACAAAAATGAGTGGAAAAGTCTGGGAGCTGAGAGAAAATTTAAGAGATGATTATTTGAGTCACAAATAATGAAGACCTGGCATAGACTAGGAACATTTCAGAGAGGAAGAGACCCAGTTAGGATGGGAAATAATTGGAAGGAGATAGTAGGTTATTATTTATGGTGAGCAAAGAAAATGAATAGATTTTGGGGGGAAAAAAGATGAGAAAAAGCAGGAGAAAGTTTGTATTAAAAAGTAAAATGTGTTTTGGCAAAGTATTTAAATAGCAATTTTTTTTCTTTTTCTATTGGTTGTTTTTAGTTACACATGATAGTAAAATCCATTTTGACATAATTATAAAAGCATGGAACACTTTGATCACTTTTCCTGGGCATAGGATAATAAGATTAAGGAAATAGTACTTTTGTCTCAATTTATCAACTCATCAGTGAATACATAAATGTTAATGAGATAAGTGATTTACCTATGTTCCCTCAGCTAATAGGAGGAATTCAAATTTTGGGCTCTTGGATCACAACTATATTCAGTACTCTATGTTGGATATTTATGTTCCAGGGATTATCTCAGGGAAAAATGCCCAGCTTTAACCTGATATTTTAGACAAGCACTTAGAGTTTGGAGAGAAAAATCATTATAGCAGTTATCAACATAAAATCTGCATAAGGATGAAATTGTCCAAGGAATGAGGACTAAGAGAAAAGCAATTTGAAACTGAACCCTAAAGAAGTATGTACTTTTAGAAAGTGACTGAGAAGGAGACACAAAGACAAAGGAGTTCCATCCAAATGAGAAAAAGGTGATTTGAAATAAGTTGTAGATCTGTAGATTAAGAAAGGGCAAAACTTAAAAAAAAGATAGGATATATAGAGCAGTTTAATGGAATAAGGCAGAGAAAGTCCATTTGTTTTGACTAGCTAATCCCTGAAGATGTGTGGCAGGGTGTTTTTATTGTACTGGTGGGAGATAAAAGAAAAATTTAGTTCTGATTGTAATACATTGAAACCTGGAGACAGAACACCTACCCTGAGTTATAGCGGTATTTATTTGAATCCAGAGTTGCTGTTTTTAGGCACTGTAAGAGAGAAGATTTGTATGATCGTATAGTATAAAGAATGGAAAAAAAATGTCATTGTTGAAATCTTGGAACCACTAATAAAAATAATCAATTTTTTTTTCCTCTGGATAAACATCTGAGACTGTTAAAGGACCTTTGTAGTCCTGTAATTCAATATGAATTCTCTTTCATATTGTAATACCTATGATTTACTGTGCTTTTCTGCCAAATAATTTCCTATTTACTGTTCCTGTGGACATTCATCCATATCACCTGATGTGGTAATTAAATACCAGTGTCAAAGAGATTGGTTGACTGAGTTTCAGATTTAGCCACGCGGGTAAGCAAGAATTCAGTGACTGAGCTCGTGCTTTATAAGCCTAGGAAGTCAATTTTGTCATATCTTCTACAGTTGAGAAAAATGATTGTATGAGATACACACTATGAAGGTGGAGACTATGTCTTTTTAGACATTGTACCTAGCAAAGGGTCATAGCAGGTACATAGTAGGCATTCATGAATGAATTAATGAATAACTTAATTGAATGTTTGATAATTCATAACCCAAAATACAAGATAATAATTTACTTAAAAATTGTCAAGAAAGGGCAAACTTTTAAATGCAAGTTATTTTTATCTGACAAGTTATTCCATAAGGGCAATTTGGTGAGAATTATTATTTTTTTCTATGTGCATTTGTCTGCTTAGGAACTCTGATTAAAATTTAGAAATTGAATATTGATTTAGATAGATGTGGGTATTCTTGAGAGGATTTATATATTTTTCTTAGCATTGGCTCCCCTTATGATGTTGGTATTTTCTTCATTCTAAAAAATTAATAAACAGATTTTTGAAGCCCCAATAGTGTGGATTAAATCATGTAAACAACATGAAATGTGGGTTTAGAATGCTATCTTCATGATTCATTTGATGCATCAGCACAGTTCCCAAAATGCCTGGATGGGGCCCATTAAAAGATGACGTGACCTAAATGATAGGAGAAACCCATAGTTGTTTCTAGGTTACCAGCTATATTAATGTCTTCAAATCAGTCACATTGTTACTTAAAGCTTTAAATTATAAACATTAAAATATGAACTCTAAAAGTTTGAAAGTGATAATCTCGCCTTTTAAGTAGGATTGCATATTAGTCCTCTACTTAATATATGTACCTATCTGTATGGCATTCAACAAATACATGTTTCAAATTTTACTTGTCTACCAATGTAATACATTGAGCCTTTCCAATTAAAATTAACAGTGTCTAAATTAAATAATTTCCAGTACTCCCTTTAGTGAGTAAAATTTGAACATTCACTATTGTCCTAGTGTAGGTGCCTTGCATAGAAAAAAGCTCAGATACTTTTTAGAGCAGGAGAGTAATCACATTACTTGGGAATGACATTTAGAAACTAGTTTTCTGAAATTCAAATTTTTAGGAAATCCTAAAATTTAATCAGTGATTTGGGCAAAAGTTATGCTATTAGGGTAAATGTGCTCCAATAAGACTTAAGGATATAGGAGTAAATGTACTTCAGAGCACATTGAATTAAAATTTTAGAAAAAAATCACAAAGCCAAGATATAAAAATTTTAACCAGGAAAGTAATTTATTACCCTAAATTATAAAAGTTAACTAATTGTGGACAGTTTCTTAAAAGGGAAAGTAAGGAAATATTAATGATAGTTGATGTATAAGAGAGGGAGTGGTATCTGATCAAAATAGTAAGTAAATAATGTAAACCAAAATATTTTTTACTCTCTGTATATCAGTGAATAGTTGTTCCTCTTTGTTGTTTTTGACTCCATCTACAGTTTGGGAAGAGCAAATCAAAATCCTCCAAAAAACGAGGAACATATAGATATTCCCATATTATTATATCACATTCATTCAATTTGAGATGTAAAAGGCCATTTCTTTTGTCCGAATGAAATTGCTTGTAATTTGTATGCCAGTTATCAAACAGGTACATAAAATATAAAAACAGCTGGTGTTTGAGGAGACATCTGTGTTATAGCTAGAATAGACATTAAGCCTTTAGTAAACAGTGCTATAAAATTTAAACTAGGATTTCAAAGGATAAAATGTTCCTTGTTTTACCAATTGCTATAATAAAATGTATCAGAGAGCAATAGCTAAAAAGAAACTTTTTAAACATGCTGCAGATGCCTTTTCTAAATGGCTATAACACCTATTAATAGTTTTGAAGAAATTATAGCCAACAAATTCTATACTAATCCTTGCCGTAAAAAAATGAAAGATGAAATTGCTGTAAGTATATACTTGTACCTATAAGTGAGAAAGGTTCATTGTCAAATAGTTCAGTTTTAACAACAACAAAAAAATCTTCTGATCAATCACTGTTTTTGAACTATATTTAGAAATGAAGTCCCTAAGCAGTTGATTTTATTTACAAGTTAAAAATTGACAAAACACTGAGAAATTAAAAATTCAGAACCATTTATGCAGAGCTACTTATATTTTATAACAAATAGATACTTTTCTGGGCTGGGGATGTGGCTCAAGCGGTGGCGCGCTCGCCTGGCATGCATGCGGCCCCGGTTCAATCCTCAGCACCACATACAAACAAAGATGTTGTGTCCACCAAGAATTTAATTCTAAAAAAAAAATAGATACTTTCCTCCCAAAACTCCCTTACAACTAATCCTACCTTCTCATTCTCTGCACATTACTTCTCTTTGTTTTTCTGAAAATGTTAAGGTTCTTTTAATTTTTTATTGTTGGTTGTTCAAAACATTACAAATTTCTTGATATATCATATTTCACACTTTGATTCAAGTGGGTTATGAACTCCCATTTTTACCCCATATACAGATTGCAGAATTACATCAGTTACACATCCATTGATTTACATATTGCCATACTAGTGTCTGTTGTGTTCTGCTGCCTTTCCTATCCTCTATGTTAAGGTTCTTTGACAAGAGAATTCTTGATTCTCTTTTGAATTTTGGCCCAGATGAATTTTAGGATAACTCTATATCAACCTTTTTCTTTTTATTTGCCTTTATCTATCATTACAAATAAAAATCTCTCCCTATATTCCCAGTTTCAACACCTGCATTCCCAATCGTCTGCTGCCATCTACGGATTCACTATTTCTGTCCACCTTCTCTGTTGCTGTACAATCATGCTCACCTGTGATTTACCCCTGAAATCAGTGGTTTAGGTCAGACTTGCACAGCACTCCAGAGAACCACTTCAGTCATCAAGGTCACCAAAGACACCTGTGGTGCTAAATTTTATGGTCCTTATCTTACCAACTTGTTAAACTCTCCTAAGAATCTAAGCATGTACAACTTTTTGGAGTATGTATGCATGCCTCAAGTTGCTATTCAGACAGGGGCTAAAAAATTCTGTTGGAAGAAGAAAATAGTGTTTGAACAGTTAGTCATGATTTTATTTTTAAGGCAATATTTTTTCTCTCTCAATTGCTGGAATGATTACTTAATGACCCACAGAGATATTATTTTCTTTCCATTCTCTATGTTGATAGTAGATAACTGAATGCATAAATTTGGGGATTTTCTAGTTGAACTTCAGGAGCATTCTTAAATATTCTTGAAATACACTGCATTTGTTTCTTGTGATTTTATTTTCCTCCCAATATTTCTGGCCTTCTCTCTGTCTCATTCCTGATCCATGTCAGATCTTCATTTTTCAATTATTGTCCTTCTCTTTTCATTTCTTCCTAGTGGATCTCATTCAGTTTATTAGTTTTGATGAGAATCCACTATGAACTAAAGTTTCACATCCCTCCAGAATTCCTATATTGAAACCTAACCTGTAATTAGGAGGCACGACCTTTGGGAGGTGATAAACTCATGAGGTTAATGTCCTCATCAATGTCATTAGTGCCCTTGTAAGGAGTTGAAGATGCCAGAGTGCTCCTCTTACACTATGTGAGAAGACAGAAAAATAAAATAAAAATCCATCTGAAACAGGAGGCAGGTCATTGCCAGACACAGAATCTGCCAGAACATTGGTCTTGGAATTCTCAGTCCCCAGAATTTTGAGAAATAATATCTGTTATTTATAAGCCACAAAACGCATAGCCTTTTGTCATAGCAGCCTCAGTTGACAAAGACAATATCCCTGTGTTGACTAATCTTAATTTCTACCTTGAATGTGAGCTTTCAGCTGAGTTCTAGCTTTGTATTTTTAACTAAGGTGGAAAACTGAACTATTCCATATAGAACAATATAGTACACTCAGTATGTCATAAAACAAGCTTATTTATCCTTTTCAAAACTGAGTACACCTCCTTTATGGTCTCTCAATGAATTTTGACACCACTCTTTTTATCTCCTTCAATTAATCACTAAACCTTCTCGATCCTTGGTCTTGAACATCTGGCCTGTCTTAACTTCTCTCCAGCTGTATTAACTCTATGTTAGGACTGATTTATCCTTACCTCTCACCTCCATGACTTCAAAATCTGCCTAGCTGGCTTTCCTTCCTTTAGTTTTCATTCCCTCTAATCTAGTTTTCATACTATAGATGTGATAGTCTTGAGATTGTGATGATAATTTTTTATCATCATGGAATAAACTGCAACTACTTTAAGATGGCATTTGAAATCATTCATAGCATGGCCCATTTCTTGATGGGCTAGACTCACGTTTTACATTGTGTATATTCTAAGCTACTTGAATTCTTCCACATGGGCCAGGGTTTCTCTTGAGCCTGGAATTTTCACATGATGCTAATCCCCCTCTTTGTACCTTCTGTATTATGTTTCTTCTTTTTATTCAAAATTTAATTTAAAAATCAGAGTGACATTTCTTGATCTCTTAGGCTGACTTAGAAATTTATTCTACTGTTTCTTCTCATCTTCTTATGGTAATTCCTTGCATATTTGTCCACATTCTCCTTTTCATTTATTAGCTCTGAGGTCAGATGTTTCATCTGTAAAATATAGTAAAACATATCTAGTCATATAAATGTCTAAAATAACAAAATGTAAGTAGTGTATTTTTCATAGTGTTTGGAGAATAATTTATTCCTAACATTAAGTTCAGGTTTTCTGCTACTAATGGCATCTAACTGGAGTTTCTCTCAGATAATTACCCATTAATCATTCCTTTAAACTCCATATCTTCCAACTCTCCAAAATGACCAACTTCTCTCATCTTAACTTTGAATTATCTCCAGATTCCTCCCATTTCAGGATGCCTTAAGTTAACACAGTAATCTCCCTAACTACATCCTGGGTGAGTCAGCACAAGATTCTAAGACAAAATACCATAGACTGATGGCTTAAGCAGATATCTATTTTTCACAGATCTAGAATCTAGGAAGATAAATCTGTTGGCAGATTTAGTTCTTGGTAGGGCTCCTTTCCTGCAAAAGGCCAAGTTCTATCTGAATGCTCACATGGCAGAGAGAAATCTCTTGTATCTCTTTCTTATTTTTTATTTATTTTGGTTCTTGGGATTGAACCCAAGCATACTTTACCACCTAGCTAAGTCCCCAGCCCTTTTGCTTAGGCTGGTCTGGAACACTTGTGATCCACCTGCCTCAGCGTCTGAAATCCTTGGGATTTACAGGCATGGGCCACCACACCCAGCTATTTTCTTTTCTTATAAAGGTACTAATCCCATCAAGAGTGTACTAGCCTCATGATCTCATCAAAACTTATTTGCCTCTGGAAGATCTTACCTCCTAATTGGGTTGGGAGATTCAACATATAAAGCTCAGCAGGGGGTAAGAGCATTACAGAAACATTCTATCCATGACACATCCTCTATTTTCTAGTATCTTGAAAAGCCATAATATAGTAAGTCTATACTCACTGAAGAGCTTGTTTTGCCACACTCCTATTTAAATTTTCCTGTAACAATCTTGTATCCTCAGTTCTTGTCCACAGTTCTCTACTGAATCCATCAGTCCTTCTGCAGTTACTGTCTCGGACCATACATTATTGCTGGATAAATTTTGATAAGTGTTTCTATCTTGTACCATCCTTCAGAGTTGTGTCCTAAGCAGCTTCCTGGATCTTACTAAGGCTGACCTTCCCATTCCTTACTAATTCTCTTCTGCTTTTCTTTTTATAGTGTCCCTTGGTTTCCAAATATCCTGACAAGAGGAAATTGACTCTCCAAAGCATTAGACTCAATTAACCTATCTATGGCTGAATTATATCCAGAACTCCAAATTTAGCATGATCAAAATTGACTTCAAATGTTTTCTTCATCAGTGAGACTCAATTTATAAATTCCTTTACTATTTGTGTGAATAGAAGCACATTACTTAACATCTTGGTGCTTTAGTTTCCTCATCTATAAAACGGAAAGAGGAAAACAAATCTCATTAGGCTATTGTAAGGACTACAGTCACTCTGTATGACATAGAGTGTAATCAAAACACAAAGAGAAGGTGCTGTGCGTATGTTAGTGATTTTTGCTTTTTTTTCTGCTTATCCACTGGTTTTTATAAATATCAACTTTCTTTATTCCATATGTTTGCCAAAATCTAAGTTTTGTTCCTTTTATTGTCTATTTTAACACTATTTCTCGTCTCTTTGCTCTTAGCTGCTACTCTTTTCTATGGAACTTACCAACTTATCTTTTTTTTTTTTAAGAGAGAGAGAGAGAGAGAGATAATTTTTTAGTATTTATTTTTCAGTTTTCAGTGGACACAACATCTTTATTTTATTTTTATGTGGTGCTGAGGATCAAATCCAGCACTCCGCGCATAACAGGTGAGCGTGTTACCCCTTGAGCCACATACCCAGCCCTCCAACTTATCTTTTATTTGTGTGTTTTTTATACATTGGATACATAGATTTTAAGTTAACTGTAGAATTTCTCTAAAAATATTGCTCTTATAATTTTAGTATAATTAAATGAACATCTCTTGGTTTCCTTTTTTTCTACCAATGGTTATTTTCATGGTTTAACAAATCATTTCCTCTGACCTGTTCCTTGATATTTTTGCTAAGCAGAAATGTGTAACCATAATGACAATAACTAAAAGTAAAAATAGCTTTAAAGGTGAAAATTGAAGAAATACCATAGAAAGAGAAAAAGAGAGAGAAAGAATATAAGGAAATGAGAATGAAAATATGAATATATATATANCTCTCTATTTTTGATTGCCCAATCTCATAAATAGATGTTAGTATTATCATTTTACACTTAAAGGAAGCCAAATTCAACACCATTATACACTTTTCCTAGGACTAAACAGTTAGTAAATTGCATAAGTAAGATTCATACCTACATGAGATTTTCATCATACATGTCTGCCTCTAATGGTAGATATTTGGAAATCAGTGTAAGAAAGAGCAAACATTTAGAAGAAGAATATGGGATGTAAAACAGCAGCACGGAGATTGTGTTTTCTCTCCTACATAATTGCCAAAACTTCTAGAAGCACCATTACTGCATTCAGATAATGCAAGTAAGCATACTGGTGCTGTGAATTTCCATAGGAACAGACATTATAGGGTGAGGAGAGAATAGTTAGTGAGCTTCAATATTTTCTTGGTGATTTAAACTGACTGATTTGTTCTACTAACCTTTCTGAAACTTGGACATAATTATGTTGGTCTATAATCTCTTGGATCATCCCTTTTCTTTCTTTTTGAGAAAGGTAGGCATTGTATTAGCTCTGTTCCAGTTCTCGGGGACTCTGAATTATTGAAACTTGATGAATGCACTCAATCCAATTCTCAATTGCCCTGGAATATATTACTTTGGGCTGCTAAATTGAAGTACAAAGGCAAATATTCTTTTCAACTAACTTTTTCCACTTGTTTCAATAGAACTTATTCTTAGCTTTACCTTCCCATCTGTCAGAAAAGAAATGTTTTCTTAGACTTCCTTTTTCATTATGTCTGGCTGGAATTCTTTTCTGCATATGACAAGCTTTTTTTCCTCCTTGGAAACCATATTTATTTTTTATATTTTCTCCTTCTCAACAACAACAACATGAATATGTATAAAGTTCTTTTAATGTCTAAGGCAAAGTGTTTTATATATGTAAATCTATTAAATACTCAGAAAACCTATAAAATAAACAGTATTCTTGTTTTCACTTTATATTTAAGGAATCTCAAGGATAGCAAGCTCTTTATTTTCCATGGTGATAGTCTGTCAGTGACAAAGTCATATTCTAACATAAAGTATAAGAACAGAACCCACATCCTCACCAGTATGCTACTCTGTCCAGACTCATTTTTCTTGCTCAAAGTCCAACTTGATGCAAGGAAAATAGTTCAATTCAACACCAGATTAGAATGAATCAAAACTGTATTGAACAGTATTCAGTTAAAATTATTTGTTAAAAACCAATATATTAAAACAATTTATAGTAATTGACTGTATTTTTCTTGCCCTTGATATGCCCTCTACCCTTATTAAGCAAATTTGTTTAAATTTTTTATTGTAAACAGTAAAGAGGTTTGGGGGACTGGCATCTGATGGTAGAGACAGGGTCACTGCTAAACATTCCACATAGCATGGTGGGAGAGTACCCTTCAATGAAAGATTACCTGACTTTAAAAAAAATAAAAATAATACTGTCCAGACGAGAAATTCTGAGTCTGAGACTATCCCTGGGGATTTTGCATCAACAGGAAAATTAAGAATGGTCTATGCTTTTCTTTTCCTTTTTTTTTTTTTTTTGAGTGGGTGCAAATGACCGTGATTTAATTGGATATATTTTTCTCCTATTCTAAAACAACCCTGCTAATACCTCCCACCTTGTTTACTAGTATTTTAAGTAGAGATCAATGTATTAGTTTATTTTTTTCCTTTAAAAACCACAATATGTTGATGATGGAAGTGAATGACATATCTATGACATTTCCAACCAAAAATGTTTTAGTTTTCAGTGTTCTGATTAAGTATTTGATGTTCTTTGCTAAAGTAAATATCTTGACTTCATTCATTTATCAAAATCTGGCTATTCTATAATACAATAAAACATTTATCTTGTGCCTTAATATTCAGTCCCTTTAGATGTAGTTTTCTGTCATCAAGAACAAGTTTCTGGCTGCTATGAAATTGAGTTTGCCTTCTTCAAATAGTTTGAACACATTTGTAATTTAGTAAAATAAACATGGTTCCATTATTTCTTAATGTCTTCCTTAACAAGTAAAAGATTAGACTACATCTTGTAAACTCCCATTGGACAGCACTTAAGAAGTGAGTAATATTTCTGTCTGCCTAAGTCAAGTAATCCCAAATGTAAGTAATTTACAGGAAGGCACCAGGGACTGTTACAATAGACATATTGCAGTATGTCACTGGAAATCAGCATCTCCCCACATGTTTGATCAACAGCCAGATGGAAGCTTTTATCACATTTATTTAATCTGAAATACACATGGTAATTACACTGGACCTTTGATTCAAGGCCTTATTAGTGTCTCAGGAGAAGTCAGGAAATGAGTTTGTCAGTTGCAAACTGATGCAGTCATGACCCTCTGGGTGGAATTTACATCTATCACTGTCTAGACTGGAGTATTGCTACAAATCACATTGTACTTCAAGGAAGAAGGTAAAGTAAAAAAAAAAATGTGTGTGAGGAAAAAGATGATCTTGATCAGTCCAGTATATTGTTTATTCTTTTATGTATTATTGCTACTCCAGAGGGGCTCCCTTCTATGAGTGTAAATGAATAAAGTGGAATAATAATCATATGGCCAATGTCTCACAAAATAAAATCAACCTGAAAACCAAAACCTTATTTAAGCAAAATAGTCCCACATTTTTTATTCCATTACTAAGACCCTAGGTACCTGCTATACTTAAATTTAGTGAAAGTTAATAAGCATGAGTTCTCTTAATTAATAGGAAGAGAAAAATATTTACAAGACCATTCCTCAGAATATTCTCAGTAAGAAAATACTAGATAGCAAAGTTATACATAATGTTGGATGTTTAAATCCTGACTCTTCAATTACAACATTTTAAACAAAAGTAAGTAATGAATAAGAAAAGTGAACCATATTAACATGTATAAAAAACATTAAAAGAACATACCTATTAAAAGTAGTGGAGGTTATTTTGGAGAATTGTGGTAATAGAAAGTTTCAACTTAATCTAGAGATTTTTAACATTTAAAAAATTGCATTATGTTCATTTTTCATTTCAAAGTTATACAAAAGAATATGTGTGTGTTTATACTCCTGAAGGTTTTCACAGAAATAATTACATTTTTTTTTGTATATTATTGATTATTTTCAAGGGAAACATCAATTAAGACTATTTATTTTATTTAAAAAAGCATAGGTTCTTTTAAGAAACAGTGATATAATTTGAAATACTCAATTAAATCATATGCACATTCTAAAATAAATTAAACAATGTTATTGCCAGATGAAAACTTTATTAATATCTGTAAATTGTCCTAAAAATTGAATGATTTTTTTTCTATTTAAAGTTAGAGTCAAATACTATTAAATTGAATTAGTTAAAAATTAAAATGCTAATTACAAAGCATAAAATAATAATGTCTTTATTCTTTAACATTAAGTTAATATGGCATAAAGTAGAGCTGCTTTGTTGAGCTGTAGTGACTGGTTGATGTGTGATTATCTCCTACATCTTAATTGAGAAAGTTCTCAAGTTTGGTAGCTGCTCTGTTTCCATTGACATCACAATTGTTCTCTGATATGACATGTAAAGTAGACTTTGAAAAGTCCTAACTGAATAAACAAGAATAATACATATTGAACATATCCTCTGTTCTGGACCATTCAAGAACATTGTATGTGAGACTGAGTTTATCTTCACAATTCTGTAAGGCAGATCATCTACAAGAAAATATTTTCAGAAGGTGAAACCAAGACACACTGAGATTAAAATATATTGTTCAGGATCATTAAATTCATACTTGGTTGAGTCCAGTGTGAGTCTTTTGAACTAAAAGAAAAGTAAGACTACAATTCACCTTGATTAGTTTCACATAATTATAGCAAGTTATATTTTTCCCCCAAAAGGAATTCGTGAGTAATTTTTTTTAGCAAAGAATCTTGTAAACATATTTTCCTTTTTCTTTTTTGACTTACAACAACACAAACTTTACAGATAATATAGTAATAAAAAAGTCTTTCATGTGTATAGTTTAAAAAAAAACAGTTATGATTCAGTGAACAAAATGGAGAAGCAGATACTAACATTTCCAGTGCTGACCTTCAAAAACCTACTTGGTATTTTTTGTTATTTTCTTTATGCCTTATCTTGCAAGACAGTTTGAACTCTTGGTGACTAACAGATTTTAGGCAATAATGCAGAGAAAGTGATTTTATGTGGAGGCAAAGAGAAATTGGAAAAAAAGTTGGCTAAATACTGCATTTGTAGAAACAAACAATTATGCTGAATTGAGATGAATGATTAAAACTGCATGTGGTATTCAGTCACAATTAGAATGAGATTTATTTTAGGGTTTTATTTAACGGTATCTATGAAACATTATTTCCTCTAAACTGTCTTTGTATTGCTTATGCAGAGGAATGATAAAATCTTTATTAAAATTCTGAAACATTCTTAAGCATTAGGTATCACTTTGAAAAGATTTTAGAATTCTGCTTTTATGATCATAAGATAGTTTGGAAAATAATGTACAGATATTTTAATGTTGCCATTTAAGTTTCCATCAGTATATTTCAAATGACCAGAATAAATAAGGCTCACAACTTTCAGTTATGTTGTTTAATCCCGATAAGTGACCTATAAAGTGCTATGTAATAATTGTTAAAATAAATAATTATATTTTAGGCCTAAAAAGAAATTTAGGCCCAGTGCTTTTTAACAGTGATGCAGGACAAAACTTTACATATAACCATGTTTCATATTAACTTGTAAGGGTACAATTATTGCACAGGCATATCTGCCACTCATTAATATTTAAGACAATTTCCCCTGAAGATTTTGTTACAGGCTTAGTTAGCTTCATTTTGCATACTTATTTCTTAAATTAAAAAAATCACAGACCATTAATTCATGAATTATGCAAATATCCTGTGCTTAAGTAGAAAGCACTGTTATAATTTAAACATAGTATGTTTCTTACAAACTTTTCATTTGTTTGGGGAGCAAGGGAATTTATTCTATACTCACAAACATGCACATAACCACTGTCATTAAAATTAATGTGGAAATCTCTGGAATAACTATATGATTACTAAATTCTTGATGGTGAGGACATAGCAACTTCTAAAACATATTCACTATATAAATTATATAAATGGAGTCAGATTTCCAAGAGTTAAGGATGCTTGTGTTTCTAAGTATTATTTTTATTTTCTTTTTTAATTGATTTTTTTTAAAAATAAATGACAGCAGAATGCATTACAATTCTTATTACACATATACAACACAATTTTTCATATCTCTAGATGTATATAAAACTATGTTGACACCAATTTGTGTCTTCCTACATGTACTTTGGATAATGATGTCTATTACATTCCAAAATCCTTGCTAATCCCCTGCCCCCTCCCTTTCCCTCACACCCCTCTTCCCTATCTAGAATTCATCTATTCCTCCCATGCTCCCCCTCCTTACCCCACTATGAGTCAGCCTCCTTATATCAGAGAAAACATTTGGCATTTGTTTTTTGGGGATTGGCTAACTTCACTTAGCATTATCTTCTCCAACGCCATCCATTTACCTGCAAATGCCATGATTTTATTCTCTTTTATTGCTGAGTAAAATTCCATTGTGTATATATGCCACAATATTTTATATCCATTCATCCACTGAAGGGCATCTAGATCGGCTCTCCAGTATAGCTATTGTGAATTGTGCTGCTATAAACATTGATGTGGCTGTGTCCCTATAGTATGTTGTTTTTAAGTCTTTGGGGTATAAACTGAGGAGAGGGATAGCTGGGTCAAATAGTGGTTCCATTCCCAGATTTCCAAGGAATTTCCATCCTGCTTTCCATATTTGCTGCAGTCAGAATGGCAGCTATTATGAAGACAAACAACAGTAAGTGTTGGCGAGGATGTAGGGGAAAAGGCACACTTATACATTGCTTAAGTATTATTTTTCATGGATGTCATGTTATTAAAAGCCACTAAATTCAGGAAAGCCTTCTACCAGATATTTTTTTTCATACATGAGTAACTAAATCTGCTTGACAGATCCAAGAATATGTAGTATTCTTGTATTGGTTACTATAATAAAATTGTATGAGTCCTTTTATCATTGCTATAATAAAACACCTGAGGTACACTGACTTTGTAAAGGAAGGAGGTTTATTCTGGCTTATGATTCTGAAGGTGCAAGATCTAGGGACCACATCTGCTAAGAGCCTTCTTGTTTGCAGAATCCCAAGGTAGCACAGAGTATCATATGGCAAGAAACAAAGAAAACATATGTTTTTGTCCATGTGTCTGGTGTCTCTATTCCTATAAAGTCACTAGAATTTAAGCAATGGGGGCTGGACCTTCTTGATCTTATCTAAACCTAATCATTTTTCAAAGAATGCACTGCTAAAACACCAGAGTTATTATGTTTCCACTCTCTTAATGCTATTCACATTTGACTTTGGGAATTGAACTACTGTGCACTTACCAGGAAATGAGAACCATACTCAAACCATAGTACTAATATTTGAGAGATTTTAGTGCATTGTTTTTACTGCATACCAAGTAAGTCAAGAGACTGAATTTTTTCAAAAACTTTCAGTAACTTTCTTACAGTAACTTTAACTTTAAGCACATTCATCATTACCATTTTAGTCTAAACAGATTTTTGGGGGGAACATATCAAGAACCTATCCACCAATTGTAGCTTTGGCTATTTTGAACTCTAGTTTCTAAATGCCTCGTCTTTGACTCTTCCAACTTCTTCATTAAATAGTCTCAGAAAAGAACAGAACACAAAGAGCCGAGATCCTCAAGAAAGGAATGCCCATTGCAACCTGAAACTATTCACAAGACCATTTGTGTTCAGTTATCTCTAAGTCAAAGTAAAGCAGTTACATTTTAATATACATTGTTATATATTATATTGATAGGAATTTTGCACTTTTGAAAGTATTTTCATGCCATTTTAATCCATCTTGAGTCAGGTTCTATTTTCAATTTTGAAGTAGGATCCTAAATTATAATGATGAAAGCATATATTATTTAATTAAAAATCTAATAAATTTGGTATGCCAATAGTAACTGTGCTGCAAGGTGGATTTATGGATGCAGTCAATCAATATTCATTTAATAAATTTAATAAAGGGATAAAAGTTAATAAATGTTAACATTTATTATTTTCTTATATGAGAAAGGTATTAAACTAAGACTTTTGTGTGTATTATCTCATCTTTCCACACAAAAGTTTCACGTGGCATATATTGGCATATATTTATGAATATATGCCATGTGAAACTTTTGTTTCATATATATATATATATATGCTTGCAAATTTAGGTAGAGATAGTTAAAATAGCATTTGTCACACATCCAGTGTATCATAGACTAGTAAAAACAAGATAGAAGGGATTTACCTTCTATTTGAACAAAGTTTATTAGATGAAGATCAATCAAGTGAGATTCCCTTAAGATTTTAATATTTAAAACACGCAAACCTTCCCACTCTCATGTGATGGTTTCCCTTAATGGTGCATAGAGATGACAAGTACATTCTCTTATTATGAATATATTCATTATTACAACTAAGTAACTCATTCAGTTATGGTTTTTAAAATTTAAGAACATCATAAATATGACATTACTTAAATAATCAATTAAAACAATGATGCAACACAATTTGACTGAATTTACTGTAGATAGAGTACATTTCCTTGAATGATCTTAAAAGAAAATTATTTTAATAGAAATGATAGTTTCTAGTGTATTGATTCACACACACACACACAAAATGTGTCTAACAGGTTATCCTTCCCCACATTTTAAAGGTTTATACTTCTATTATAGTCATTTTTGTGCATGGACAGATAGCACCAATAATTGGTATAGACTATTGTTTTGGTTAGCTTGGGATGCTATAAATACTCAAACTTTTATTTCTTTATCATGTTTTCTAAGTACTTAAAAACCAAATCTTCCCTATATTGTTTTCTCCTCTGAAGAGCATTTAATTTATTTATAATCAGGTCATGTGTATGTTTTGTACGGTTTGAGAAGTGTGTTTTGTCCTAGATCTTACTTTTATTCAAAAATCATTGCATATAATTTATTTAGCTTCCATTATGCTTGAAAATACTTTAACTCATCTTTTGAAATTTTCATAGAATATATTGCCAAAATAGACATATGGCAATGTTGTAAATATTGTCTTCCTTTTCTATGGTTTTCCCATGTATTCATTTTATTTATGTAAGCTGAGACTGATGATGTGCAAAGAGTTAGGTATTGTTGACATGAAAGCAGAAGAGTTTCAGATTAGAAAGACAAGAAACAACAGAGTAAGTAGCAGTCATTTCTATAAGTCACTTAAAAATTAATTAAACTGGACAAGGTAGAATGAAGCTGAGTATCTTTTCTCTAATAAAACCAAGACAAAATGACAAAATATAGGTATTTTAACAATGTCTAGCCTTACGAAGCATATTAATTATTTATATGTCATTTATTGAGCCCCTATTAGATGTGACTTGCATGCATGATTATGTCTTATTTTATTTATGTTGGTATAATAAAATACCACAAATTGTGTGGCAATAAATAATAAAAATTTCCCATAATTTGGAGTCTAGTAAGAAGGCCAACATGAAGGCACTGGAAGACTTGGTGTTTGTTGATGGCCCTCTTTCTGTTTCATAGATAGTACCTTCTTGCTGGGGAAAGATATAACAAAAGGGACAAAGGCACTCCTTGGGACCTCTTTTATAAGGCCACTGATCCCATTAATTAGGACAGAGCCCTTATAATTTCATCACCTCTCCAGTGCTATGCCTCTTAATATCATCACAGGTGTGATTAAGATGTCAATACATGAATTTAGCAGGAGAGGGAATATAAATATTCAAACCACAACAGATTCCTTACAAATTGATTTTACCAACAACTTTGAGAAAAGCAGTTCATGTATGTCTCCTGATTTATAGATAGAGAAACAGAAAAAAAAAAAAAAAGAAATGTCAACTTGAAACTGGAACTTGGGTCTTTTGATCCTGAGTAAGATGCTTTTTCAGATCTTTGATTTTAAAAGAGACTACTATTAAATGCAGGGAAATTAGACTCTTTGTCATGTGTCTAAAGGATAATTTGGTCTGTGGTTATTAAAAAAATTACTTAGTTTTTTTTCTTTAATCATCTACATAACCTTAAAAATTATTTATTTCTTTCATTTTCCTCTTGATATCACCAAGGTGTACTCCTTTCCTGGAAGCCTCTCCTGTTTTGAAAGTCAGTGCTAAAGGAGGTGAAGCACTTTTTGAAGGGTACTTGGTCCTAATAGCTGAACTACTTTGCTGGTTTGAGAGTCCTCTTTGGAGCTGTGCAAATTCTTCAGAGCTCAAAAATTTCCTCACTTGAAGAAGTCAAAGAAATTCTAGCTCAGGTTCACCATGGAGAAAGATCAGTAAAATGAAGAATTATGCTACAGCCTGATTTTTCCAAAAATTAAAATTTAATTTGAGGAGAAACTTTCCACTTAAATTTCTATTCTCAAGGTCAATTAGAGTGCACTATTCAAATATATTAGTTGCTAAAAAACAAAAACAAAACAACAACAACAAAAAATAAACCTTGAAATTCTAAAACCGAAACAAGCCCATCAGATAAAACAGCAATATCATCAAAATCATTTTGGATAGGAAATCTATGTGAAACATAGATTTGAAATGTCTGGAGGCATGCTATAGTTTGGGTGTTGGGTGTCTCTCAAGTGCCCATGTGCTAAAGAAATGGCTTTCTCTCTATGATGGTATTATTCAGAGTTGCTGGGATCTTCAGTAAGTCCTTGAATCACTGGATGCCTTGAAAGGAAATTGTGAGATCCCAGTGTTTTCCTCTTCCTTTCACTTCCTGACCTGACGTGAGCTGTGAGCTGTTTGTTTCATCACACTCCCTGCCATTACCCTCTGGCACATACCAGAGGACATAGCAATAGGTCTGCTCAATCTTTGATTGCATTCTTTAAAACCAAGAACCAAAATAAACCTTTTCTTTTATAAGTTACTTACCATTGGTATTTTGAAATAGTGATGGAAAACTGACTGATACATAGCATTTGTCACTTAACACTTGACATGGAAACAAATTAAAGTTATAATAAGTACATTTTCAAAGGAAAGGCTAAGTAACTGGCTAAGGAAAGGCTATTTGCTAGAATTTATTTTAACCTTATTGAAAATCCATTGTATATGTAGTGTTTTAATAAGTGTTTTTTTTTATCACTGTGACCAAAATACCTGGCAAAAACAACTTAGAAGAGGAAAGGTTTATTTTGACTGAAGGTTCAGAGGTTTGGTCCGTGTTGGGCCTACCCCATTGTTTCAAGGCGAGACAGAACATCATGGTGGAGGAGCATTCTGGAGGAGCACAGCTCACCTCATGGCAGCTGGGAAGCTTAGAGTTCTGGTGAAGAGGAAAAAAAAGTGAAATACTGCTCAAGAAATTAAAGGCAGATTTTGCTGACTTGGCTAATAGATTCATCATTTGGGAGTTCTAGTTTCATTATATATGAAATACTAATTAATGTGATTCTATAACATCATGTATAGATAATTTTGAATTTGAGAATGAATTTTGTTTTCCAAAATTAAGGAAGACACGTCCTTCCAGGGCACACCTCCAGTGACACACTTCCTTCAGCCTTTCCCCACCTACCTACAATTACCACCCAGTTGCTTCATTGCAACTGGGTGGAATGATTAGGTTACAGTTCTCACAGTCCAATCATTTTAACTTTAAATATTTCTACATCACACAGGAACTTTTGGACAACATCTTATAACCAAAGTATGACAAATAGCCTTAATATGGAACTCATAAATTTAGAGTCTGTATACACAATGCTTATGGTTCTAATTAATTTCAAATTGCTGTACACCCACAAAGAATTACCAATTTTTGTTTTCTATCCTTCAGAGAATGTTATTAAGCAGTTTGTCAGAAATAATAATTGTTCATAAAATTAGAAGGTAATAGATTGCCCTTAAGTGAATGAAATAATGTATTTTTCTCCGGAGACCTTGCTAATGTCATGTACTGCCAAAGGACAGTTTATTTTTTTCTTCAAATTATATATAATTATGTCTAACCTTTTATCATACTTATCCTTTTTTCTGAGCATTATTATATTTAAAGAGAGGAAAGTTGGCCTTTAAGTACATAGAAAAAACTCAAATTTAATATTAGAACTAAATTATCATAAGCATTAATTAAATACAAATCTGGATAAGTCATTTTTACTCAGCACTAATTTCTAAAATATTTAAATAGAAATACTATTATTATAATTTTGTATCATGAAAATACAGTGATACATTGCTCAACACAGAAAACTAGAATATAAGAATCCAAAGTCTGTCCAGAATTTAGCATAACAAGTTAATATTATCCATTTACTCATTCAATTTTCTTGGTTTTGAGAACTGTGTAAAAGTGCTGTTGCAGCTATATTCCAAGTGCAAGATGCAACCTTTATCTTCAAGAAAACTTATAGCTCTGGGGGAAGACAAACTTGACCACATGGATTAATCCAAGGAATGAAACTCATGGATTGAATAATTGAGGGGTAATTGACATTGACAAACTCCTTATTATTTTTTGGAATTTGCAAACACAGAAGGAATGAAGAATGTCTTCCAGGATGAAGAAGAATCACTAACAGGTGGACATTTGGCATAGATGGGCATTGGCATCCTCATTGTTTGGAGAAGAGAATACAATTATGTGAGAGGATAAAATGCTACAAGTAACCTTCACCAATTCTTGCTTTCAAAGTGGGAATCATCTGAGCCTTCCTAAAAACTGACTTTCATAATTATCTTTTAACTTTTCAACCATTATTTGAAAACTAACTTTGGTAAGCTGCCCTATGGTTTAACAATCTTTATATTAATAGCTATAATTATCTTAGTCAATTCTTTATGTGCATTAAATAAAATAACCATTTATAACATAGGGTCTGACACAGATAACTCAACAAATTATTCTCTCATTTACTCTTCACCCATTAGAGTTCCACCAGATTCTTTTTCACCAATCTCATGATATGCATATCTTCCTCACTTAATATTTTCCCTGATCGTTCAACTACTTAGATGCTTTGGAATGTATCAGAGGTACCATCTATAGTTAGTCGAAATCCTAAAGGCATCTTTTACAAGATCAAAAAAAGAAACCTTTGTTTTGTTTTGTTTTTGTTTTTGTTTTTTTTTTTTTTTTGGTATGACAACTTCTTTCCTTCTTTACCTCCATATAAATAATCATTATAATGCTTACTTTTTGTCATTCTTCTAAGCTCTGTATGGGCATTGACATATTTAGCCTTTGACCATCATAAAAGCATTCTGTTTTCAAAGATGTAAAGGTTAAGAAACTTGTCCAAACTTCCACAGAGTGTTAGGTTTTTTAAGATTTGGTATAAATAATTAGTAAGTCTCAGATTCTTCAACTTGAAAAAAAAATCAATAGGCTTTCTGTTAATCAAAAACAAACAAATAACTTGGTTTTGAAAATGTATTTATTTTAATCTATAATAGATTAAATCTATATATTAAATCTATTTAATCTATAATTACTTCATATTTATAAAAGTGGTCGTGGATCCTAATTTTAAAATATTTTTGTATAACACATTTTAATTTTAATTCTTTCTATTTTATTTCAAACCAAGAACTATATATAATAACTTGATAAAATGTTTTTAAAAGAATTCTAACACATGAATGGAAAATTGTGTTTCATTCATATTTTTATTGACCTCTAAGAGAACCTGATACACAGTCGATGTATGAAACAAGGTTTATTTGCACTGAATAGAATTGCAATTTTGAAAACCACAGATTCAAACAGATTTGAATATGTGTTCTAGTGTCTTCCAGATTTCAAACAGGTAGTAAGGCAAAAACAACAAGTGAAGAGAGGATTGTAGCTGTTGATTGTCAAGAATTTAGATTGATGCAGGCAAGGTAGAAAATTGCCTTGTAAGAAAAAGATTGGGTAAAACTATAAGCCAGTTCTTAGAAAGGAATGGAGGGAAGGACAAGAACAAGGAAATTACTGGAAAGGGAAGGGAATTAGAAGAAAGATGACCTTCATTTCTATCCACGGAATTGCAATGTTCTGCTTTTATAAAAACAGAGCTCTCAGCACATAAACTATAGGATGGAGTGAGTTTTGGCCTGGTGAGATTTCATGATGTGCTGGGGAAGGCATGTACATCTGCACAGGGTCAAAATTTCTCTGAGGCAGGTGTGACTGAAGACTTCTCTCATGTTCTCTTGGCCTGAAATTTTCAGGATGCCTCAATATAGTTTGTCCTTTGATTTTAATTTCTTCTACACTTTCTATATGCTTTGACCATAGAAACGCACACATTTTTTACATTAAAGTTTATACATTTTAAAAGACAAATAACATGTTAAGTCAAACACTTGATAGAAATCCCCAGCAATAATTTTAGAAATAGACTTATATAATTTATGATTTCTCCATATTGATGTTTTAAATAAATCTCTACCTTACTGTTATTTTCTGCCCTTCTAATCAGGAATTACTGATTCTAAATATAGTCATTTGACATGATTTTTGTCTTTGGAGTCCTTTATTAAGAACAAAGTGCTGGGGTTGTGGCTCAGTAGAAGAGCACTCACCTAGCATGCGAGAGGCACTGGGTTGAATCCTCAGCACCTTATAAAAATAAAATGAAGGTATTGCGTCCACCTTCAGATAAAAAAAAAAAATGTTAAAAAAGTTTGTGTTTTTTTAAAAGAATCAAAACCTAATTGAAAGACATTAAACTCAAAAGTTTTAATATTATGATATCCTTTGTGTTTTCTGAACTGAGAGGTAAGAGATTGCTAATATATTGCCAAACTTGCTGGAATTCAACTCTCTCTAGTTTTTAGAGGCTACCTCCAGAAAATTATAGACTAATGCTTGAGAATAAATAATGATCTGAAATGATACATGATACATTTATCTGAATAATATTGCAGACTTAGCTTCCTGTAAAGAAACTGCAGAAGGCTGTACTTCATCTTTTTATTGCTTTGACAGTAGGAGATGGATGACAGAGGGATATATAAGAGATTCCCAGTAGGATTTAGTAATTTATGATTATCCCAGCATTGTTCCTGTGATACTTATCTAATCCAATCCACAATTGCTTGTTTTAGTTGATATTATAAATGAAGGAGAGAATTTTAGTTTTAACAGTTATGGTAGTAAAATAATAAGGTCAGCCAGCAATGTATAGGGGATGTTACTTTTTAAAAAATAAACTTACCAGTAGACAACCAAGTAACATCATACACACACACACACATACACACAAAAAAATATCTTTAAAATCTTTAAAATCCTGAGAATATTATTTCAATTTATTTTATGGTGAATGAAGGCCAAATGTTAAATATTTCTTCATAGGTTTATAAAAATAAATAGGGCTGGGCATGTGGCATATGCATGTAATCCCAGCGACTAAAGAGGCTGAGGAAGGAGGGTCACAAATACAAGGCCTGCCACACTCAGCAACTTGGTGAGGTCCTCAACAATTTACTGAGACCCATTCAAACTAAAAAAAATAAAAATAAAAATAAAAAAATACATAAAGGACTGGGGATGTAGCTCAGTGGCAAAGCACCCCTGGGTATAATACCCAGTACCAAAATAAAAATTAGAAAGAAGAAGAAGAAAAGGAGGAAGAGGAGGAGGAGGAGGAGGAGGAGGAAGAGGAGAAATAATGCAAAAAAATAGTGTTATGGGTTATTTTCATCAAATGCATTAACATGTACAACTGTATCTGAAACCACGTGAAAACATAGATACAGTGACAAACATGATAAATTTAAATTAATGGAAAATAAATTTCAATAAATCAGTTTATCTTAAGTTTTGAAACAAACACACTTACAAACAAGGAATGGCTTAAATATTATCTGAAGGGCTGAGGGGGTAGAGTGCTTGCCTCACACATATATGGCCCTGGATTCATTCTGAGCATCAAAAATCTTTTTGAAAATAAAAAAAAAATGTAGAGTATACAAGATTTTAATGTGGGAGTGATGATGATAGTTAAATAACTAAATCTCTCACCATAATGATCTGCATTGCAAGGCTTTTTCTCCTCTCCATCCACTAAGAATAGCTATCATTTAATCTATATCTGAGTTACAAAGATAGTTTCTGGAGCTGAATTAATCTACATCATCAGAGAAAAACAAGACTAAGCAATAGTAGAAGAACAGAGAATTGTGTATGATGTTACAACAGTAAAATTGAAAAGAAGAACATACATAATGATGTAAGTGAAGTTTAGAAATTGAACTGGCAACCTATGAAAAACATGTAAAATATGAGACATCATATATGTTCACCAAGAAAAATACTGTCCTATATGTTTAAATAGATTTAGTACGCTAAATAAAGAAAACAATAAAAATACCACTTTCTATTGTAAATAAGAAGAAAGTATTAAAAACATCTCCTAAGAACATAGAGGGGGATTAAGTGTAGAAAATACTTAACATAGGTAAACAATCAATAACAAAATTGTCTGGGAAGGAAAAGAGAAATCCATGATATGAAATGAAATTAAATAGAGCATAAATTTGTGGAAAACAATTAGAATAAAATGTAAAATATCCAGTGATTAATATTTTTTTCACAAAGAAATTAGAATTGTTAATAAAAAATAGAATACAAAAAAGAATTTATGAGCTAAAACCAGATGAATCAATAAGTTTTTAATTTAAAAATCAGTTTTAAATGAAGCAAAATTCTGACTAGAGGCAATCTGCAAAATATGTCTATATATTCAAACAACAAAGACTTCTGATATCTGGGGTCTGATGGTGAGGAGAAGCTCACTTAAAAAGAACACATAAAAACCTGAATGATTTCCTATTTATTCTATTGCTGGGTGGATATTGACAAGACAAAATAAATAGTCAACACATTGATAAGGTTCTAAATTATTAAAAATATACAAAACTAAAGATTCTTATAACAGTTGAATACTTGTCCACAAGAAAATAATAGTAAACAAGGTTCAAATATGTGGATATCATAAAATTTTCTTTCTTAAGAGACAAGATATGTGCTTCATACCATAAACAAGAACATGTTTACTGACTTTTGGGTAGATAGTAAAAATGACAGTATTCTAGATGTTAAGAAGGGTAGGTAGACTATTGTCAAAAGGAGGATTGTGGTTTGTCCATTTTGATTTCTGGATGCAATTCCGGATCATAAATTAACATAATATTTTAATTATTTGAAAAAATGCTAACTAATGCAGTAAGAAAATATGATATTTGTATCAAGCAAATGAAAAACATTAAGAGAAATAAATGAGACACTATGTAAACTAGTACGGAAATTACATAAGTTTGGTGATCAGGAAATAAAAACACCTTGACAAGTATAAACTTGGTAAATATGACAAGATGTTCTAGAAAATGAAGTAAAAAGAACAGAAAATGAAATGATATTTCAAAAGAGAGAATAAAGGCATAAGTTTAAAACAAACAATAACAAATTAAAATATTGCTTAAAACTCCATTTTTAATTATATTAAAATTTTTGTTTTTGAATGGGAAATAACATCATTGTAAATATGTGGTCCAATATCAGAAAATTATACAATGTACTAAAAGATATTGAAGATTTGAAAAATTAAAGAACCATGTTATAATTCTGGATAATACACTTCATAAAACAAAGCCTTCTATAAATCAATACAGTCTTAATACACAATCTATTATATTTTTGGTTCTTATAAAATTTTTCTGATCCTGATGGGAGACTTCCATGTATGGCATTAAAATGAGTTTGTAACTAAAATATTGATGTAAGATTGGACATATAGATTACTCAAATAGATTTTAACATTTGAAACTCTCAATATATAGATATTTATTTAGTGGTAAACTACGTAAAATTATTGATGAAAGAAATTATTTGAGGGAAAACTTGTATGTTGTTAAAGAATTAAAGTTGTATTTTGGAAATTACTTCAAATAATAGACAAAAATTCATTTTGGAAGGACTAAAATATAATGATAAAATAGTAAAATAACATGATAAAGCAATATGCATATAATCATATCATGGCAGAAGGGTTTCACATCATGACCTGCATGTCATGTAACATAACACAAACACTTAATAGATTTCATTACATAAAATTTAAGACATTTTTTATGGCAAAAAATATTACAAGTGAAAGATGAATTAGGAGAAATTATTTGAAAAAAAAATCAGGCTTTTTGTGAAGTGAGCTGTTAAAACAAAGAGCTTGAATGGAATAATGATCAGGCTATACAGACAGACTTTTCAAACTTGAAGAATTAATGTGGCTACAAAAATATATACATCATTATGCTAACTTGCAATTTAACAAATCCAAAATGTTTAAATTGAGATGTCAGTTTTTCATATCAGATAGACAAAAATAATTTTTAATTATAATATCTGATGCTAGTAATATATGGGGGAAAAGAATCCCTCATGGTGTAGTTGTGGGGAGTAAATTTGTACACACAAAAGATTATATAAATGTACAATGTAATTTGGCATTATTTATTGAAAGACTTTACAAAATATCTGTGCCCTTTGATTCAGCAATACCACATTTCAGAATTTACCTTCAGGAAATAAGACACATACAGAGGCATGTGAACAGGAGCGATTTCTCAGCTCCCCAAAAGACTGCTCAATTCTTGGAGATAGTTTGAAAATAATATGGCTATGATTTATGACAGTATGAAAAAAGAAAAAATTCAAAATACTGATCCCAAGAAAAAAGTAGAATAAGTAAAACTTTAAAAACATTCCAAGGTATCTGAGCAACAAAGGAAAAGGGAATCTGAGACAAGATGGGTTTGTGGGGCTGATGATGCCAAGAATCCTGTGAAACTCAAGGTAAAAACCACAGTACCTAAAAAAGTCTCCTTTGCTTGCCACAATTCCACCTGGGCTTTATTCCTGGGGATAAAGATGAGTTTCCCTTTAAGCCCCATGGCTCTTGATCCATGACTCTGGCACCATAATCCCTGTTGTTGTCCATGCTTTCCCTGTGGGACTTGGGAGCAGCTCACTCTTTCCCCACAGCATCAAGACAACAGATGCCATCATCTCAAATCCAGGTGCCATCATCACAATTCCAGGTGCCATCCTAATCATATGCAGCTTTTGAAGTTCACATCCAAATGAAAGTAATGTAACTACCATCATGAACTATTGCAGAGTAGACTACTGAAGCATGCATAGACTGCTGGCATTAAAAACCACTGAAGAAATCACATGAAGGCTACACTTTTAAATTACCTATTATTAAAACCAAATTGCCTTCCCAACGGATACATAAATTACATCTAAATGAAAAATAAAAGCTTTTTCTAGAAAAACTACTTCATAAAATAGGAAGAGGTGACTGTAACACCAGATGCACAGATATCAACAAAGGGACACAAACACACATTAAAAAAAAATTGAAAAGTAGGGAAGAATGATACCCTACAAAGGAGCACAATGATTCTCCAGAAATAGATCCCAATTCGTAGGAAGTCCATAAAATGTCTGAAAAATTCAAAATACTGATCCCAAAGAAATTCATAAAATGCAAGAGAATATAGATAGAAAATACAATGAAATGAGAAAGGAAAAGATGATTGAGAAATTCAATAGATAGAAATCATAAAAAAATCAATTAGAAATCTTGGACCTGAAAACCTCAGTGCAATTAGAAAAATAATTAAGAACTTCAACAACAAACTATACCAAGAACAGGAAAGCGTTTTTCTTTCTTTTTTTAAAAAAATTTTTGAATAATGACCAATGACAAAAATGTAGGGAAATGCAAGAAATTTATAATAGATAGCTAAATTTAAATCAGCCACCATAAGAGCTTAACTTTTGAATGCCCACTATTATGAAAATATTATAAAAATAGAATATTTTTTTCTTCCTCGTGGCCTTTAATGCATGCATTTTAAAAAAGTTTTTTGATAAGATCTTAAAGGCTATGAGAGAAAAAAATCAAATTATCTATAGGGGAAAACCAATTTGGATCTCAACTGATTTCTCAACCCAGATCCTCAAAGCCAGGAGGTCCTGGAATAATATATTTCAAGCTCTGAAAAAAAAAATGGATGGCAACCAAGAATTTTATATCCAGCAAAATTTCAGGTTTGAAGATGAAATTCACAAGAATGCCTACACTACAGAGCATTCTCAACAAACTATTCCATGAGGATGAATTAAAAACTAGCAAAGGGAGGATCTACACTGAAGATATATTCAACCAAATGAGAAACTAAGACCAAAAAAAAACCAGAAATAAATCAAAATGACAGGGAATACAAATCATATCTCAATAGTAACCTTGAATGTTAATGGCCTAAATTCATCAATCAAAAGACCCAGACTGGCAGATTGGATTACAAAGCAAGACCCAACAATATTCTGTCTTCAAAAGACTCACCTCATGGACAAAGACATCCACAAGCTGAAGGTGAAAGGAGGGAAAAAACTTATTACTCATATGGATTGCATAAACAAGCAGAGGTTTTCATTCTCGTTTCAGATAAAATAGACTTTAAACCAAAGTTATTTAGAAGAGACAAAGAAGGACATTTCATACTTCTTAAGGAAAGTATATATAAACAAGACATAACAATTATAAATATTTATGCCTCAATGGAGTATCTATGTACATCAAATAAACCCTTCTAAATTTTAAGAGTCAAATAGACCACAATACACTAATACTGGGTGACTTTAACACACCTCTCTCACTACTGGACAGATCTTCCAAACAAAAACTAAATAAAGAAACTATAGAACTATATAATACAAGCAATAATTTAGACTTAATAGACATATATAGAATATTTCATCTATCAATGAACAAATATACTTTCTTCTCAGCTGCACATGGTTTCTTCTCTAAAATAGACTATATCTTATGCCACAAAGCAACTCTTTTTTTAATTGGTTTTATAAATATATGACATCAGACTGCATCACAATTTTTATTACACATATAGAACAATTTTTCATACCTCTATTTGTATATAAAGTATGTTTACATCAATCATGTCTTCACACATGTACTTTGGATAATGATGTCTATCACATTCCAAAATCCTTGATAATCCCCTGCTCCCTCCCTTTCCCTCACACCCCTCTTCCCTATCTGGAATTCATCTATTCCTCCCATGTTCCCTCATTGTACCCCACTATAAGTCAGCTTCCATATCAGAGAAAACATTTGGCATGTGTTTTGGGGGGATTGGCTAACTTCACTTAGCATTATCTTCTACAACGCCATCCATTTACCCGCAAATGCCATGATTTTATTCTCTTTCACTGCTGAGTGAAATTCCATTCTGTATATATACCACATTTGTTTTTATCCATTCATCCACTGAAGGGCATCTAGATTGGCTCCACAGTTTAGCTATTGTGAATTGTGCTGCTAAACATTGATGTGGCTGTGTCTCTGTAGTATGCTGTTTTTAATTTCTTTGGGTATATTCCAAGGCGATAGCTGGTTCAAATAGTGGTTCCATTCCCAGATTTCCAAGGAATCTCCATGCTGATTACATATTGGCTGCACCAATTTGCAATTCCACCAGCAATGTATGAGTGTGTCTTTTCCCCCACATCCTCGCCAACACTTATTGTTGTTTGTCTTCATAATAGCTGCCATTCTGACTGGAGTGAGATAGTGTCTTAGAGTAGTTTTGATTTGCATTTCTCTAATTGCTAGAGATGATGAACATTTTTTCATATATTTGTTGATTGATTGAATATCCTCTTCTGAGAAGTGTCTGTTCATGTCCTTGGCCCATTTATTGATTGGGTTATTCATTTTTTTTATGTTTAGTTTTTTGAATTCTTTATATACCCTAGAGATTAGTGCTCTATCTGACATGTGAGGGGTAAAAATTGGTTCCCAAGATGTAGGCTCTCTATTCACCTCATAGATTGTTTCTTATGCTGAGAAGATACTTTTTAGTTTGAGTCCATTCCATTTATTGATTCTTGATTTTAATTCTTGTGCTATAGGAGTCCTATTAAGGAAGTTGGGGCCTAATCCCACACGATGGAGATTAGGGCCTACTTTTTCTTCTATTAGATGCAGGCTCTCTGGTTGTATTCCTAAGTCCTGGATCCATTTTGAATTGAGTTTTGTGCATGGCGAGAGATAGAGTTTTAATTTCATTTTGTTGAATATGGATTTCCAATTTTCCCAGCACCATTTGTTGAAGAGGCTATCTTTTTTTCCAATGAATATTCTCGGCACCTTTGTATAATATAAGATAATTGTAGTTTTGTGGGTTAGTCTCTGTATCCTCTATTCTGTACCATTATTATTGTATGTGATTACATGACCAATATGATTCTGCAACATATGCACTCAGAAAATGAGAAATTATTTTCCATCTATGTATGATATATCAAAGTCTTAAATGCACTCTACTGTCATATATAACTAATTAAAACAATTTTTAAAAATTAAAAATAAATAAAAATGGATGGGAGCTGGGTTCAGCGGTGCACGCCTATAGTCCCATTGGCTCAGGATGTTGAGGCAGGAGGATCACGAGTTCAAAGCCAGCCTCAGCAAAAGTGAGGTCTCTCTCAACTCAATGAGACCCTGTCTCTAAATAAAATACAACATAGGACTGGGGATGTGGCTCAGTGGTCAAATGCTCCTGAGTTCAAACTGTAGTAACACTCCCAAATTTTTTTTGCAAAAGGATGGAGAAGTAGCTCAGTGAAGAGTGATATATATATATATATATATATATATATATATATATATATATATATACACACACACACACACATACATGGACATACGGACAGCATGCCTTTATTTTATTTTATTTGTTCATTTTTTATGTGGTGCTGAGGATAGAATCCAGTACCTTACACATGCTAGAAAAGCACTCTGCCCCTGAGCTACAGCCAGAGCCCAGTGCACACATTCTAAATTGAGCATTTTTTTTTCCAGGTAGAGAGCATGAGTGACCAATACTTTGCTTATGACTCTAATTTTCTCATTTTTAACTAATATCTCCCCCATTCACCTGGCAGTGTTACACATGGGAAATTTTTATTTGCTGGGCCTTCATTGATTGTCTAGAACATGAATCACATCCTTACACCCCACTGCAAGGAAGGCTGGAAAATGCATAGCTCTGAGTACTAAAAGCAAATGAACAAATTTGTTATCAGTTGGAAATCTCTACCCCAGTATGCCCTTCTGATTACCTAATAGTTTATTACCTGTTTTCTCACATGAAAACCACTACAGCCTCTGATCAAAGAGACAACCTAAAGTTCTACTAAGCCAGTGTATCCAATCAAAATCCAAGATCCTCAGATATATGTTGTTTTCTTCATCATACTTTTAGAATGCATTTAATCCAAGGACAAAAGGATGAGAAGACAAGTTGTCAATTTACTTATTGACCTCCACACCCAATACACAAAGGTTGATAGGAAAGGAACTCATACCTAATAAATTCTCTCATTTAGAAATAATGGAAGACAGGGGAACATGGAGTAATCACTGATCTATAATAATTTTGAAAATATGCCCGGTTGGCATTAAGTATCCTCTCCCTAGATGATAGTAGCTCACTGGAGGAAATGGATTCTCCTCTACTGATTCTCTTTTGTGTTCCCCAATTCTACCCACTGGGGAATTCAACCTTGTCAGTCAGCGAGGGAATTGGGAGAATAGGCCAGTACATTTAATCTGATCTTTGCCATAGGGCTGAACTTTGTTGGATTTTGTTTGCTCAAAGCTGCACTGAGTTTCATTCCCTATAATGTGACTTCTATAAACTTACAAACTTATGAATATCCAAATATCTGAGATTTCTTTTGTTCTTTTTATTTCTGCTTGAAAACTGCCCATCCTTGACTGACTCATCTCTTTCTAATAATATCTCATTAAAGGCAGGATATAAGAAGCTATTAAAAATCTGTCTTTTTCTAACCACTTTCTCTGGAACTACAAGTTCAATAGGCATTTAATTAGCTAGGCACAGTGGCGCATGCCTATAATCCCAGCTACTTGGGAGGACAAGGCAGCAGGATTACAAGTTCAAAGCCAGCCTCAGCACCTTAGCAAAGCACTTAGCAACTCAGAAAGATCCTGCCTCTAAATAAAATACAAAAATGGGCTGGGGGTGTGGCCCAAAGATTTAGTGACCCTGGTTCAACCCCTGGTATGCCCACTCCAAATTAGACATTTAATCCTCTATATTGTGTCTTCATCTTTCTTCTCCTGTCAATAGCATTTAACAGAGCCATAACCTATCACCAAAATACATTCTTCCCTTTGGTCAAATACAGTGTCCACTCTCTATTTTTTCTTTCTCAGTCTTCTCTACTATAAGTGCTGCATGAACTTCAAATGTGGGTATTCCCAAGTGGTCTGTTCCTAGAACTCATCTTTTATCTAGACTCCATGGGAGCATTCATCAATTTTCATAGCTTTAAATAATGATTAGAGAAGGATAAATTTTCATATTTGTTTACAGCATTTCCCTTGACACAATTTTATTTAAAAAATATTGGTGTGTATGTATATATGTATGCATATATATATAAATTTATATTTATACGTGTGTTATATATATGCATGTGTATATGTGTGTATATATATGTGTGTGTAGACACACACACATATATATACACACACGTGTAAATACACACATAACCTATATCTGTGTAAAAATCATATGTGTGCATTTGTTTTATCCAGTCTTCTTTCCCTTAAAATGTAAGCTCAATGACAATAATGATGGATATATCAAATGTTATATTCCTAGATATTTTCTTGTTTGTTATAAGAATAAAATATATATCTGTTGATTGAATGATTGCTGCAATACACATTCATGAATTTTATCTTAATATTTAAGTTCTAAAATAATACTTTCTAGTGCAGACATGTATAGTATGACTATCTAACAGACTAATTAGAGCAACATATTTCTGTTTTCTAGATCCCAATGCTCTGGCTGGCCAGACTGGCCCTGACCATGCTCTCATTGGAGGGATAGTGGCTGTAGTTGTATTTGTCACACTCTGCTCTATATTTCTGCTTGGCCGATATCTGGCAAGACATAAAGGTAGGTTTTACTGAAATTTTAAATAAAGTACTCAAGTTTTATGAAAAATAAATTATAAACAGTAGCTTCATTTGAAACTATATGATTGTTTATGATTTCTATGTGTTTATGTTGGTGTGGAGAAGGAGAGAGAGGAAGATGGGGAGCAGGAAATTTAAATACTGAATTATTTCAGGAAATTAGTGATAATGATCATGTTAAATACGTCAGCATTCATTCTGGTAACTATACTTTAAAGAAAAGTATATCAATAGTATGCTTCTTCATCCATTGCAAAAATTCTCATGTTATCCTCCCTAATATGACTGCATGTCTTTCCATATAGTTAAAAAAATCCACCAAATACCTATATTTGGATTTTGTCCTAGAGAAAAATAATAAATTTATTTTTTTCTTTTTTTCCCTGGATTAGTGGTTTATTCTGTGAGCATTGGCCATTGGCTAAGTGTTATTTCACAAAGTCAACTTGATTCTAAGTTGAGTAAAAACTGACTCAGAAAAAAAAAAGAATAATAATAATAAGAAGAAATCTTGGAATTCATCTCTGGGATTTATAGATCAAATCCAACTATAAGTAAATGTTTGACATTTGTGTTTAGAAGTTTATGGAAACATAAGTAACATATTAGTGAGGAAAATCTGTGATGTTTTGCAATGGCCCGGGTAGCGTATAATTGACATAGCTTAACTTTTAAATAGATTTACTAAAATGAATGTTGATATATTTGACATGATCATTAACCACCTCTTAACAAAGGATCCTGATTGCTACCACTGCATTTGCTTATGTGATCTTTATCAATCATTAAAGAGCAGCTTCACCAGCAACACACACTAGAAAACTGAAAAAAGGGTGAATTGTGTGGCTTACATCTCAGAATATATTCTGACATATAAGAGATTTAACATAAAGTTCTTTCCTTAAATGAATACAGCTTTATTGCTAGCTGTTTTACTAGGCTCACAGAGCTAACATAGTTTTCTTCCAATATCCACAGGAACATATTTAACAAACGAAGCTAAAGGAGCTGAAGATGCACCAGATGCTGACACAGCCATTATCAATGCTGAAGGCAGCCAAGTCAATGCCGAAGAGAAAAAAGAGTATTTCATTTAAAATTCAGGCCACGATTCTGAGTTTTACTTACCAGGCTGGCTGCTGAAGAAAACTGGCTATCATCTTTCAGAAATCATTTCTACCATCTTCTGCTATTTTTATTAACTTCCATACTGTACTGCTATCAGTAGCCAGTGCATACCAACAATCAGCTGTCGAAAGCATCATTCTTTAATTACTGTACCATCCATAATGCAGGACATTTCTTACTGCCTAAATTTCACACCATTGCTCTTTTAACATACAGTGCTTGAATATACAGCCTTAACAATGTTAATTATCTCCTTGAATCATGATATTGAGTTGTTTTTATACATCGAAAAAAAAAATGTATGCAGAGCCCCTCCCCATTTCTTTTTTTCTTTAAGTCATAGACTTTATTGGTTTCACACTGGACAGCTTTCACAAGTAACAAGATTAGGTAAAGACCTAATGTGCTTAAGTTTAATTGAAGATTAGAGGTTTACAAACAATGTTTTCTACCTGTCTATCTTCAAAGACAACATGTTTTTGAAACATATGCCCTAGAAAACACAAACTGAGAACAAACACTGTAGCGTAGTTTCTGGAATGTTTGAGATTATACTAGAAATGCTGTATTAATTTGCTATTTTAAAAATGTAGTATTTGGTACAGGAGTCATGTATATGGATTGCAATCATGACATCTTACATAATTACATAGATTCTACCATTAGGTTATGATAGCTTCATTTACCCATAAATTGTTCCAAACATTTAACTGCTTTGAGAATCACAAAGATTTCATTCATTTCTCAGTTTGATTCTATAATTTATTTGCTCCATAAGGACTCACCTGCCTAAACAAAATTGAAGTATCCTTAGGGCACAATTTTGAGACATTTTAGTATCTGTATATAGTGCATATAATAAAACCAATTAAACATTATTTGATACATATTTAACTTTTTTGGCTGTAGGTAATTCAGTCATAAGTAAGCATTTTCTAACGTCCATTATATCCCTTTAGATATTACTTAAACCAATATTATAAGTAGATAACATGTATTAGTATTTTTGTCTGTATGTCCTAGCACTGTTCAATGACAAAATTTTCTAGTTCTTGTTAATTTTTATTTGTTATACAATGGAAGCACAATGTTATAAGGAAAGGTAATTTTAAGCTAACAACCAGTGCACAGCCTCAGGTTTTAAATTACAACCACAGTTGAATAATAACCCAAAAATAAACTCTTAGTTTGCTAAAAATTTAAAATTTTAATTTGGCAGTTCTAGAGCTGCTTACCTATGTTGGTTTGCCAAAAAGAAGTGTTTAAGGTATGTTTTCTGTATAAATGAACTAATTCTTTATATTAAATTCCTGTCTATGCATTTTGTGAGGTACAAACTTATGAAACAGTGACTGATGGAGAATTTCTGCCATGCTTTCAACTCCAAGGGAAAGTCTCTTTCTCTGGATTATTTTGAAAATTTGATGTATTTAACCATTATGAAATGCTGTTTTCTTAAATATAATGCAGAGTCAATCTAAAGTCATTATTTCTTCTAGTAAAATAAAATATTGCTAGAATAGTTCTCATTAAATTTATTATATGCTAAAGAATAAAAATCCAGTTAGATAAAAAAAATATTTTCCCATTTCCAAGCATTGCACCTTTAAGAAGAAAACAATATGACGATATGGTCGCTACACTTGTGATGTCTGACAGCATGATGGCCTAGGGTTTTATGATAATATCTTGGAATTTATTTTTGAGGAATGAGAATGGTTGAGTACAACATCATGTATTAATATTGAATGAAAGACAAGGGTGCTGTATCGTAGATTATTTATCAAAAAAGTATAAAATCTTTAAAGGACAATGTTAGAATTTTATTTTTTTTCTTTTGATTGTTGAAGCATTTATCTTGTTGATTTCTTAAAAAAGACAAAGGACGATGTCAGTCAAGCAGCACTTTTTCAAAATATACAGAACATAAATAATATGATGTGGTTGAGTGTTAACATAATAAATCATATACAGTATGACATTTTAAGGAAATAAGTCTGCATTGATGTGATTGCATGCTTGTTTTTACAGTTCACTCCATACCATCTGTGGAAAAATGCAATAATATGTTAATATAGTATGGTAGTTTGAGAGAATCAGGTAGGTGCTACTAGACACATTGAAACTAGAATAGGTTTATAAACTGTTCATACCTTTCAATGCATAATCTTTAGAAAGACTCCACAAAACAAAATTCATCCTGTTAGTACAAAATGGAAAGGTTCTTATTGCAGAAGTAAGTTGTATAAACTGCATCATCAATTACTATTTAAAGCCTAATTTCAGGATGCACTTACAAAATTGCTACTCTTCATTGAGGCTGTATTCACATCCCTTTCATTTCATCTATATTCTACTTGGCTCCAACTGCTAAATTGTTGCCTAAATAACTCAATCATTATTTATAGCACTATAAAATTAGAAATCCAAAATTGGTTGCATTTCAGATTTTTGACTCCCTTAACCCTTTAGAGTAATATATAATCACATTGGAGCTCTTGAAAACTAACTAGTAGATTGATATTTGTAGCTCTAATTAAATGTTTTCCAGTTAAATAGAGTTCAATTTGAACTAAATATCATTTTCTGTGACTGGAAAAAGAATTAGCAATGGAGTTATATTTTCTTATCTTTAAAAATTATTTACTTTTCACTAAAAAGGAATGAATTATAAAAATTCTTCTCATTTTCATTCCAACAAGTCAGAAAAATGATGAGATTTCTAAATGGGACCATGTTTGCTGAAAATTCTGATGTGCATACTTTTATGTGCAAGCAGCCACTTTCTGTCTCTACCAAGTGAGCACAGTGGCTAGGGGAATCAATGAAAGGCTTGTGCACACACACACACACACACACACACACACACATACCTAGAAGCATATGGAGCATTATTCTTTACCAAAAGTAGCTACTCTCTGCCAGTGTACTGTTTACAGTGTAAATTGATTGTCCTCCATCAGAAAAAAAAAAATACAACAAAAAAATCTTAACAGCATTCTTCTTTTCCTCTTTTCCATTTTTGAGTGTCTTAGGTAGAACGATGATCATACATAATTAAGAAAAAGGAAGTCCATGAGTGCAAGAATAAATACAGAGAGCATGAGCAGAGGGCTAATGATAGTGATCATGTGTGTGTGTGTGTGTGTGTGCATGTGTGTGAGTGTGTGTAAGAGAGGAAGAAAGATAGAAGACCGAGAGAGAGAAAGATTTCAACTTGTTTTCTTTTACCAGAAAATCCAAGAAGCAGTTTAAGGAACCTGATATTGGAGTTTAATCTAGACTGGATGATCTCATATTGATTCAAGATGTTTAATATTTCATTGAAACTCCACAATTAAAATAACAAATAGAGAAAGAAAACTAACTTTCCTAATTATGACAAAGAAGCTAACACCTCATTTATTTTTATTTCTTGTAAAAAATATAAATATCTCAAATAAAAGGACAGGCTCACTTGTAATTATGTACTCATGATTGTAACAGCATTGAGATTCCATATAGGCACATGTACAGCAGCTGTTTGACAGTGATGGCTCTTCCATGTAACATAGCAGTTATCGTGTAATTTAGTGCCACTTATTGCAAAGTGTTACCAAGGGAACATTGAAAATGCTTTTCCTTTTTTCTTTGGACATAAGGATAATTTAAGGGATGACAAATATTAAATTTCATGTTTAGTATTTTTTAATTGTGGAGAAAATGCAAAACCTCTTGTCTGACTGAAACTTTCCCATGAAACTTCTGTTTAGAGCCTTCTAAAAGTGCCCAGTATTATTTCATTTTGCAAATGGTAATCTGTGATGAATATACAAACAAAATAAAAATTTAACCAAGAGTCACAGTTAAAATAAATGAAACACCTAATGAGAATTACTAATGAGTAATGCTTTTTGTTAAGTGGCACAAAGTACACACTAAAAACTATGCAAAATATAGGTAACTACAGTGTATGTACATGTAAGTATCTTGTACTTGCTGTGTATGGATGTTGGAAACCCATGTAATTATAATATGCATTTTGAATACTGGGAAAGAGGAAATCTTAGTGTAGATAATATAATTTGTTTTGAAATATTGAAATATACACTGGCAATATTGAAATATACTCAGTGCAATATCTGCAATTCTATTGCTGAATACTTAATGCAAAGGGATTTTTAAAAATTCTTAAACACGATCCAAGAGTTTGCTAATCTTCACCTCTCACATACTAAAACATTAATCAAAACCACAAGTAACTCAACAAGATAAGTTGTTTTTACTTAAAAATCAACATAACACAACAAAACTATTATTTGGTGTAGATATTAGCATTACTGCAGATTAAGAATAACCTGAGTTTTAAACTTTGATTTATATCTAGTTAAAATTGAAATTCCTAAACTTTCTTTGAAGTGTTTGTATTTTAATAGATTGTAGTGCTTTTATTAAGAGAAAAAAATTATTCAAAGAATATAGGGTACAATTAATAGTTAAAGTCACTATATCTTAATGGCAATTTTATCTCTTTTCTTTTCTGATTCTATTTAGTTCCTTTTCTCTCCCTATTCCACCCCAAACATTCCCTTTGCACTTATACCCTTCCAAAGGCAATGGATTGAAAGAAGCAAGGTAATAAAGAGAGTCAATGGGACAACATACAAGAATGGGTTCTAAAATCATCAGCATTTTATGTATTGAGATTATTAATATTGAATGCAATAGTTATTGGATATAGCTGGTAATTATTCTGCCATGCATACTTACAATAATCCTTCTACCTCTCACTTTTAACATGGGCTATGAAACTTCAGTATAAATAGAGGAAATGATTATTTACAGGATATCCCAGGAAGCATTATTTTGGGACTTTCATAACAGTGTACTCCCTACCCCCTGGGAAATCTCAAAAGCCAATTTCTTGTAGTGTATTCTATGGTGTATGGATCTGCGTTTGTTTTTCTTCTCTATCATTAACTTTTCCTGTAGGCAAAATATGATAACTTGATAAGTATAGTTCTTCTCATGCCTATTTAATATTTAACTGTAATGTAATTGTGATTTTTAAAAATAATTTAAATGGCAACACTTTGCAATCCAACCTGATATTTCATTTAATTTTTAAAATGTAACAATTTCTTATAAACCAATGCTATTCTAAGTGAAAATCATGCACATGATTTTTTTCTGAGAAGGTTTATCTATATAAGACAAAAGTTTAAGTATTTTAAAACTGCCTTCTATTAACCAATAATCCCAAGTAATGCAAAGTATTGCCACAAATGCCCTCTTTATTTTGCCTGCATAGGCACAATATGAATTTTTTAATGATGTAATTTAATTATCATAATGAAAATGCCATTTTGTGATCATATTTTCCTCTAAGGGAAAAAAAGAATACATACAGTTCTCAAAGTCTGATGGTGAATCCTTAAAATATGCTTAAAATTAAAATCAGATGTTTCTATGTTATATGGTTATTTTACAAATAGTTTTTGGTCCAATCTTTACCATCTTTTTCATATAAATATATTTCTTGTACATATATATATATATACACACACACATACATACACACAAATATACATACATATAGACAGACAGACAGACACACAGACACACACACATATATGTACAAGAAATGAGTATTGGAGAGAATGGGCCCAAATGTGAAAAAGATGTAAAGAAAAAACCCCACTATTTTCCCCTCTGAAATATACTGTATATTTCAAAAGAAGTAACGTTAAAACATATTTGAAGATTGCAGGGGCAAAAGACAAACCTACCAGGGCTCAGCACTTAAGCACTTTTCCCACATCCAGGGTCAAAGCAGCAGTGATTCCTACATGAACTTTGAAGTGCAGTATGAAATGCAACATTACACTTATACACAGTACTGTCAAACCTCAAATGCTTTCTTTCTTTAGATGTTTTTTCTTGTACATGATATTAGTAAACACTTTTCTCTTTATATTTGCTGGTAGTGAAAGTCATACGCAATAAAATATTGATGATGGTTGAAAGCAATGGTCACTAATCGGTTTAAAAAAACTATAAAATGTAAACAGAATTGTTATATCTTTCTCCTTTTTGCTTTTCACTGTGTTTCTGATGTGTTGAATGAATCTCATGAAAGGAAAGAAAAATAATCTAGAAATTTTTCAAAGCTGGTAATATTAATCCTTAAAAATGTATAAAATTTTAATCTTTTTACAAATTTATTTAACTGTACCTGCTGTACTTATTGTAGATTCAGTGATGCAGTTAAGTAGTAGTAACCCAAGGATTTATGAGTTTTGGATTGCTGATCTATTTTCTTCATATTCAGTTCACATCGGTATTTGTGAATTGGTTGTTTAGCTTTTCATTCAGCCAAAAAATATTCCCTCAAGAAAGCTCCATTTTTATCATAAATATTTCAACATAATCAACCTTGGTACAAGTCTGCCATGTTAAAAAGAATTTAAAAACTTATCTCTGAAAATGATACCCAGAAATGCAGGTGTTCCCAGTAATGTAGCTTCAAAAATAAAATGTTCTATTTATATGACATGAAATTCATAACTTTTGGAAGGGTATATTTATGACAGCATAAACAATAAATTCTGTGCTGTAAAGAACACCCACCAAAATTAATCATATTGCACAGAAAATCAACACAATTATTGAATCTACTTTTGTCATTAACATTTTCAAAAAACAAAATGCATATTGTAATATTAAGTACATGACACTTGCATGTTGATATGCCTATATACTTACAAAGTATTCAATGTGTACTTAGTGGCGCTTAAAATATGTCATGTACAACTCTTATAAAACATTCTTACAGGGTTCCCATTTGCACTTCATCTTTCAGTAAAGTCTTGTCAGAAAAAATATTTGTCTGATAAATATGGAAAAATAAAATTTGAATTTTAGTTATCTGTTGGACATTACTGAATTGTCTATTCATTTAGTATATGTTTTAGGCTTGAACATAGACATTGAAAGATGGAACTTTCTTTTTTCCAGTGACAACTTATAAAAGATGCTACAAAACGTATATCTTATGGCAAACACATTATTTTGAATACTTCTTTCCACTGCATACATTATCCATCCTTTTTTAGGTTTCCTCAAAGATGCCCATTTTTTCTTGTACTTTTCTAAAGGGACATTATAAAAATTAAACATGGTAAAATAAATGTTTTCTTATTTGTACAACATTCATTCGTTACTCCTTGAAATATATGAACCTTGTAATATGCTGATTAAGGGTTAAAAAAGTGTTGCTGACTTAGGGAAATTTGCTTGAGATTGCCAAAATTTCAAAATTCTGTAAAAGGTAATTTTACATTCACTTATGTGTGTTTACTAATGTTGACTAGGAACAGAAGCAAAAATATCTAAACCTATTTTCTTTTAATCTTCCACACTCTAACCAATATTATATATTTCAACTACCTAAGATAATGCAATTAATAATATATCCATCCTAAGCTTATGCCAATAAGAATTTGAGATAAGCTTTTAAATTTATGGAGGATTTTCTTTGTGTCTTTGGAAGTTCACTTACCATAAGGTATTTTATAATCTACTTTAAATAACAGATTTTGTTATACAGGGTAAGCCAAAGGCTGTACAAGATTAGTGTCATTGGGTCTGATATTTGTGTTGGACCATGAAATATTCCATTAAAATTTGTCTGTAAATACAAGACAAAATTTTGTATCTGGTTTATTTTATTAATAACGTTATTCTATTTTCAATTCATATTTTTTCCCAGCAAAAAGAAGCCATGCAACATAGATTAGGAAATTTGACACTGTATCAAAGATCAAATTCAGCACATCTGAAAGAAAATTATGACATTTAATGTAAAACATTCATGAACCTATTAACTACCTCCCTACCACCATACCTCCTTTCTTTTTTCCTTCCTTCTTTCCTTTCTTCCATCCATCCTTCTGAAACCCATCATGCCTGCCCGACTGTAACTCTTCAGCCAAAAAAAACTTATCTCTTCCTGAATTGAACCAAGTCTCTGTTTTCGTAAGGTTAATGTTTTTGTTTTGGGTTTTTCTTTTCCTTTTATTTCTTTTTTTTTTCTGGTGAAAATTTTCAATGGCATTTTTAAATCAAGGAAGCTCACCAGAAATTCTTCTTAGAGTTTTCAAAAGAGCTTTTGTAATTCTAAGTGTTCTAATTATCAATTGCATAATGATTTGGATACAAGAGAGGAATTTCATTTTATGGCAGTTCTGGGATATTGCTCATATATAACATTATGTGTCTTTAGACCAAAACTTCCAGGAAATGTACAATTTAAAAAAAAATCAAAATAGATTTTATTTGTCCTGTGATATTTAAGAATACTTTTTTTTTTTTGCTTAGTATTTAGAAACCTAGCAGACACAGAAACATACAGAGAAGAGATTTCACAATTGCGTTTCAAATACCATTTATTGCTACTTTAGGTTGGATTCTATTTAACTAAAATGTATGTATTAAACATCTATAGGTCAAATCAGTAATGAGTCCAATTCATGAACTAGACAAATATTCTGAATATGGCAGTTTATGCCCAGACCTTTGAAACCTATTAGTATAATTAAATTATCCTCCAGATGCCCTTGCTCTGAATCTTTGGCATTCCTAAACTAGAAGAAGAGTAGAAAAATCCAGTAATAAAAATTTATACTGATGAGTTCAGTCTTAAATTTAAAATAACTGAAAAAAAAAACAGATTAATGATGTCTCTTTCATTGTTCAATTATGTCTGTTTCATTGTATAAAAATACCAATTAAGTTGGTATTTTTCTATGTTGATTTCTTATGTTAATTTAAAAAATGAATCTGATTGATAAGTAAATGCTTTATTGTGTTATGAAAATCATGATTTTTAGTCATGTTCTCAAGAGTTGCCATGACATTGATTAAAGTCAGTCTGTTATTGAAAACTCTAAAACATGTCCTAAACATACTACCATAATTTTAATTAATTTTGTCTTTTCCCATTTAAATCATAACACAGGTCCAGGGAATGTGTAATAAGAATACTCATGAAATATTTAAGAAATATATTGTCACATACATTGTAGTTTAGTATATAATAACAGTGTAGCCCAGACCCTGTTAAATTAATGAAATATTGCTAAGAACAACACAATCCCTTGGAATACTACAAATATTTGTTCAAAAATTGAAAACATACTTAATCAATGAAAACATCCTTAACTAGTAAAATAGATATGTCAGAAATACATATCTTTTTACTCCTAAAATAAGAGAATATAAAAAATTGATTTTTTTCAGTTTGTTGAGGAATAAAAAGGGAATTTAAAACTTTCCTTAAGTAAGATTGGTCTATTTGGCAGTTATACCAAAGAATGGAAACTTTCCCTGATACCCTTCCACAAGGGATCAGAGAACTTTTATGAAATGTGATTGTCAGGGATCCCGCAAATTTTAATATCTTCATAATAGTAGGCTTTGGTGATAAAAGGACCTGAATTTTTAACCATATACCCCAACAATTACATATTTTCTCATTTCAAAAAGTAACACATTAATGCTGGATTTGTTTCCATAAAGATATGAACATATTAACTTTGTACCTTCTATAATAGATTACTCCTTTCCCTGCTTCAGGCTATCCTGTTTCTAAGCCCTGAATAATAGACATGTTGCCTATTGTAGGCCTGAAGAAGACATTGGCATTTTAAATTATGTTTTGGTTATTGCTGCTAATCTAAAGTAGTTATTTAAAAAGTGGATGAACATACAGGGTGTATATAGAGAATTAGGGAAGATGTTAAGTTTCACTATGAACTTCAAGCTGAGAATCTTCTCTTTAGCCTTTTACCAAATATTGTGTCCCCCACCTCTGGATACATTTGCATTCATGTGGGTCCTTCATGTAGCCAACCACTATCTGTAATCTTGATGCTAAGATACTGGAGTAACCCTAACGTGTGATTCTCTACTTCTCCCAAATAACTTCTGCTTTTCCAGAGACATAGAAGAAATATCGTATCTCACAAAAGGAAATTTAAGACCAAAGTCACGAGGCTATTTAGTGGAGGCATCAAATTTAGAATACAAATCACTGATGAACTACATTGCTTCTTTATTATATAATTTTGTGCCATTGACAACACACAGTCAGTTTCTTCTTCCCTCATTCTTGTTTGTGGAGTGTTACTAGCAGTGTTCAACTGTCAGAGACATAATTGATCTCTATGACAGGCATTTGAGAGTGAACATTTATTTGTAAGATTCTGAGCTTCTCTTAGTATCCTCTCAAAAGAGTGATTAAAATATAGTTGCAATGTCAATTCTATCTAAAGAGGTTGCTGACAGTGAGCAAGAACCAACCAGAGATTTATTCATTTTTAATGGAAATGAGTAGAAGAGAAAGAGACAGTTTGGGAACATGACAATTTATTGAGGTGAACACTGAATGACTTTCTAGTAAAGGAGGCTTTGGATACTCCATGAGAGCATCAGGATGTTAGGGAGCACATGTGTATGATATGTACATTTTCCTAATCTATGGTACAGATAGATCTGCATTTCTGGAAGCAAAGCCCTGAAATGTCACTGGAAATGATCTTGTAGCAAACTTTCACAGGTGGTCAAAAGCCAACATTTATAAGCAAGCTTCGGAAATACTTACATTTTATCAAATTTATAAAAAAGAATCACATATTGTCAAATGCATAAATAGATATCAGTTTAAATCCCAATTTTTATAGCAAGGGAGTCTACTTATAATCTCAAGAAGTCCTAGTTATTAAATGACTTAGAATGACTTGTTAGTTGAGGCTATCAGGGCTGACTTCATGGTAAGCAACCAGCGGAGCTGCACAGGACGTTGAACTCTGAATGGGACCCTGCACATGGGGTCTGATGCTCACCAGTGGTCATCTTGAAGTTCTTAATAATTCCATCTATGAATTTGTGTTTTGTAAAAGTGTGTGATGGGAAAGTAAGTGTGTGCTGGAACATGTGCTGGAAGCTTTGGATTTGTGTCTCTTTCTCTCACCACCTCTTTGCTGCCCAGGGCTCATTCTCAGCTGCCTTTTCCATTCATACCCAGAAGACACAGCAATCCAGGGGCTTTTACACAGTATGAGGAGTTTGGTGTCAAAATGTGCTTTTCCTTGGTGTGGAATCCCAGGGTGGAGTTTGACATCTGCGAAAGCCTTTCTTTACTCAGTTTCTGACTAACCCAGAATACAAAAGATTCCAACATTAAAATGCAAATAAAACACACTATGACAAGTTGAAAGAAACACCATGTAAGCAAAAAAGAAATTTTTCCCACTGATTTTTTTGTTGTTGTTATTTAGTTGTAGATAGACATAATACCTTTATTTTGTTTATTTAGTTTTATATGGTGCTGGAGATTGAACCCAGTGCCTCGTACATGCTAGGCAAGCCCTCTACCACTGAGCCACAACCCCAGCCCACTTCCTACTGATTTTTCTTTCTGTTTTTTTTTTTTTTTTGGTACTGGGGATTTAACTTAAGGGCACTTGACCACTGAACCACTTAACCAGCCCTATTTTGTATTTTATTTAGAGACAGGGTCTCACTGAGATGCTTAGCACCTCGCCTTTGCTGTGGCTGTCTGTGAACTCACAACCCTTCTGCCTTAACTTCCTGAGCCGCTAGGATTACAGTCATACACCACCATGCCTGGCTGATGTTTTAATCAAGGGTTTTACAATTTCATTTTGCAATAAGTTCACAAATTATTTATCTGATACTGCTTACGAATTTATTAATGTAGCAACAATCTATTGTTTTCAAAGTATCTTTAGAATAAGGTTTGAAAATATTCAGATACCTTGATTCAGTGTATGTAGAATAGAATATATAATTATATATTTTTTTTCTTTTTTTCAGTTAAACATTTTGCAAAGTTTTTCTTTGTTTTGGGAGAAATGCACACATCATGTTACTGGTTTAATATACTAAGGTTAAAGTTACATTTCTCAGTGTTCTAAACTCTGTGAACAATAAACCAACTACATAAGAGAAAGATGGTACATTCATTCAAAAACAAATAATCCAAACCTACACATAAAATAATGATCCCAGTACTATGAGATTCGGGGAAGGAACTCTGGTAATCATTTCAGACTGATTATTCCTTGAGAAAATCAGGTTAATGCATTATAGTGTGTGGCAGAGTAGAGCCATCAAGATAGCATAACCTGAATAATAAATTTTGGAAAATAGTAAGTGAAGAGTAACAAGTAACAATTTACTTCCTGTTTATGACTGAAGTTAAGAATCACATGTAACTTTATTCTGATTTCTAAACAGAGGTCTTGTGTTCTTATGAGATCCCAATGATAAGTAACTAAAATCACTATCATTGATCTTTTAAAAATATAAATAGGATTTCAATTATTCCCACCATTAAAGAACTTCAATAATTCTCACTATTTTCAGATAGATGTATACACATGAGTCCTTCCAAGTTAATCCTGCCTTCTAATGCAATTTTGTCACGTTAGTCTCTATACTTCTATTCTATTACCCAGTTTTCTAAAGATTTTGCATTCTGTGAATATCTCACAGTTCATCACCCCTCTCATATATTCAGTAAGAATTAATATTCACTAGAAGATAGCAGGTCAGTCTTATGAGCTGGTGATACAATAGTAAATAATGAAGACACTGTCTCTTCTTTTATAGGATATATACTATAAGGAGAGAAACAGAAAAACAAAATTAATTTACAGTTTCCAATTTCATTAAAAGTGATGAGCAGAAATAAAATACTACATAGGGTAAAAATAGAAAGCCTCACCCCATGGTCATAGCTTGGTCTTTCCATAGCTTGGAAACACAGAGGAAGCAGCAAATAGTAGGAACTGAGACAGGCTTATAGTTTTTGAAAAACAGCAAGAATGCCAGAGCAGAAGTATTTTTGTCTTTTGTCCATATTTGTATTCATCACAGGTGTAAATTCTTGCACAATCAGCATTAATTCACAACCAACTCCAAACAACGTTCTGTATAATGGGAAATGGGTAAAAATATTTTTAAAAACTGAAGATGTGGTCTCTCCACAACACCAGAAATTATCCTGAATTTTTAAAGTGTTATTTACCTGAGTGAGAAAGCAAAAGGGTGGGGAGGCAACCTAGGGATCAGCAACATTTGGAAGTTGCTAGTTCAGTTTAGCTAAAAAGAGGCAGAAGTCTCCTGGGCTTCCCCACTTGGCAGACCTAATGTCTAGTACTAACAATAGGAGGCTGATGCTCAGTGAACATCAATTAAAACATCCAGTGGGTACTAAAGTCAGTCTGAGTCCTCCTGACAGAATCCCGTGCTAGGAGTGGAGAAGGGGCCTGACTGATAGGTCCAGAAGGAGGTGAAGATAGCTCAGAAAAGTAGTGTCTGTCTGTTCAAAATACCTGGGACTGAACAGTTTATAAAAACAGAAATGTACTGCTTATGGCTCTGAACAATGTGATGTTCAAGTCAAGGCACCAACAGGTTCACTGTCTGGGTTCACCTTCTTCACATATGACACATTTTTACTGCCTTCTCACAAAACAGAAGGAGACAAAAGAGCTTTCTCTGCCCTCTTTCCTAAGGCACTAATCCCATTCCATGATTTCTTCATTTTCCCCCAAAGGCTCAGTTCTCAATATTATGACATTGGGGATTAGATTCCAACATTTGAATCTGAGGAGGGTACACAAACCTTCAGACCCTGTCAAGTGAGAATAACCTGGCGTCTCTACCTGTCTGCTTTCTATTGTCTAGAAGCCAGGGGAAAAGGAAGCTGGAACACACAGCAGAGGCTCTCTTAGAACAAAGAGGGTGTTTACCAGCACCAAGCACACTATATTTGTGGCTCTTATGAGCCATTTGAAAAAGGAATACCTTGATAGAAACAAAGGCATACTAATGGTGCAAATAGTTTCTATCCCCAAAACTCAAGTGCTATATACCTAGAAGATGTGAATCCATCTCCACATTATAGGAAAAATATTAACTGTAAATAAATTATCAACTGCCCAATGCTTGAGGTAGAATATTATAAATATTTGAAAGTGGAGTTTTATTTTATTTCATTATTTTTTATACTCCAAATATTCATATATGTTAAACTGGTTTTGCATATTTTAAAAAGTTCCCACATCTCTATATATTACTCAGGGAACAAATTATATTGAGCAATTAATACATTCCACAAATTATGTAGACATGAAGATGACAAAAATCTAATGCGTGTTCTTGGGGAATCATGTAGCAGAACAGGGACCTTTTAACCAAATCATAATACACTATTATTTTACACATATACTACAATAAAAGTTTAAGTAAAATGCTATGGTATAATAATGAAAAAGCTAACTATAATTAAGAAAAGACAGTGAAATAAGAGAAGGTTTTCCAGAATAAGTGTGTAAACAATAAAAAGAAGATGGTAAAAATGCTTTCCAAGCTCATGGTTTTATAATGGCTAACAGAAGCTCCTATGTGTTTTATTAACTGATGAAGTTGAGTATTGTTGTATAATATTTTTTTTCAGTATTTAAAGTAAATAAAACTGGTGAGGGAAATTGATTTTTTTTTTCCTGGAAAGAAAAATATTCTATAGGACATTTTTTAAGTGTTTATTTCTCAAGTTGAGGAACTTTAGTTATTATTAACAAAGTCAAACCCTGACATCCAATTTTGGAATGAGGACACTGTAGCTGCTGTACAAATGGGAAAGGCATTGTTCCCTCCTACTAATCTTTCGGTTTTTTGGTTTTTTTTCCAGATGTTAGGGAGTCAACAGATATATTTAAATACAACAATGATATTTTTTAAAAAGCAAAATTTTATAGCAATAAAGAGGAAAAATCAGAAAAGGAAGGTATCCATTCATTAGCTTGCTTAATACACATTTGTAGACCACCAGCCTTTAGATAAATTCAGTACTAGCAACTGAGTATGCCACGTGAACAAGATTCAATTTCTCCTTTCAGGATGCTAGTGAAAGAGAATGTAAACAAGCATTTCCAGTTTGTAGTTTTCAGTACTAAATGCCATTTGGGGTTAAGTTCAGTGTGAAATGGGTATTTAGAATCATCTGAAAAAATTAAGAAAGAATGAGGGGGAGAATGATAAGTAGACAAAGATTAAGAGAAGTAGTGGAAATTTCCCTGGTATGGTGAATGGTAGGAAGAGGGAGAACAGCACAGGTACATTTGGCAGCATACATAAAGGCAGAGTTTAAGGATCATAAAAGAAATATAAAGATTTAGGAAAATACCATTCAATTAGAGAATACAGATTACAAGAGGGTAGAGTGGTGAATTCAGAAAAGTAAGCAATGCCCAGATCATTATCTTCTAATCCCTATTAAGAATTTTGTGCTTTAGGGCTAGGTAATATAGCTCTGTGGTAGGATATTTGGCAAGTATACTTTAGGTCCTGGGTTATACTCCCAGTACCTAGAAAAGAAAGAATTTTTATTTTATTTTTTAATTGTGTTCTTAGACAAGCCATTGAACTATTTCAAGAGGTAAAACAACAACAACAACAACAAAACAACAACAAAAAAAAAACACCAAGAACCCTTAGTAATATTATTTTCTCCTCAAGGACACGGTTTCCCACATCTGGTCAGGGATTCCACCCTTTAAGAATTAAGAGTATTAGAGTTGTCCAAATGTCCTGTCAGTTTCACATATGAGCACATGCACGGATAGGAAACAACATGAATGCAAGCACTCCAAGCATAGCTAGAGAAATGTCCCATCCTTCCTCTAGCCTCATTTACCTGCTTGTCATAAAGATAATTACCTTTACAAGATTAGTCCATATGCTTAGATAATTTATATTTGTTCAGGTTCATCCTCCCCTTTGTCAAAATCCAAAATCCTCCTTAGAAGAACTTCTGTCACATTTGCTCAAGTGTGACAGTACTTTCATTTATCCTCAACATATTCCTCTGTTCTTTGTTGAAACAATTGAAAATTTCCTAAAAAGCTAGAACATTTATTTACATGCAATAGACTGCATTTGAATAGAAGGATATAGAGATTCCCCCCACACCTGCCTCAGCAGGGCTCAGGCACACAGCAGGCCTAGTCCACCCCTTTCCCAGAGGGGCAGACACCATCAGAGCCTAGGATTTGGCACAGGACTGCCCCTTCTGACCAGTAGACTACTGTAGGAGATCTAGCCCAGTGGCCCAGATCCACCTATACCAGCCCACACAGGATCCAGGCTCTCAGTAGGCCTGGTTCACCCCTCCCCTGGAGGGGCAGAAACCACCAGAGCCTCTGGTGCAGAACCACCCCTTCAAACCAGCAGGCTACCAGGGAAGATCAAGCCCAGCAGCCCAGATGCATCCACTCCAACTTATTCAGGACCCAGACCCAGGATGCAGTAGCATTCATTGAGGGACACTCGCAGGGTCTGGAAGCCCAATATCAAGGTGAGGTACAGACAATCTGCATGGGTACTACAAGAATATAATAAAGAAACTGTAATATCTCAGATTCACACTGCAAGAAATGAAAACACATAGACAACATGAAAAAACAAGGGAGGAAAATGCCCCCCCCCAAACGAGGACACTATAATAACAGAACCCATGGACAGTAAAGTTGATGAAATGTCAGAGAAGGAGTTCAGAAAGTTCATAATTAAAATGATCTGTTAATTAAAGAATGACCTAAATGAACAAATACTGGCAAAAATTGATCACTCCAACAATGAGATCAAATAAAGATACAATAAGAGAGCAAATACAGGTAGCAAAACCAAGTCACATTAAATCCTCAAAAGAGAGATAGAGACTCTGGAAATAAAAAAACAGAAATCGTTGAAATGAAGGATACAATAAATCAAATAAAAAACTCAAAAGAAAGCATAATCAACAGACTAGATCACCTGGAAGAAAAAACATGAGATAATGAAGACAAAGTATACAATCTGGAAGATAAAGTTGATCACACAGTGAAGAAAGTTAGAAACCATGAACAGAATATCCAAGAATTATGGGACAGCATCAAAAGACCAAATCTAAGAGTCATTGGGATAGAGGAAGGCACAGAGTTTCAAACCAAAGCAATGCACAATCTCTTCAATGAGATAATATCAGAAAATTTCCCAAGCATGGAGAATGAATTGGAAAACCAAATACAAGAGGTCTACAGGACACAAAATGTACAAAATTACAACGAATCTACACAAAGTCACATTATAATCAAAATGCCTAGCAAACAGAATAAGGATAGAATCTTAAAAGCCGCAAGAGAGAGAAGAATCAGATCACATATAGGGGGAGACCAATTTGTATTGCAGTAGATTTTTCAACCCAAATCCTCAAAGCCAGGAGATCCTAGAACAACATATACCAAGCTCTGAAACAAAATGGATGCCAACCAAGAATCTTATACCAAGCAAAATTAAGTTTTATATTTGATGATGAAATAAAAATCTTCATTGATAAACAAAACAAAAAAGAATTTACAACTAGAAAGCCTATACTACAGAACATCCTCAGCAAAATATTCCGAGAAGAGGAAATTAAAAAACCAATGATGAAAATAAGCAGAGGGAGGGATTACACTAAAGGAAAATCTAATCAGAGGAGAAACCAAGTCATGTTAAATCCCCAAAATAAATAAAAATGTCTGAGAATACAAATCATGTCTCAATAATAACCCTGAATGTTAATGGCCTAAACTCATCAATAAAAAGTCATAGACTAGCAGATTGGATAAAAAAAATCCAACAATATGCTGCCTCCAAGAGACTCATCTCATAGAAAAAGACATTCACAGACCGAAGGTGAAGTATGGGGAAAAATCATACCACTCACATGGACTGTGGAAGCAAGCAAGCAGGAGTTTCCATCTTCGTATCAAATAAAGTAGACTTCATAGTAAATTCAATCAAAAAGGACAATACATACTGTTAAGGGAACCATACACCAAAAAGACTTAAGAATCATAAATATATATGCCCCAAACAATGGAGCATCTATGTTCATCAAACAAACTCTTCTCAAGTTCAAGAGTCAAATAGACAGCAACACAATAATTTTGGGTGACTTTAACACACTTCTTTCATCACTAGATATATCTTCCAAACAAAAGCTGAACAAAGAAACTATAGAACTCAATAATACAATCAATAACTTAGACTTAACTGACATATATAGGATATTCCATCCTTCAAAGGGAGAATATACTTTCTTCTCAGCAGCACATGGATCCTTCTCTAAAATAGTCCATATACTATTCCACAAAGCAACTCTTAGCAAATATAAAAAAGTAAAGATACTACCCTACACATTGCATGGAGTTCATTCCTTAAAAGAAGAAAAAGTCAACAAGTAAATGACTTAACACTACATCTCAAAGCCCTAGTAAAGAAGAACAAATCATCACCGAAAGCAGTAGAAATAAGAAAATATTTAAAATCAGAGCTAAAATCAATGAAATTGAAACAAAAGAAACAATTGAAAAATTTGACAGAACAAAAAGTTGGTTCTTTGAAAAAATAAGTAAAATTGACAGACCCTTAGCCATGCTAATGAAGAGAAGGAGAGAGAAAACTCAAATCACTAACATATGTGATGGAAAAGGAAATATCACAACAAACACTACATAAATACAGAAAATAACTAGAAATTATTTTGAAAACTTGTGCTCCAATAAAATAAAAAATATAGAAGGTATTGACAAATTTCTGGAGTCATATAATTTGCTTAAATTGAATCAGGATGATATACACAATTTAAACAGATCAAATTCAAGTGATGAAAAAGCGGACATCATCAAAAGTCTATCAACCAAGAAAATCCCAGGACTGGATGGATACACAGCAGAGTTCTACAAGACCTTTAAAGAAGAACTAATACCAATACTCTACAATTTATTTCAGGAAATAGAAAAAAGAGGTAGCACTTCCAAACTCATTCTATGAGGCCAGTATGACTCTGATTCCAAAACCAGGCAAAGACATATCAAAAAAAAGAAAACTTCAACCAATATCTCTAATGAACATAGATGCAAAAATTTTCAATAAAATTCTAGAAAATATAAAAAACAAAAACAAAACATATCAGAAAGATTGTGCACCAAGATCAAGTGGGATTCATCCCAGGGATGCAAGGTTGGTTCAACATATGGAAATCAATAAATGTAATTAATCATATCAATAGACTTAAAGATAAGAATCATATGATCATCTTAATAGATGCAGAAAAAGCATTTGACAAAATACAGCACACCTTTATGTTCAAAACATTAGAAAAATTAGGGATAACTGGAACATATCTCAACATCATAAAGGCCATCTATGAGAAACCCAAGGCCAACATCACTCTAAATGAAGAAAAATTGAAGGCATTCCCTCTAAAAACTGGAACAAGACTGAGATGCCCTTTTTCATCACTTCTATTTAACATAGTCCTTGAAACACTGGACAGAGCAATTAGACAGACAAAAGAAATTAACGGGATACACATAGGAAAAGAAGGACTCAAGTTGGCACTATTTGATGATGATATGATTCTATACCTAGAAGACCCTAAAAGTTCCACCAGAAAACTTTTAGAACTAGTAAATTAATTCAGCAAAATAGTAGAATATAAAATCAACACCCATAAATCAAAGGCATTTCTGTATATCAGTGACAAATCTACAGAAAGGGAAATAAGGAAAACCACACCATTTTTCAATAGCCTCAAAAAAATAAAATACTTGTAAATCAATTTCATGAAAGAGGTGAAAGACTATATAATGAAAATTACAGAACCTAAAAAAAGAAATCAAAGAAGACTTTAGAAGATGGAAAGATCTACCTTGCTCTTGGATAGGCAGAATTAATATTATCAAAATGACCATACTTCCAAAAGCACTCTGCAGATTTAATGCAATTTCAATAAAAATTCCAATGGCATTTCTCATAGAAATAGAAAGAGCAATCATTAAATTCATCTGGAAAAATAAGAGACCAAGAATAACTAAAGTAATCCTTAGCAGGAAGAGTGAAGCAGGTGCCATCACTCTACCAGACCTCAAACTATACTACAGAGCAATAGTAACAAAAACAGCATGGTATTGGCACTAAAACAGACTGGTAGACCAGGTACAGAATAGAGGACGCAGAGATGAACCCACAAAACTACAATTATCTTATATTAAACAAAGGTGCCAAGAACATGTATGGAGAAAAGATAGCATATTCAACAAATGGTGCTGGGAAAACTGGAAATCCATATGCAACAAAATGAAATTAAACCCCTATCTCTCACCATGCACAAAACTCAACTCAAAATGGATCAAGGACTTAGGAATAAAACCAGAGACCCTGCATCTAACAGAAGAAAAAGTAGGCCCTAATCTTTATCATGTGGGATTAGGTCCCAACTTTCTTAATAAGACTCCTGTGGCATAATAATTAAAATCAAGAATCAATAAATGGGAGAGACTCAATTAAAAAGCTTCTCCTCAGCAAAAGAAACAATCTGTGAGGTGAATAGAGAGCCTACATCTTGGGAGAAAATCTTTACCCCCCACACATCGGATAAAACACTAATCTCTAGGGTATATAAAGAACTCAAAAAGCTAACCACCAAAAAAACAAATAACCCAAATCAATAAATGGGCCAAGGACATGAAGAGACACTTCTCAGAAGATGATGTACAATCAATCAACAAATACATGAAAAAATGTATCATGTATGATCACTTGCAATTACAAAAATGTAAATCAAAACCACTCTAAGATTTCTTCTCACTCTAGTCAGAATGGCAACTGTTATGAAGACAAACAACAATAAGTGTTGGCGAGGATGTGGGGAAAAAGGTACACTCATATATTGCTGGTGGGACTGCAAATTGGTGCAGCCAATATGGAAAACAGTATGGAAATTTCTTGGAAAATTGGGAATGGAACCACCATTTGACCCAGCTATCCTCTCCTATGTCTATACCCAAAGGACTTAAAAACAGCATACTATAGGGACACAGCCACATCAATGTTTATAGCAACAGAATTTATGATAGCTAAACTGTGGAACCAATTTAGGTGCCCTTCAATAGATGAATGGATAAAAAAATAATGTTGCATATATACACAATGGAATATTACTCAGCAATAAAAGAGAATAAAATCATGGTATTTGTAGGTAAATGTATGGAGTTAGAGAAGATAATGCTACATGAAATTAGCCAAACCCAAAAAACCAAATGCTGAATGTTTCTTTGATATAGGAAGGCTGACTCATAGTGGGATAGGGAATGGGAGCATGGGAGGAATAGATGAACTCTAGATTGGGCAGAGGGGTTGGAGGGGAGGGGAGGGGGCATGGGGTTATTAATGATAATGGAATGTGATGATCATTATTATTCAAAGTATAGGTATGAAGACACAAATTATTTTGACTATACTGTGTATACAACCAGAGATATGAAAAATTGTGCTCTATATGTGTATTAAGAATTGTAATGCATTCTGCCTGTCATATAAATAAAATTTTTTTAAAAAATAGAAGGATGTAGCATAAAATGTCATTCCCACTTAGAAGCAGTAATTTTAAATATCTAAAAATTTAGAAGATACTCAATAAATATTTGTTGAATAGGTAAATGGATCCATTCAAATTATTTTCTGTATTTCTTGTGGAAGTTATATTATTTAATCATTTAATAATTATTTTTTTGATTACTCACTCCAAATGCTAAAGGATCTTAGTGGCACAGATGAAACAAATTTAAATTTAAAAAGATAAATCTCTATTTCATGGTGTTCTTTGATGGTAACATAAAAAATAAATAAAATAAAATACATATTATATCAGATTTCAAAAAAGTTTATAGAAAAATAAAGCAGCAAAGTAAATTATTTCTTCTACCAGTTATGCAAATTTAGAAGTATTCATTTTTTAATTGAGTGATTATAAAAGGCTTCACTGTGAATTTGACATTTAAACAAAGACATAAAGAGGAAGAAGAAATGAGGCATATGACATTCTGAACAGAGGGAGAGAGTGTCAAGTTGAGTGACTGGCAAAGCAAAGATTTCAAAATTAGGAATATACCTGGTACATTTGAAGAAAGACAAAGTGTCACATGAGAGTGGAATGAAGAAATGTGTAAATAAAATGAGGTAAAGAGGTGATGGGTAGAAAAGGGAAGATTTTAAAGGATTTCCCAGGCTATTTCCAATATTTTGACTTTTACTATAAGCAAAATCAAAACTTCAGAACACTTCTGAGCAGATGAAAGGCATGTTCTAACATGAATTAGCAGAATCACTCTAGAGTCAATTAAAATACACTACGATATGAATGGATGAAGAAAATATGAGATATATACACAGGAGATTTATTCAGCCATAACAAAGAATAAAATTATGTCAGTTGCAAGAATTGGGTGGAACTGGAGGACATCAGGTCAAGCAAAATAAGACATTCAGATACAGAAATGTTTGCATGTTTTCACTTCTATGTGGAAGGTAGGCAGGTAAAAGAGAAGAAAATTTTTCTCATGAAAATGGAAGGGAAATAATCGGTGAAGTGAAGGGGAGAGTGGAGGTAAGATGGGAAGGGAAGAGGAAAGTGGAGGAAAGATGGGACTGTAAGGGAAAGCATTAGGGAGTGAAATTGATCAATGTATGTTATGTATATTTGCAGGTATGCTCCAATGAAACCCAGTATTCTGTATAGTCAATATGGATGAATAAAAAACATTTTTAAGAAGAATAAACTGGGGAAAAACAAATGCTTGGATTTTGATTAAAAGATTACTGCAATAGTTCTAACCAAACATGATACTGATAACTTTTTAAAATTGATTTCTAGCTTTTGATTCACAAAGTAATAAAAGCAGAGATGGTAAGAATTTAACAAAGGATTCTGGATTCACTTTGAAGGAAAAGCTGAGTAGTTATGATTCAGGAGAAGGAAGGGAAATTTGGGGAAAAGATGACTTTGAATAGATATGGGAATTTGTGCTTTCAAATTTTTACTTAAGAACTTCATTGCATTAAAACATTTTGTTTTTGAAAGACACTTTTAAGAAAATGAAAATGAGTAGTGGTGCATGCCTGTAATTCGGAAACTTGGGAAGATGTAGTGGAAGAATATCAAGTTCAAGGCCAGACTGGGCAATTTATTGATACCCTATTTCAAAATTTAAAAAAAGAAAGAAAGGAAGGAAGGAAGGAAGGAAGGAAGGAAGGAAGGAAGGAAGGAAGGAAGGAAGGAAGGAAAGGCTGCAGATGTTGGATATATACCTAACTGGTAAAGCATCCATGAGTTCAAATTCAATCTCTACTAACACACACACACACACCCACCAAAAAAATAAATAAATAAATAAATAAATAAAAAATAAAACAGGGGAGGCATAGAAAAGAAAAAATGAATACTAAAACTTGTAAATGATATTGGTAGAACTAGAGGTAAAAGTCTTTCCTTTCTTACAACCCAGTAATAAAAATACAAATTACCTGATTAAAAACAGAGAGAAGAGAGGCTGAGATTGTGGCTCAGTGGTAGAGTGTTTGCCTGGCACATGTGAGGCACTGGGTTCTATTCTCAGTACCACATAAATAAATAAAATAAAGGTATTGTGTCCACCTACAACTAAAAAGAAAAAAAAAGGCAGAAGATGAACAAACTCTTCAATAGAGAAGATAAACAAAATTAAATAAGTACACAAAAAGATGTTCAAAATTATCAATTATAAGAAATAGCAAAATAAAATCATAATGAGATACTATTATATATCATTGGAATTGTAACAGGGGTTCACTTGATGCTTTGACTATATTCCTTGTTGCTTTGAAACTTACATGTATTTATCTTTTTCCCAAACTTCTTCTCCCTGACCTTCTCCTCCCTGATCTTTTTTTCCCTAATTTTCTCCTTCCCAATCTTCTCTTCCCTGATCTTCCTGTCCCTAAACTTTTCCCTGATTTTCTCCTCCCTGATCTTCTTTTCCCTTATCTCCTGCCTGATCTCTCCTCTCTATTCTCATTTTCTCTGAATCACCTCTTTAAAAGCCCCAATCACAGCCTTTAAGACAGGAGTATCCTATGTTTCTCCTTTGGTAACAAAGCAATAAATCTTTTTTCTTTTTCTCAAAACTCTGTCCTCCTTGCTGGATTGACATCAGGGACAAGGACTGAGCTTTTGCAACAGAATGGCTACATAGATAAAATAACAGACAATGTAAATGTTGATGCAGATGTGGAAAATTGGTGCCTTCATCTGTTGCTGGTGAACCTCTTTAGAAAACAATTTGTCAATTTCTTTTAAAATTAAGAATCAATTTATGATATGACTCAAATAGAAATATACCTACACAATAAAAATAAAGGCAAATATCATAAACACTTTTGAGTATTCATAAAGCAGCTTTATTCATGTGAGATAAAAACTGGAAAAGACCAAATATTCATTAACTGGTGAAAATTTAAAAATATGGTATGTCCATAAAATCAATTCTACTCAAAGATGAAAACGAATTAGCTACTGTTAGAGAACAAAGACATCACAAGCATTGTGTTACATGAGAAGTCATACATATATAGCACATACTTCATAATTCCATTTATATGAATTTCTTTTTTTAATTTGTGTTTAAATATGTGTTTATTGTAATTTTGTCATACTTGGAGAAAGACTTTTTAAAATTGTTCTTTTTATATGTACATGACAGTATGGTTTGTATTTATGTGAATTTCTATAGTGATAGAAAGTCAAGCAGTACATTCTCAGAGATGGTTTGTGTTATAGTTTACATAGGTGTCCCCCAAAAGCTCTTGTGGGAGACACTATAAGAAATTTTAAAGGGGAAATGATTAGGTTATGAGAGCTTTAGCCCCCAATCAGTGAATTAATCCCTGATAGGGATTAACTGAGTGGCAAATGAAGGTAGTAGGTAGAATGTGGCTGCAGGAGGTGGATCCCTGGGGCATGCCTTTTGTCTTCATTGAGCAGAGCTCTTTCTTGGTTTCCTAATTATCAAGTGAGCCGCTTTGCTCAGGCACATTCTTCCTCCATGTTTTTCAGACTCACTTTGAACTCCCAGGAATGGAGCTGGCTCTCTATGTACTGAGATCTTTGAAACCATGAGTCCCAAAATAACCTTTTTCACCTCTAAAATTTCTACTATCAGGTCCTATAGTTAGAGCAACAAAAAAGCAGACTGTTAACAGTTTGAGAAAGGGAATGCCTGAAAGGGATACAAAGGAACTTTTGGACTTTTGGTGTGATCTACATGGACTACAGTATAATTTTTATAATTACCTGATTGAATGCATTTGTAAATACTTGTAAATTTTGCATATAAAATTGGTGAACGTCATCATCATGTGAAATATACCTCAATTACATTGATTAAAAATATCAGTAATAGGCTAGATTATGATTAATTTTGCTCACAAGATTTTTATATATGTGAAAAAATACAACTTCCCTATATCCTGCCATATTCAAATGAAATTTTAAGTAAATTAAAAAGGAAAAGATGATAGTACTGAGAGAAGAATTTGTAAGGTTTTACTGAAAAAGCTCCAGAGTAAGACTGAAAGTGAGTGTAAAAGAAAGGACATAAAAGTTGTGAAGAAAATGTGAAAAATATATTCCTGGCATTTGGAGTGTCCATTGTGTGTATATTATATTATCTTTTGTTCTTTTAGTACTTGAAAATGATAAGATCTAATAATAACAGTTTTTTAAAAGAAATAAAAAGAGCAGAGGTGCAACTACATAGAAATTTGGAAAACAAAGACAATCATTTTTAAACAGAGGAACACTGGAAACTAAAAATGATTATTAATAATTTGTTCTCAAAGAATAGCCCATCTTGAAGGATGAAAAATAATTTTATAAAATTACTCTAAGTAACTATGGTTTTCAGCAAATTTCTGAAGGTAAAATAAGTTTACTGGAACAGATTGCATTTTCCATCAATGACTACAGCAATATTTCCAGTGAGCATGCAGTCCATTTCATGAAGAAATGAAATTCATTTTTGGTCCTTTCAAGTATGGAAGGAGACCTGTGTATGACTTCCTCTTGACTTGCTCTCTTTCTCTTGGAACACATGCTTTGGCATCTGAGTCTCCATGAAACGCAGTTAACAATCTTGAATCTGCTGTGCTGAAAAAAATCACATAGAAATCAAAACAGCTTCGCAAGGAGTTCTGGCTGCTTCAGTGTTCAGCCAAAGCTTTTAAGCCTAGGCACTGGCATGTGTGTAAATGAGATTTTAGATGATGTCACACCAAGGGCTTCAAGCTGCCTTAGCTGACAGAGTGGAGCAGAAACAAGTTGGTCCTGCTGAGGGGACAACTCACACACCAACTCCATGAGCAAAATAAAGGTTTTACATCATTAAGTTTTAGGGCTTTGTATGTATCATTAGATATCCAGAACATTTTTCTAAAAGTGTAAAAGGAAAAACAATCTTTTAAATGCCTGAAGAAGTAAGTTTGCGTTTAATATGAGTTCATAAGGCAGTGAACATTTTGTGTGTGTGCCCTTAAACAATACAAAGAATGATGAACAAGTGGTTAGAAAAGAGATCTGGAGGAATTATAAATTAATATATAGTTTGAAGATATTTGCTCAAAAATTACTTCTTTCATAGAGACATGTATGCCACATCTTCATACTTCCAAGATCACAGAAGGGAAGTAAAACAGAAACCTTACAAGGGTTTTGTTTTGTTTTTACCTTTTACAATTTCCATTTATTTTAAACTATTTATTGACACACCAAAGTTACATATATTTATGGAGTACCATGTACTGTTTTGACAAGTTGTATTCATCAAGAATGTTCAAACCAGAGTAAGCATATCTATCTCCTCAGACACTTATTATTTCAGTAATATTTCCAGCAGCTTAGTCAAGTTCATATTAATATTAATTATGTCTTACTTGTTCTGTGTAAATTTTATTTAGGCTTTGTAACCTCAATTTGATTACAAATGATAAAAGTTAAATAGGAACTTGAAATGAGTACATTGATTCTTTGTGTACAACAAAAATGGAAATTTTTTAAACAACTGTTTTTAAATTGTGGTTTTAAAAATGTAATTTGATAATAATCCCTAAAGCACTGCTAGATTAGGAGTCATAATGCAAACATACATGGGAAATAGAAAGATGATACTCACTGGATATAAATAGGAAGGATAAATAGTAAGATATAAGGAGTTTAAGATAGTTCAGTAAAAACACATTTAAATAAACAAAGCATGGGACAGAGAGTATATGGTGAATATAATAATCACATAGAAATTAAAAATGATAACATAGAATTATTATAGAATTAATGGAAGAGGCTTTGCATCATGGTAAACTATAAATATTGGTATGTCATTGATTAACCAAAGGAATATTTTAGATAAATCCTGAACATGCACAAAAAATTTAAGAAAATTGGAGCATAACTGGAGACACTGTGCAGTTGAATTTACTTTAATAAATACATGCATTTCAGGTAAGCCTATAGGATTGTATCTTTTGATAAAATTAATTTTGGGAGTTTGAGGATAGAGTTGATAGGAAAAAAATATGACTTGTAGTTTAGAAACTTGTCCTTTTATAGTAAGTACTGTAAATCAATCTGAAATTTGGAATATAAATTCAGTTATAGGAGATACTTTTTTCATGAATATAACTAGTATATGGTATAATTTTGCTTTAATATGATAGAAAAGATTTCTTGTTGTATCAGTACTAGAATAAATGATCATAAGGATAATAATAAGCAAAAATAATAATAACAAAAATGAAAACTCACACAAATGAATTCCATTTTAACTACAAATGGAAAACACCAATAACTCCAGCTTCAGTTTGTGAATATATGTGGGAAAAGTTATGTCAGACTTTGGCCAAATGCAAAAGGGAACCCCATGACACAGAACAAGGATTATTTTGAGCAACCAGCATAGTATAAATTCTGATATCAGATTAGAGAAGCAGCTAGAAATTCTGCAGACCTTCCATCATGGCAAAAGCTATTCTTTAGTGTGACAGGATAGAGAGAGACTACAGATTGCAAATAGCCTCACTACTGCCAGTATTTGTCAGCTAAAGTCAGTTAATTTCATCACACACATAGGCACATTTTTTTACTCTGAGGAATGGTTTTGCCTCTAAATATATACACTTTTCTCCTAACGCATACTGCACTTTTTTGTTGTTGTTTTTGTTTTTGTTTTGTCTTTATTTTTCATTTGTAGTCTCTGTGATCCATGTAAAGTTAATTTCATTTCTGGGTTTACAGCCAGGAATTAAAGTTTTGACTTTCCCTACCCCTATCTCCCAGATATTGTTTATTTTTTAAGAATAAGCCTGTCAACTGATGATACAATGAATAGGACTGAATTTGTTAATAAGAACTCCAGGAAATAAAATACTTTCTTTTTATTTAGTTGGTGAGTTTCCTATACCATTTGGAATTTAATGATTTCCATGTAGCAGATATTCAACCTCAGATTCTTAGCAACCTAAGATTTATTTTTCTCTTTTAGCAACTAGAGAAAAAGCAAGGCCAGAGCAAGCATAGTTATTAAAGACTATCAGGAAAGTAGGTAATCATTCTCTTCTTCCTGTTTTATACCTCTTTCACAAAATGTCTGCCCCATCTGCAAGCGAAAAGAAGGGGAAAGAGTAAGGAGCAGTGGCACGCTTCAGCTCAATCTATTCAGTCATTTTGGGAAATAGTATCATTCCTGGATCACATCCAGTAGAAATCTTCTTCCATTTCATTTCAAGAACTGGCTCATATGGTCACATACCCCCTACCATACCATCTGAGAACATGAATATTGTTTAACTGGACACATTGCAGTCCTAAACCAAACTGTGCATCTGTTAGTGAAGAAGAAAAGGAAAATAGATATTGGAGAGCTAACTCTCATTTTCTGCCAAACTTACTGAGAGGAGTATTAAAGCCTAGAGCTACTGGAAATGGAAAGAGCACAAAGGAAAACAGGGCCAAGAATCCTCCAACGCTAAGCATGCTCTGATGATGTTTTTTGACATTCTGGCTCCTGTGTGCTGGTGAGCTCTACCCTGGAATTTTCAGAATCACCATGAAAGAAATTCTAATAATTCTGTAATACAGCTTCAATGCATGTGCACATGCTTTTGTGTGTGTCTTCTTGCAAATGAAAAGGTCTGTCACATAAACCCATTGTGAGAATTACAGCTAACTAAGAGTTGCATCATGCCATAGGGGAGAAGCTCATCAGAAAATGACAGTAGATTAAAATGCAAATCTCCTGGTGTTTAATTTGTCCAACCTAACTCACCATTTCACTTTCTTCTTTACACCAAACACTAAACTTTCAAAAAAAGGATACAAAGGAAGTTTTCAGATTAAAAAAAAATGAAATGAAAGAAGTATGTCTCGAGTCAAACATTACTAAATTTAAAGTGAAATCAGGTTTAGGATACACAAGATATTCTGTGAACATTTTAGAAAAAAATGCCAAAAAACATTATAGCATAAAATAAGTGAAATTTGAGTACAAATCAAATAAGTTGAAATAAATATCTTCCTATGAAGCAAGTGTAAAGGTCAGGCGAACGTCAGAGGAAAAGACCACCAAGAGACTGTCTCATGCAACAGCAAAGGGTTTATTGGGGGTCCAGCATGCTGGGGCTCAGAGCTCACTTCAGAGGAACAAAGAGCCCCGAGAACAACTTAAGCAGAGTTTATATACATTCTTTGGAGAGGGCAGGGACTTTACATACATCATAGCATCCCTTAGCAAATCATCACATACCGTGGGAAAATCAAATAAAAACTCTAAAACATGATTAGCACATTCACTGGCGGGAACAGGTCGGGTGGGGGTGATTGGTCAGTACTAAGAAGGGGTATACATTCAAACTGATTGGTTTAAGCCCTGAGGTGTATACGTGCTGGACTGCACGGGTTCTAGGAGGGGGTTGTTAAGCAACTAGGTGGTCAGGGGAGATTTCGACACACATCTAATGGGCAGTTCCGGGAATTGTTTTACTGCCACATGAATTTCAGGTTCTGAATGCAACTTAAAAACTTTACATTTCAATTTCTTTGTCCTTTCACAAGATAACATAGCAGGATATACGAACTCAAGAAAAATTGAAACAGAAGAAAGAATGAACTGCTATTTTTTAAGAATTCAGTAGGTACATAAACAAAAAAAATAAAACCACCGTAAAAATAAAGGTTACAATGGAAATAAGCACATGAAAATATATAGTCCCCAAAATAGAGACAAAGAAAGGATAATTAAGAAAATCGAGCAAAGAGAAATGGGAAAGAAATTTAATAAAATACTTTAAAAGAAATGATAACTATGTATGATAAAAAGATTATACATCATATGCATTATTGCTAAGCCTTGTAATGTTGAGCAATACAATGGAATAGGATTTTAAAACAGTAGACAATTCATTAAAACTTGCATTAAATCAATGAAAAATTAAATATACACATTGAAGTCCAAATTTAGGAAAAAATGATGGAGGTCAACTAGCATCAGTGGACTTCAAAAAAATAAAATAATCCTATGGCATATAGAAGAATGAATTCAATTTGTAGATTGTAATAAATAAGACGGGCTTCAGAATCAGGGTCTAATAACATGGAAATCAGAAGATGTATAAGAATTGCTTCAAAATCATGTGAAAGTAAAGTGTAATTCAAGAATTTTAAATTAACCTAAAGCTGTATTCATTCAACAATGAAGGCAATAGGGAATTTTGTAAACTCAGAAAACATGATCCTAATGTCAATTTGAAGGACAAACTTTAGCAAAATGATAAATGGTACAACTTCTTAGATCCATTCAGTTTAAAAATCTTTGTAAAGACCAATTAAGCTACACAAAATTTTCAATAAAGATTAGAATATGAAATGAAAAAATGTTATACATCATAATGATAAATTATAAAAATGCAACAAAATCCAGAAATTTCATGATGTAAAGAAAGGAGATTGGTGGAATGAGAGTGTGAACATCATCGATCATATGAAGGGGAAAAAAAATACATACACCCACTCACACACCCATATTTAGAGGCCTCTTAATAGATGTGTTCAATTTATTTTGTTTAAAATTCTGTCTCTGATGTTTCTTTTTAATTCTGTATCCTTAACCTCCCTGTGCCTGCTACTTTACAATTGCATAAAAATGTATCATAGTTTTTGTAGCTCATCTATTCTTAAGACTATTAGACTGAATGAGCTAGTATTGGTAGAACATTTAAAACAGTGCTTCATACATGTTAACCACTGGAAAGGCATTTTTTTTTAGCTAAAAATATGTAACAATGTCCTAAAGCTTAGTCTTTAAATTACCTGAATTAAATCTCATACCAGTGCTTCCAAAAGAATACTCTAAAATTCTAGTTTTATGTTCTTTTACCTGCTTGGTCTCTCTGAAAGAGAAATCAACTACCAATAAGAATGCTTCTTCACCACTATTTAAAATAAAGAAGTAGCTAAAATATCCTTTTTTAAATATGGATGTGTAAGTACTTTGTGGTTTTGTTTCCTCAAATATTTCTGATGTAAAGATCTTCACCATGCTCTTCTCTCTTCCCCATTTATAATGAACCATGTATCTTTCAATGACATGTAATGTTCTTCTGGTTCCACTATAATTTATTTTACCAATATCTTGTTTTGAGGCTTTCATTGAGTGTTTATTGGCTACTGTAAAGAATATTGCTACAAATCATCTTCTAGTACTATCTTCAAGTTCATCCATTTTTATTCTTTTGAATAAACTCTTAGAAGTAGGATTATCAATTCAAAAGAATTGGTTGTTGATAATTATTTTTAAACATATTATTCATACAAGCTATATATTTTATACTTCCATTAGTACTGAAAGCTACTTTTATACCTACCCTAACAACCAATATCAGCATCCATTTAATCACTACCAGTATTTAAGGTGATAGTTGTTTTACTGCTTGATTTTGCACGTATTTGTTACTAGTGATGAGTAAATGTCAAAAGTAGGATCTAAGAGTCAGATTTTCTACATTTAAATCCCAGAGTTGCTGACTTCTAGAAATTAGTACTTATGCAAGTTAATCTCAAGTAGACTAAATTTCTTCCTGTAAAATAGAAAATATTATAGGGTATTTCTTGATTTTTTTAGAGGGTTTAATTACTATATTGCATGTAAAGTTGCTTTCGTCTGGTATACAATTAATAACTGATATCTGATATAAATACATCCTTTACACATTTGTTAGTGATTTATATATTTTTAGCTGATGAGCATCTTCATGTTCTTTGCACTTTTCTCTTAAAGTGTTTGTCAAAAGCCTCTTTTCTGTTTTTAATTGGTGGGAGGACTGTTACTTGCAAATTGACCTACAGGAGATTAGCGTGCCATCTGTCTTCTTTCAGAGCTTTATGTTTGTTCTTGTCCTGAACCTCCTAGAAATGTTGCTTTGAAAAACAAATAATTTTCACTGCCAAATAGTGATTGTCATTTCTAACATAGGCACCTAGTTTACCTCTTGTTTCTCTTTAACAAGGTCACAATTTCTTTTGCTTCCCAATAATTCTTCTATCTGCTGAAAGATACCCCATGTGTCTAGTTTTGCTGTCTTCCATCTACCTGGTTCCATTTTTACTGTACCTAAAATAAATTAATCAACATCCCTTTCAAGAATATTTTATTTTTTTGTAGCTTATATGGTTTTAATGCATATCTGTCTTCCAAGATGGGTTCATGAACAACTTACATTCAGGTTGCTATCTTACCCAAAGTTAAGCCAGGAAACATATTCAGACAATCAATGTTTATAAATATTCATCTTGTCAACTTATCTATGTGGATTTTTCCTCATCAGAGAGACAATTAATTTGACATTAATTCAAATGTTTCTTTGCTAGCTTCCAGGTGTTTAAAAATAAATAAAAATTATGCAAGGGCATATTAAATTTTAGGTTATCATAGAACCCACTTATATGTTCTATTTAACTGAACATTGCACTGAGTGTAGATATTTTATTTCTTTTGTTTTTTGTATCAGAAATAGAAAAGAATGTACTTTTTCCTGGTAGAAACATAATTTTCCACCCAAGAGGATCTCCAACTGTGGGAACAGTACACTATGAAGCACAGCATGGCTTCTAACAAATTACTAATTAGTATCTGCTGCTGTATATTTGTGTGATTGGTACTGAAACTTTATTCAAATATCACAATTATTATATAGGTAATGTAAATCACTTTAAATGCGCTCTGTTTACATAATTTTGTTTTCTTATTGTTTTAGAGACCAAACATGCTTTAAGATAAAAAAAAAAGAAGAAGAACCACCTCATCAAATGTAGGAAATAATAAAATTTGAGCTTTAGGAAAAATACATATATATATAAACAAAGTGCTTTTATGTGTCCAAAAGCCTAAATTTATTGCCTACTAATTCAAAATGCTTGTCCAAGCTAATCCTTTACCATGATCAGTCTATATCAAGATAGAACAAGCAAAATTTATTCTCAAAGAGTACAATATTCTTTCCCATATTTTTGGTTAATTTTTAAAACTTGGGTTTATAAAAATATGTAATAATTGAATATATTTTCTCTATGAAAGAGGAATTTGTGCTACAAATGCATTTTTAGAAAGTTTAGTTCTTACTACTATGTCCTTCTTCATATTTATCTTATCTTCCCTTCATTTCTCCAAATCTCTTGAATCATAAATAAAATATCCTCTTTTATTTTACTTTTTATTAATTAATTTAAGCATTTCACAATATTGCTACATTAATGCAGTTCATGGACTACTTGCGATGGTATACAGAGAAGGTGTTTAAAATGCAGAACTTAAGTCTACCTTTTATACTTCCTGAGTAAAAATCTGCATTTTATAGTGATGATCATGTACACATTAAAATTCAAAATGCATCACCAATGTCTAATCCTCAGAAGCTATTTTCTCTATAACGTTTTACTTGATATATCTCCAATCCAACACGGAGGTTTCTTCAGGGAAGGCTATCACTAATTTCTTAAGACTCAAACTCAGTTTTTTATAGATTCCCTTTCAGACCTTTCTTCAATGTATTTCAGTGTTGGCCAATGTTTTCTCCCTTCTGTGGCAGTAGCAGAAGTTCTCTTTCTTCTCTTGAAATTATGGCATTTTTCCTGCTATCTTCCTTCCAATGCTAATAAAAAAAAAAACACTTCAATATTCTGAATTTTGCCACCATTTTTCTCTTCCTTGATAAAATTGCACTCATTCTTAACACTTGAATGATTACTTTGAAGTACCTATCTTCCAAATAGCTTTCTCTGGTTTACACTGCACTCATCTCCTTAGGTGTTTTTTGTCTTGATCTACTTAAGGCATCTTGGTCTGGACATTGTGAAGATCAATGGGCTAAAACAGAATTTAACTTTTTCCTTTCCAAACTAAATTATTTTATTCTACTTTACCTGTTATGTAGAATGCCATGTTTTCCTTTCTCAGAACATTGAAAATTCCTTAGAACTGTGAATCAATTGAATCTGTTTAGTGTCTTGCAATCTAAAGGCATAAAATAAAACCATTACTCTATAGGCTGGCTTAAATAATCAAATTTGCATGTTCAAAATGTCAACTTAATTCCATTCAACCAAAGTCATTCTTTGGGATATCTGGTGAGGTTCTCTAAATCAGTGTTATTGTACTAGCTTAGAAAAGGGTTAGTTGAAGAAATAAAACAATCCTACAGAATGAAACCTATAAGGAATGCCAAATACTGCCTCGATTGCATGTCAACTTCATATACAGCATTTCTATGTCTATGTATCTGAAACTCTTAATCTGCCTGTCTTTACCTATTAAAGACTATCAGCAACATGCCAATATGATCATTAACAATATCTTCTTTAAGAAATTAGAGGAACTATTTGCAAACAGTGGTAGAAATCTCCATCCTTTGTGGTACAGACCTTGTCATTTACTATATTGGCGCATCCTTGGCACTCATCTTGCTATATGTTGCCTTTTTATTACCTATGTCAATACAAGTTGGATCTTATCAGATATTTTTCAAAGATATTTTTCTTTAGTTGTAGATGGACACATGACTTTATTTTATTTATTTTTTTTTAGGTGGCACTGAGAATCAAACCCAGTGCCTCACATGAATTAGGCAAGCAAGCACTCTACCACTGAGCCCCAACCCAGTCCAGGATTTTATCATATTTTTATCAGGATTTAATGTGTAAAGTGCAGAGAATTTTAGATTTCTATAAATTAGACATTCAGAGGGTCCAATGACTGTATCTGTACCTTTTTCTGTTTGTTGAAGTCCATACTTTGAGCATAGGTACCCTTCTTGTTTTATACAATGAAAGGCCTAAACAGCAATGTAAGTCATCTTCACTGGTGACAGAATAAAACAGAACACATTCTGGTTTTGATTTAAATTTCCTGCTCTGTTAGTTGTATGACTTGGACAAGTCATTTAAACTTTCTGAAATTCTTTTTTTTAGTAATAAAATGTTCTAATTATGCATACATTAGAGGCATGTTTCAAAGAGTTAATAATGTTATTTTATAGTGGTCAGTAGCAAAGGTTTTAGAGATGACTTAGAGTTTGGTAGAAGTCCTGGCTCTAAAGGTCACTTAATATAAAAATTTGTTCAGGTGAAAGAAATTCTGAATGCTTCAGTTTCCTCGTTAGTACCATGATAATAATTTTTATTTCACAGGGTTTTTGAAAAATGAAGCAAGTGTATTTTGAACACAAGGAAAGTTTTTCTTACAATCTTTAAGGGCATCTATAATTATATTAACCCTTAAAGGATATAAGTTTATATGATTTTTCCACCCATCATTTCCTAATCATCTCCTTATACTTTACTAGACAGGTTTGTGTTCATCACCTCTTTTTTCTCGTGCTTGTTCTGCTAACCATTGCCTACACTTTGGTACTGTCTCTGAGCTTTAGTTTTTCATTTATAGAATTAGCATCATAATTCTCAGATCAGATAAAGTATGTACAGAACTTGGCAATTTTAAAATGACATATGATGTGAGGTATTATTCTATCAAATTGCAGTTGACATTGGTCATTCACTAATCTATGAAAAAATGTTCACCGAACTCATGAGAAGGTTAAGGTTCTATGCTGAATACTCAAGACTCACTTAGACTCTTCTTTGAAGATGTTCACAAATGAGTAGACAATAAAATCATAGGTACAGCAGCTATAATAGTATATGGTATTCACTATAAAAATGAACATAGAATTACTGAAGTTGAACCAGACAGAATTCATTTTCCTGTTTATCCATTAAAAAATACATGCCCAGCTTGTCAACTGCAGATTTGAGGGCTTCTCAACCTTCATGATAGTGTGAGCCAATTTCTTACAACAAATCTCTCTATAGATAGATGCCTGATTTTTAACCCTTATCTTTTATTAAGTCTCCAAACTCCTCTACTCTTCCCCCTTAAGGTCACATTCCATTAAATGACTGAATAAGAATAAAATTGTTTCACAGCCAATTCAGATAAAACTAAAGTACTTTCTTTAGCAGGTGTAAAGTTTTAGAAGAATGTAAGAAAAATGATGTGTGTACTAGTTATCGAACCTGTTTGTCTGTGAATTTTTTTTTTCAACAAAATGCCTTGAGGCTCAATGCCATTCTGAACTCTACTGGTATCTTGTAATCTGTCCTTTCATCTATCCCTGTAGTGAAAATGATGACCTTTTATTTTTAACTTCAAAAGACATATTCCCAATTTAGCTACCCCCAGGTAAAAATGACACAGAATCTGCTAAACTATCACTGATGTGAGAAACACTGATGAAAAAGCCATTAGCTTCTTAGTCATATCCTTTTATTATTATGTTTGTATTCCTAGTTCAAAAGATGCCAAATGCAAAGTTTACAGCAGTGGCTGACAGAGAGATTCTCTGCCAGTAGCAAAATAGTTCAAGTGAGTTGTAAAATCTGCATGGTCAAATTGAATTCAGAGAAAGTTTGACTTACTCCTAGAGGCAATGATTAATTTTATTAGGGAGAAAAACATGACTAAGTTAGTCTATCAGACACAAAGTCTAATTTCATTGAAATGCTGAAAACATTATAGGATGTAAAGATCAGTTCAGTGTGAATTCTCAAATAATAGCTAATGGTAGTAGAGCACAAACCATGTACTTGCAGTTAATGGCATCTGTGAGATACATTAGAAAATATAGTTGTATCTAAGAAAATATTGTCTAGACTTAACCACTAAGCAAAATTTTCAAAAGGGTCTCCCTAGGGGCTAATGTCTATAGAAATGCGTTCAACACACATCTTTTCTTAAATAATATATGATGTTTTTGAGCATTAGCTGAGCTTAGAATTTTGAATCGCTGTCAAAAAAATATGAGAAGAGTAAATAATACAAAGCTGAAGTTGAGGAAAATGAAGAAAAGGAGAAAGGAGAAACTTTTTGAAAATGTTCACCTTATTTATACTCTGTACGTACAGTATGACTCATTATTTATATGGATGTGCTTTTCATTACACACACAAAGCAAAATAATTTACTTGAAAATGGGAAACTTAGTCACTGGAAACCGGAGTTTGGGTAGACTTTGTCAATATTTCTGGAAGTTCTAGAATTCTATTTGTCTTTCAGTATATAAGATTTTATTAATACAAAATGTCAGCCTGTATTTGTTTGTTCAGAGTGATGACAACCAAATAATTATATGGACAACAAAACCTATTCTTGATAGAAAACAAAGAAAATACTGTCTATAAAATATATAATTATTAGGTATGGGTTTCATGTATGATAATATGCCATCATTTCATTAAGAAACAAACTTTCTCTCAACTGACATAATCTTATTTGGAAATGTTAGTACACTAAAATTTAACACAATTATTACCTTTAAATATCCAGAGAGTTATCTTAGAGAGATATATTGCATTGAGTCACATTTATCTATCCTATAGGATCTCATATTAATGGATGGTTAGTGATTGTTGTTAGGGATATGAGGAGTGAGAAGTAATGGACAGATCCTTCTCTAATCTCAAATTTTAATGTGAAGTAAGTATTTTATATAAGAACTTACATGCAATTCTAAAAATTATGTTAATGTAGATGTAGAAAAACTTGCAATCATATACATTTACATTAGTGTAGGAAAGGTGATGGAATAGGGATGACAGAAGATAATTTTTTAAATCCAAAAATATATATCTGTGTTGTTTTTGATTGATTACAAAGTCATGATGACATGGTTGCTAAAAAACAGAAGTGTGAGTACTCTGAATTTTTTCACTATTGTTTTTATTATTCAGGTTCTTTTGAAATTCACATGACTTTTAACATCAGATCATTCATTTATGCAAAAATGGTAGCAGAATTTTGAAAGGGAATGTGTTGAATCTGTATATTAATTTGGGGAACAATGCTCTCTTAGTGATATTTAGTTTTTAATCCACAAGAAGTTTCCATTTTGTTTTTGTTTAGGTCTTTTTTATTTTATTAAAGTATATTTTGTGATTTCTCAGAGCTTATGTCTTACATTATTTTTGTTAAATTCTTTCTAAATATTTTAATATTTTTGATGATGTTACTTGATCACACTTTTGAATGTTCATTGATAGTTTAATAAAAATACAAAAAAAGCCAAGTGAAGTAGAGCAGGCTTTAATCCCAGCAATTTAGGAGTCCAAGGCAGGAGGATCTCAAATTTGAGGGCAGCCTCAGCCATTTAATGAAGTCCTAAGGAACTTAGCAAGACCCTGTCTCAAAATTTTAAAAATGCAAATATAATAGAAAAGTTATGGTAATGTAATTCACTGGTAAAATGCCCCTGGTTTAAATTCCCAGTACCAAAGAAAACGAAAAAAAAATACAAATAAGTTTGACATATTAATCTTAAATAATAACACCATATTTAATTTCTTTGTTCTAGTGTTATTCTTCCCCAAGCCCCCCAGTCCTCAAAGATTTTCTTTATATTAGAGATGCCATATGTAAGTAGAGGGAGTCCTGTCTTTTTATTTTTTCTAATCTTTTCCTTTTATTTCTTTACCTTGCTTTATATCTCTTGCTAAAATTTCTTGAACTTTGTTATATACAATGAGTTATCCTTCTTGTTCCTGATCTTAGAGATAAAGCATCCAATTTTGATTTTTCAATACTATTATACTTGCTGGTTTTCACTGATACCTTTTATGAGATGGTCATAATATTTTTTTCTTAATAAGTATAGTTAAATATATGCTAATTTTAATGTTTTTTTTTCCAAAAAATCCCCTTTGAGTTTGGTTTAGTCTTATTTCACATACTCCTTTCTAATCTTTATAATTACCTTATTTCTGTTTAATTTGCATTTACTTTACTCTTGTTTTTCTAGATTCTTAAGGTAGAAGTTTACTTTATTGATTTGGAATAATTTTGTTTTTTATTATACATGTTTCATAATTACACTTCCCCTTTAGGACTGCTTTGGCTGCCCATCTATATGCTTTGTTTATACTTCATTCATCTCAATTTTTTTTTCTTTCTTTTTTTATTTACTCTTGGAACCATTTTTTTAAAATTTAACATTAGTTTGATTTCTAGACATTTATATATTCCTCAAATTTCTTCTGTTCTTAATTCCAAGTTTATTGCACATGGATACACATTTTAAGTCAATTTTAGTATTTTAAGCTTGTTCATGACATAACAAGTGATCTTAATTTAAGAATACTCCACATACATCTGAGAGGAATGAATTCTTTCCTCTCATTGGGTAGTGTGAGCCAAAGGTCTCTGGCAGGTCTAATTGGTTAAAGGGTTATAGTCATGTCTTCTCTTTCTTTATTAATCTTCTGTTTTATATATTACTGAGAGATGAGTATTATAGTCTCTAAATGTTATCATGGAATTGATTATTTCTATCTTCAGTTCTATCATTTTTGTTTTATGTATTAGAGGGTTCTGTTTTTATGTGCATATATATTTATACTTTTTGTGAATTTATGTGGGATTGACATTTTTGCTTTAAAATATCCTTATTTGCTTAGTAAAAAATTGTTTCTAAGTTTGTTTTCTGTGAGATATATACCAAGAATCATTCCAGTCCTGCTTTGAATATTATTTAAATTGTGTGTCTCTTTATATCTTTTTATTTTTAAATTACTTGTTCCTTTGAATTTCAAGGATCTTTCGTAGGATAGTGTAATGTCAGATCACTTTTAAATCCACTCTATTATTTTAGTCTTTGAATTGGAATGTTTAGTACACTTATATCTAACATAATTACTCTTATGGTTGAGATATGCATTTTCACCTAAAAGTTCGTGTGTGAGACAAGGCAAGAAATTTTAGAGGTGAACTGATTGAATTATGTGAACCTTAACCAAATCAAGACACTAATCCACTTGGATGGATTAACTGAGTGGTTAACTATAGGCAGGTAGGGCGTAGTTGGAGGAGATGAATCACTGGGAGGTGTCTTTGAGGCATAAAATTTGTCCCTACAAAGCTGAGGAGTCATTCTCTGCTTCCTGGTTCCATGTCTTGAGCTGTTTTCTTCCTAAACGCTCTTCCTTCATGGTGTTCTGCCTCAACTTGAGCCCAAAGAAATAAAGTCAGCCATCTATGGACTGAGACCTCTAAAACTGTGAGCCTCCCCAATAGACTTCCTCCTCTGAAATTGTTCTTGTCAGGTCTTTTGGTCACAGTGACAAAAAAAAAAAAAAGCTAAAATAATTACTAATAAAGATTGATGAATGCCATTTTTTCCTCTGTCCTTTACTGCTGCTTCACTTGTGTAAGGCAGACATTTTCTAGTCTATTTAGTTCTCTTCTTTGCTTTCTATTTTTAAACTATTTTCTTAATATCTGCCATGAGGATGATCATTACTACCTTGATTTAAAATGAAAAAGAAAATGCAATACAAAAAAATCTTGATTCTTATTTTTTGAAATAATGGAATATGGCAACTCTGAAAATCAAATACTACCTCTCTCCAGGATATTCTGAGATTGCTGCTTTTTGTAGTTTCTGTCTAATTATTTTTCTGTACTTCTGTGAATTCTGTATCCTATATCATATAAGTCCACTCAAGTTTCTGCATGGTTAGCTTATTTATCAGCTAATGATTGGACAGAGATTTTCTTGAATACCTTGAACTGCCAATTCTTTTAAGCTTGCTTGGGGGTTCCATGTGTGTGTTGGGGCATGTGTTCAGTAGTCCTATGGGTAGTATATGATTCTGCCTTAGCTAATACTTGCTATTTCAAAAAAACCTCCAATTACATAGAAAGTAATCTTTTGGTAATTTTCCTGGGCTTACATTCACACAACCCTTCTTATATGTGTAGCCTTTCACATGCCCCCAAAATACATCAGAGGATTATGACATCTTATTTCCCAGATTTTCTTTTTAAGATGGTACTCAGCCTCTATTCAGTCCAAACTACCAATGCCATTTCATGCAGTTTTGGCATTAAGTTATTGACCCTATTCTTTGCCACAGAAGCCTTGAGGGTAGGGGTGTTTCAATAGAATGAGCTCCTGCAATTCATTCAGAGAAAGATAAATCGTGGAGAGATTCTCACCAAGCTACCTGTCAGGTCCAACAGTGACATTTACGGATCTCGAAATATTTCCTTCCTCCTCAGTAGCTGCTAGGATGTTGGTTGTTCACAGGTACCATGGCAGCCAGCCTGTTGATTTTTGAACATTATGAAGAGCTGGAGAGAGGAATGGGATTAAGGCAATTGAAAATGATACAAAGCTCACTCTCCTTACTTTGCTTTGGCTGTCTTTGTTTCTTTCTTTGTATGAATAATCACCTTTTAGATAGTTTTCAGCATTTATTAATTCCCATAGTTTCAAAAATTTTATTTTTGCTTATTTTTTAGTTGGTGGTCTTATTGTTCTTATGAAAAAATCAGATTTTCAAAGATTGTTACTCCATCATTCTGGACCATTCTTTCAGAGTTTATTAAATCTTTTGGCTTAATAAGATGTATAATAGCTACTAAATATGAAACAATAAAAATCAGAATTGAGGTGATTTTTCAGTTGATATAGGAAAGGGAGACTGAGAGATGATTGAGTTATGGTTACATACAACTTGGCCAGATACAGTGGCTCATTCCTATAATCCCAGTGACTCAGAAGACCAAGGCAGGAGGAGCATAAATTTGAGGTCTTCCAGGTTAATTCAGAGAGAACTTGTTTCAAAAATGTAAAAAGCAGGGGGGACTGAGGATATAGTTCGGTGGTAGAGAACCCGTTGGTTCAATCTCAGTACTGAGAAAACAAAAATCGTGAAAGAAATTTGGGTTATATAATTAAAGGCTATGTTGAAAATCAGTGAACATACACTTAAAGTTTATGCCTTTCATTGTATTTAAATGTCATATGTAAAGAAACAAATAAAAATAATTATTGAACTCTGTACATGATATGAGTTCTAAAATATTTAAGTGAAAATATATAAATGTTTGCAATTTACTTGGAGTGTGTCCAAAATAAGAGGAAGAATAGGTACAGGAACTGATAGGTATGTGAAAAAAACAAAAGTTTAGTAAGATTAAGGGCATGTAGATAACTTGCTGTAAAAAATGATTACATTTTCATTTAAAAAAAATCATAGTAAAATCTTATGAGTAAAAACCTAAAGTAGGAGACATATATTAGTTTTTTTTTTCCTTTTAAAGTTTTATTAAAGTTTAATGAACAATTAATATTTTATCTTTTGGGGGGATTAACCCCAGTACAAAAATATCATTGATGATTTGACAAAAATGGCTCCACCTAGGGCTTGAAGGTTTGAGTTTCTCCAACAGTAATAAGGGAAAGCATGCTTCCAGCTACGGCTCGGTCCAAGCACATAGTCATTCCTGCACACGCACGCACGCTAACGGCCTGAGCAGGAAAAGAGGAAGGAGGATGCAGGGATTCAGGAAGAAGCCCAAGATTATTCCCAGGAGAAAAAGACAAAAAAAAAAAAAAAAAAAAAAAGGCTGGTCTCCTTGACAGGGGATAGAATTACTGATTTACATTTAGGATTTACTGTTTTCTTAAAAATTGCTATTCCGGCCATTTTAACATTGTAGAAAAGATGCTACTTGTCTCTTTCACCACTAAGGTGAGTAAAGCAGGAGGAAATGGGAAAAGACTCAAAATACTGAAGTGTAAGTGAGGTATTAACCTCCAAGTGGCTCAAGTTCTGTGTCAGGTTTCATTCTTTACATTCAAAGACAGATGGGCATTTAGGTGACAGGGAGCAAAAGAAGCAAGTCTGCCACACTGCTGGATCCACAAACAATCAGACCAGCTTCTTTTAACAGATCTCTTCCACAGTGAGAGAGCTCCTTCCAGTGTAGGAAGAAAAAAGGTTTCCTGGTCAGTTTAATTGTTTTGGGCAATTCCTCAATATTCGCTCCTCTGCTGCTTTCCTTCCAGAACACTATTTTTAATGAAGGAAGGGATATATCTGTGTTACAATTCATCTTCAAGATGTTTTTCTCTGAAGGCATCACCTGTCAGTCTTTCCTGAGCTTCCTTCATCCCCTGAACAACTTGCTCAGCATTGATGTAGAAATACTTGTAGCTGGGGTTTCCATTCTCATTGATGATTTCAGGATGCACCTTGCCACTAGGATCCAAGAAAAGAATTCGTGGAATATAACCCCCATCAGGGCTGAAATCTTCATCCTTGGGTTCTTCTTCATCCTCAAGATTTACCATAACAAAATTATGGGAAAGTTCAGAAATTTCTGTAGATTCTGCAAATTTGGGCTTTAAAGCTTTGCAAGCTCCACACCAAGACTTATGGATAATCACCATAATAGGCAATCCACTGGCTGCTGCTTTTCTCTTCCCATCTTCTAGTGTTCTCCAGTGAATATGATCACCAAAACCCTTTCCAAGCCCAATGTGTCCGTCAGAAGAGGTGATCAGGAGCAGGAAACTGAAGCCCAGCAAACAGGTGGCCCCGAGAGGAGGCCACATCTCCATGGTGCTAGGTGCGCAGGACCACCGGGTTGACCCGACACAGGGCCCGAGTCACCGCAAGAGATCCGTTTCTTTTCCTTAGAGCGGGGTCAGCCCAGACCCTCTCTTTCTCAGATTTTTTTTTTTTTCGACATATATTAGTTTTAAACATACTTTAAAAAGAAACTCGTGGAAACACTGATAGAAAGTTTTAAAGATAAAAGTCAATCCTTGCCAAAGGGGAGCAGCTAAAAATCCTTCAGGAATTGAAGGATTGTTAAAGAAAAAAAAAAAAAAAGACTGCTGCTTTGCTTCTGAGCTGTGAGAAGAGAAATTAATATCATTTATAGCTCCATACAAGTGACATTTTAGAGGTTTTTCTGTAATAGAATAAAAACATGAAACACTGCTTTCTGTTTTATCAGTCTATTTCTGTAAAAGTAAGAGAAGTAGCAGATGAATCAGCTATCAGACTTTTATGAGACCAGTGAACACAGTAGTTAGTTCAAATCTGTGTAAAGATAAAATTGGTTCATAGGAATCTGGTGAGGTAAAGATTGTACATAGCATCTAAATGCAATTGAATCAGCATACACTGGAAGCATCTTTATTTTTCTCAGAAATTTAATTAGCCCATAGTTTCAAAAATTAATGTAGAGTGTGATGCCTTGTCATCCAGATGAGGCTATTTGTCTTTTTCAAAACAGCTAAATTGTCATTTAATGTCATTGCATGATACAAAGTTTGGCTATACACAGTAAAAAATGTATCAGCAGTTACCACCACAGTAGAATCTATTACATAATTGGAAGCACAAAGTAGTGCCTTTGGAGTTGAGGGGAAGGAATTGAATAGCTGGCTCATCATGCTGTTTAACAAAGCAGGAAACAGGACTGTAGGCAGTAACAACCTGACATTTCAGGTCATCCAGGCTGTGTGGATCTCTGCACCTGAGAGAGCAAATGGAGCCCAGAGACACAGGGCTGTGGAAGTGTTGTTTAATCACCTTAGGAGATGTCTGTACTATGTTTATCTTGCTCTCTTTTATGGACAAATAGGAGCTCTTAGGAAAATAATGTATTGAATCTCTGGCTATGGAAGCAGAAGAAAAGATCTTTGTGGAAAGACATTTTTAATACATAGTGTCTACTACAGAAACAGGCATGTGTTTTTTAGTGACTCAGGCAATGTTTGCTGATTATATAAAAGCATGAATGAATTATAGTGTGGTGATTTTCTCACCACACATTTTGAATAATGAGCTTTTTTTTTTCTTTTAACTTTATGATGTCATAAAATCTATACACATTCAGCAGAAATCACACTTCAAATTTCGAACTTATATCGTTTCCCAAGCTAGCAATGTACAATACTTTTGTACTACTCTTTTGTGATTCTGAGTAGCAGTGGTGAACAACAACTGTCAGTCAGCCTTGAGATAATAAGGTTAAAAACACAGCACTCTATTGTGTAATATGTTCTAAGGTATGACATTAGGTACCTTAGGTGTATTAAATTCATTTTAACCTTACAATATTTTCAACTTTGGGGGATATAATCTGATCATATGTCAAAGGCCAAATGCTTATAAATTTCACAAAATCTGTGCTGGATTTTATTTAGAAATCAGTCTTATCGTACTATGTCTCAAGAACCGTACAGTCTACTAGGTAAGATGAATTGTTATGCAAATCCAAAGTACAAGTAAGAAAATAGTATGTTATAGTAGCATATAAAATATGTCAAATCATCTTGGAAAAAATTGTGGATGTAGAGAGGATGCTAAAATATTCATAGGGAGAAATATGGATGGGAAATTTAGGGATAGAAAAGGTAGGTTAGGTGAAAAAATGAGAATACAATGGAACTAAGAAAACAATTAATTTTACTCAGTTTCATATAATTACACATAACTGGTAAAAGTCTGTAATTCAATAAGTTTTTGTTTATTTATATAGTCATATGACCAACACTCTAATTGTGACATAGACCATCTTAATAACTTATAAAAAAGTTCCCTTGTGCTCTGTATTTGTAACATATTGGCACTAAATGAATTACCACACATTTAGTGGGTTAAAACAACAGAAATGCACGCTTGATACTTTTAGAAGAAAAATATTCAAATTGAATCCTATAAGCATAAAACCAAGTTTGGCAGAGCTAGTTCTTTCTGAAACTCCACTGAAAAATCTTTTGTTTTCTTCTTGCAGTTTCTGGAGATGTCAGCATCCCTTGGCTTATGGCTGTATGACTGCAATCTCTCCATTTTTACACTTAATTTTTCTTTTCGTCTTTTCTATGCCCCTCTCTGACTCTATGTGTACCCACTTTTATGGGATCACAAAAGTCCCACCTGGATATCTCAACCTCAAAAGCCTTAATGTCTACAAAGTTTGTTTTTCCATGTAAGATAAAATGTACAGGTATAGGGGATTATGACATAGATTATTTTATGTGGGTGTTGGTGAGATTAATGAAACTACCACAAGCATTTTTGATATCAGTTCCCTGCTTGTAACCATTGGCTATAGAGATTACTAACTTGCTTTTTAATATTATGCTTTTTCCCTTGCTAAAAAGTCACATAAATGGCATCAGAGGTCATGCAGCAATCTTTTTCACTTGCCATAATGCTTTTGAGATTAATTCATTCTGAAAATATTAGTAATTATTCTTTACTGTTGAACATTGCTATGATTTGGATATAAAATGTACCCCCCAAAGCTCCTGTGATAATGCAGGGATATTCTGACACAAGATAATTAAATTATGAAAGCTGTAATCAAATCTGGGGATTAATTTGAATGGAGTAATTGGGTGGTAATTGGTAGGCAGATGGGGTATGGCTGGAGGAAGTAGGTCATGGGGGAGTGACTTTTAAGAGTTATCTTCTCTGTGGTCCCTTCAGCCCCAAACACACGCTCTTCCCACTTTCTACTTATCACCAGCTGAGAAGTTTTCCTCCACCACCACTTTCCACCATGATGTTCTGCCTCACTTTGGGCTTAGAGCAATGCAGGCGGCTAACCTTACACTGAAGCTCAGAAACTATGAGACCAAATAAGCTTTTCCTCCTCTATGTTGTTCTTGTCAGGTATTTTGGCCACAGTGACAAAATGTTAAAGACAAATATTATTCTATTGTGTGGATAAGTTGACAATATGTTGTTTCATTCACCAAGTAATGGCTGTTTGAGTTCTTCCAGGTTTTGGCTATTATGAATGAAACTACTATGAATATTCATGTACATGTGTTATTTTGAAATGTGTTTTCATTTCTTTCAGTTAAAAGCAAGGATATAGAATGTATATGTCATATGATTTAAGCATATTCAACTTTATAAAAAAACTCTTCAATTTTCTTCCAAAGCGGTTGCATCATTTGCCTATTTGGCAATGTATGAGCAATTCAGTTGATCCTTATCCTTAATAACATTTGTTATTACTGTTACTTGTTTTTAACAATTCTAAATGGTACGCAGCTGTATCTTATTATGCTATTAATTTATATTCAACAATGACTAGTGATTGACTCTCATGAGTTTGTTTACAATTAATACATAATTTACATTGTGTCTATTCCATTTTTTGCCCATTTTAATAGGGTGTTTATCTTTTTATATAGGTTGAAAGAGCTCTTTATATATTATGGATATAGATTATTTATTAAAAATGATTTTCAAAATAATATTCTTAGTTTTGTATTGCACTTTTTATTTTACTAACATTGCCATTTTAATAGCAGAAGATTTTAATTTTGTGAAGTCCAATTTATCTTATTTCTTTTATATTTCATGTTTTTGTCATTTCTAAAATTTAACAACCTAATTCTCAATAACATGGATTCTGTTCTATGCTCTACTATAAATTTAACAGCTTAAGTGCAGACATTTACCACTATGATTATTTAAACCTAATTACAAATTATAGTGTGATATATAAGCTAAGGTTCATTTTTGTTGATACGGTAAATTATAAAGAAAAAGAAAGGAATATACTTGAAATAATAGAGGGAAATAATGTTGAGAGCCACAACCAAGTCAAGATGGCGCCTGGCACTTTGCCAGGGGGAGTGGTTTGTGAAGCAATGGCCACCGAGCCATTAAGATGATGAGGATTCCTTATTGGCTGACTGCTGTATCTAGATGATGTTAATTAAGTTAAGCTGTGTGTAATTAGTTAAGCATATATACCTCTGCTGTCCGACAATAAAGCAGCTCTGGCTACCTTGGGTGCTGGCTACTTTTGAGTTCTTGCTCAGTTCTCCTTGAGTTCACTCACAATAAAGTAGTTCCCCCTTGAACCTTCAAGTTGCTTGTCACCTCCTGGTTATTTGTGCCCAGCCATACTGCGGCAAAGTAAGAGAAAAATCTTTCTTAAATAAACTTTATACTTTGCAATAGTTTATATTTTAGATAATTTTTAATTTATGAAATAGCTGCTGTGAGGAGTAAATTTATGTGCCAACCTTACAGAATAACAGGGTCCCCTGTAGCATTGTTGAAACATTATTTACAGTTGTTTCTCTAAGGATATTTTGGAAAGAGATAAGCATTTGAATTTGTAGCTTCAGTAAAACAAATTATCTCCACATGGTAGATGATCATCTTCCAAACTTTGAGGTCCTGAATAGAATAAAAGGCAGGGAAAAGGAGAATTTGTTCCTTGTACCTTACCACTTGAACAGAAGAACATGGATCTCCTGGTCTCACACTGAGGTTGACAACATTAATTCTCCTGGGTCTCAAGGTTTTGGACTTGGACTAAGTCATATTAAACTGATGCTCATCACCAAGTCTTCTCTGAAATGTAAGTTTTTATTTAACCCTTAGATATGATACTAAGAAATGGACAAGGTTCTGGGTCAAGTTCCAGAATTAACAGCAGGAAGGCTAGTTGAAAATATGTCAGCTGGATCTAAGAAACAAGAGAATTTTTGTATTGAAAATTTGGGAAGGGCATAAATTGTTTATGTTGACACTGCAGTAGCTATAGACAAAAGGAATAGAATGATGCAAAGTGACAAAGTTTTGGAATAGAAAAGCAGTCAATAAAGATAAATACTTATTGTTTGTGGATAAGTTGGGATTAGTACTCTAGAAAGTTTTATACATAACTAGGAGGCATTATATTTGTTGCTCCTGGAGGAGGGTTGCTTGGTGTTGAAAGTCAAGGTTTTAACATTCATTCAGAGATGTAGACAAGTCTTTTGTTGATTTTGGTCTGTCATTGATAATTTGTCATGGGAGAAAAGCTGTCTCTGGAGAGTGTCCAAGAAGTTCCCAGAGAGAAGTGCTATCTCAGGACCAGCAGTCCTTGGTTTCTGTAATGGAAAAGAATTTTTGGGCACAGCAGTAAGAGACACAGAAAGAAGAAAGCGAATACACACTTCAGGATTGAGGATACTGGAACAGAAACTTAGGGGATGATAGGCCTGGAAAAGTACGTGGAACTTGTGAATTGAAATTATATTTCATTGTCCTTCCTTTATGTCTCCTTTCTATTTTTAATTAATATTTTATTTATATATGACAGCAGAATGCATTAAAATTCTTATTGCACATATAAAGCACAATTTTTCATATCTCTGATTGTATACAAAGTATATTTACACCAAGTTGTGTCTTCATACATGTACTTTGGATAATAATGTCCATAACATTCTACCATCATTTCTATCTATTTTTATGTCTCCTATCATACCTCCAAATGTGTAACTTCCCTTATCAATTCCCTCTGCCAACCTCTGGCCATTGTAATTAATATGTCAGAATTTTATTTTTATCAATTATATCACCAACTTTCCTAGGTCATGACTTTGCAGATGGTGAGTCACAGGATTTCTCATCTACAATAATTATGTTACATGAACAAATTTCTATAAGACTTTTTACAGATACAGATATATACATTATATATGTTGTATGTGGTATTTATTTTAACAACATATCCTATTATATAAAATATCATATAATGCAGAATATATAATATTATTTTAATGTATAAAATATTAGCAAATAATATATAATTTTAGATGTATAAAAGATCCAGGGACTCTTGGACTTGTGATGGGGTTACATCCCAATAAACTCCTTGAAGGCTGAAAAATAACTTGGGCTGAAAATGCACTTAATACACTTTGACTACCCATCATCATTACTTAATAACACAGTATACTATAGAATATTGGTGGTTTACCCTCACAATTCCACGACTGACCAGGAACTGTGGATAACTGCCACTGTCCAATAGTATCATGTATCATTTTCCCAGAAAATGTGCCAATTTTGAGCTTACGTTCTAATGAATGTGTACCACTTATGTATGATTTTAAAGCCCTCCCCCAAAAAAGAGAAAGTGACACTATCAGAATTTGGGCATAATCCACACATTTTATATACATACACTATAAATTATACAATACAGAAGTATTATACAATATTTAATATATTTTATAACAATATATAATTTCATTATATATATTATGCTATTAGTTCTGTTTCTCTGAATAATACTTACTAGTACATATGTTGTTAGCAATAGTGTTTTCAGAGAACTAGAATATAACAATGCGTTTTCTGAATTGGCTTCAGGTTTTGTAAACTTGGCTCTCTAAACTGACTACATTTAAAGATTTTAATAACAAAATTGACAGTATCAAAAAGAATAATTATCCATGGCATGATCTGCAAATAGAGTTTGAAAACATCAACATTTGAGATTCCCAACTAATCATATAAAAATCAGGGGTGTAGGTAGATATGCATTTGAATATTTTTGAAAAACTTTTACCATTGTAACTGTACATTGGAGACAAGGAATGATGAGATCTTTAGACCCTACTGCACATTGGCTCTGAACTGACATTGAATACAGAAGACACAAAACATTATTATCCCACCAGTAATGGTAAAGGTTTATGGATTTCAAGTTATGAATGGAGTAATGTATTTTAATTCTTGTCTATCTCAGAATGTATCCAGTGAGTTCCTAAACACATCTTGTGGTTATTTTCCCAATTACAGAATAAATGATTAGAATATATAATATCTGGCAAAACCTCACATTAGTTTCCTAATTAGTAGAGTGAAAGTACTATAGTAGAACGAATCTAATAGAAGCTACTGCTAGAATTCTTCCAATGAAAATGTAAATCAAAAGCAACAACACATTCTTGTAGGAATTTCAAAGATGAGTGCTATTATCGAGCACTGAAAGGATCCAAGAGTAATGTATATATATAAAAGTGTGTATATATATACTTTTTTTTTTCTGTGACCAAAAGACCCAGCAAGAACAACCTAGAAAAGGAAAAGTTTAATTTGGTTTCTGAGGTTCAGGCCACAGTTGCCTAACTCCAAAACTCTGGGCCTGAGGTAAGGTAAAAAGAACATTATGGCGAAAGGGTATGGCAGATGAACACAGCCAAAGAGAATTCCACTCACCCAGGACACAAAATATACACCCCCCAAATTACACCCCCAGTAACCTGTTTCTTCCAATCACACCTTACCTCACAGTTTATTCATATTAGTGAATTAAACCACTGATAATGTAACAATTCTCATAATCATATCATTTCATCTCTGAATATTCTTGCATTGTTTCACACATGGGTTTTTGAAGGAGGTGGTTATTTACATTTTATGCCAATTTAGATCTTTTATCTGGCCTCTGCAGAAGATAAAGATATCTTTGAAGAAAACAATGGGTTATTGTGAACTACTTTAAGTGTTAGCTGAGATTATAGCCACAGTATCAGATGTGGTTTCATTCCTGGACAAAAGTAACACATGTCCTGATATGAGATATGCAGTTATTAATCTCTGAAATATCTTTTTATCTATCCCTGTAATAGACATCCCCTTCCCTAGCTGTTTGCTTTCAGTTGGTAAAGGTAGCAATATATCTTTAGTGTCCTCTAAGGGGTATGTCAAAACTCCCTACCAATGTCATAATTTAATTTGCAGTGATGTTGATCATCTTTCCTTTTAATGAGGTATAACATTGTTCCATTACATTTTACAATATCATGCTATTGGGTGCTGTGAATAAGAAGTAGGAACTACTCCTAACTTACTGATAAGACAATTGTTTGACAGAGAATAGAAAATAAGTCTGAGTAAACTAAGGAGACATCCGTGTTAGTGAAATTTTTGTGGGTCCAGTGGCACATGCCATCTTGAGAAATATCTTCTGAGATGAAGGAAAAGTTGCAACATCTGGTCCTTCTTGCAAACAAGAAAGCATCTAGAAGACCACATTGGGTTTTAGAAGTAACATATCCCCATTCAGGTATGATACTCTGTCCCAAGAAACAATAAAAGTAATCCAAGTAACCAAATAACCCAAAATGTTGCTATTTTTGAGTGGGGCCTAGGTCATGAGAAGGTTAAACAGCTGTTTCAAGGAATTGTTCAACTGCTCTGCCATTTGGGTCATATGTGAGATTAGATGTAATGGTTCTTAAAGTGTCAGTAAAATACAGGGATGCTGTTTGAACCCTTACATTGGCTCCCATACATGAATAGGGGTTCAGACCCTTAGGATTTGGGGGCCAAAGTCCTGCTACTTAGTCTTAGTATCTGAAGACTTAATCTAGGGTTATCAAGTTCCTGACCATCATGACCTGAGTGTTATTTGAGATGAGTCATAAACTGGGGATGTGAAGAAACCTCCTATCATCAAATGGAAGCAGCGCACTTGTGAATGGGCCCAAATAGTCCTTAGTGGCACAAGTAAATTTCATAAAGAGGCCCAAGTGTCCATGGACTCCACTCCCTTATTATCCTCCTTCTCTGAGGCTACACCAGTGGCTTCATGGAGAATTTGCCTTGATCAACTGACACAGTGAGAGAACTCTCAAGCCTGATTGACAGATGGTTCTCCAGTATACATAGGTGCCACCCAAAAGCAGGCAGCTCAAGCATTTTCAGTCTCTTCCCAGACATTTAGCTAAACATTATTTCTAGGGGTGTTTTCTTTATCCGTCCATCTGTTGATGGGCATTTAGGTTGGTTCCATAGCTTAATTATTGTGAATTGTGCTGCTGTGAACATGATGTGGCTGTGTATTGTGTCTGTGTATGTATGTATGTGGGTGTATGCTTATAGATGCATATTAATTACATTCATATGATAATTTGTTTTTATCAGTACTATTTTCTGGAGAAGTTGTAAAAACATAGTACACCGTTCTCCTGCAACCATTACTCAGTTTACCATATACAGAAATGTCTGCTTTTTCACCCGTAATGTGAGTTCTACCTTCTTTTCTTAAATACCATCTACTCTAATTAATCTCTTCTGTATTTTTCCCCTAATATTTCTATTTGTCACAGGTAGGAGATCCTGACTTCGTCCCTTACATTTTCTAATTGCTTCACTTTCTGAAAAAATTCATTATTGTTATTTTCTTTCTCTTTTACTAAACTGTAAATTGATTTCTTCCATCATGATTTTAATTAGTCTTCCTAGAAATGTTCATTGTTCTGTTCCATGCATATACTTATGCATTATATTTATTTTTTAGAGGTAATTACTTAGGTTTTATTACTCCTCTTTTTCTTCCTGCACCATTTTTCTCTTCAGCATTTTTTTCTTCCCTATTTCCTATTCATGCACAGCTTTTTATCAGTACAACTCATTTTATAATAATTCTCTAACATTTCCTTTCTTACTATTTTGGCTATATTTATCATAATTTATTTTCATTATTTTATTTTGTCTCAGATTAAAGAGGCAGTAAATGAAACTACTTATTTTTTAAATAAATCTTTACAAATGCAGATGTTTCCAGATACATAATTGTTTGAGTCTATGATCTTTAAATCTGGCTTTAATGTGGTCTATGACAGTGCTCCTGATAGCAAAATTTCATGAGTGGGTATATAGGTACATCAACGGAAGGAAAAATAAACGGCATATTTATAAAATTTCAAAGTTAAGCCCAGAGTAAGGAAGTATTCCATGTTGATGAAAATACTGAAAAGAATAAATCAGAATGTGACAATGTATTAATGATGTAAAATCTATTAAAATGTAACATTATGCACATGTTAGTATATTTAAATTTTTTTTCAAAAATATTTGCACCAAGATACAGGATATTTGAAATGGCTTTTCATAATGTTAGTTTCCTTTAAAATGGAACTTACAAATGGCTTGCTTAAAAACTTTAAAACTTATTTAAATTGAAAGCATATGGTTCTCAAAGAAATATAACTGAAGGTAATAAGTTGGCACATTTATGCATTTAAATTCATGAGTTTTCATTATATTACCTAAAGTCGTGAAACATATTCAACAAATTGTATGACAAGTTTTATTTAATATTTTATGATATTTTATGTAAATCATAAGATTATTCATATATTAGACTTTTAAATTTGATAAGGGAAGGGCCACAAATATTTCATAAAACATTTGAAAATGTTAAGTGTATTTAGATGTGAGAGTACTTGAATTCCCTATGTAAGATTTTATAGATTCCCATATTAGAAATCAACTTCAAATAATATAAACAAGACTATAGTCTTTATTTAGAAATGCTATCTCCACAGTCTTCCAAAGCAGAAAGCAAGAGTTAAGCTTTATGGAGGGTATTTTAGAATGATGAACTGGATGGAACAGGGAATGATACGGCTTCTCTTTCAATTTCATATCTGTTTCAAATTGTAGCCCACCAGTTTTCTGTGAATGTGGCAGAAAACGTGTCTGCCTTCTCCTTTCCTGTTTCCAGCTCCTCCCCCATATTCCTTTGTTTTTATGCCTGGAATGCAGTCCTTCCATTTCCAGAGACTGACTGGCTTTGGGGACAATTCCTTATCTTAGAAGATAATCTAAGTAGCCCCACTGCCATTAAGTGTCCTTTTCTGGTTCCATCAACTCTGCATAGTCACAGAATATAAAGAGGGCTGCTGAGGTGCCCTGCTGTGGATTGGCAGGCTGTGGCTGATAAGTGAGCAGTGAATAGTTGTAACTCTCTGAGAAAGAGAAACATACCATTTATCAGAGACTATGTTCCCTAACAGAAATAAGCAGGACTAGGGAGATGGATTCTATACTTAATTATTAACTAGTGAATTAATAACTTCTTCCCTCTCATAGATATTTGGGCAGTGTTGCTTGTTTGGCAATTTCCTAGACATGCTTTCTAATGGACAAATTAGTTTGGTCCTTATGTGCTTTGGAGAAATTTCTCTAACATTGCATTGCTGTTATTTTGATGAGATAATCAGAATTTGACTGTGCTTATTTTGAATTCTGAGTTTTCATATTAAATGAGGTTGCATTTAGGTTAAAATAATATGGAGTCAAATGTGAACAACATGCTTTTATGCTATCGGATGAAAGTAATTACAAATTTGTCTTAGGAAGAGTGTTTGATAATGTTTTTAACCATCTCATAATATAGTTAATATCATAGCTTGGAAAGAAAGGCAGAGAAGTAAACTTTACATAATAAGTTCTCATCAGTGTGTGCCTTGTGAATTTTGGGTGGGACTTAAACAAATTCCACCAATAGACAGTTATAAGATGGGAAAATAGAATACTTCATATTGATGAAATGTTACAGAAATAAATAGCACTTGTCCCACAGATTGATGCAATTTGGAAATATTGAATGAATAAATATGAAATGTAAATCTAGATTTTTTTTACTTGGATATATGCCTGGTAGTATGCAGTTTTCAATTAATATCCAGGATTGTTATAAATTACCTATAGAAACTATTCAAAAACTCAAATTTTTAAAAATTATTTTTCAGATAAGATAGTTATAGAAAAATCTACTTTCAGTCAAAGCTTATTATTTAGAAATACTTCATGTAGTGTGAGCCTAAGGCTGCCATTTTAGCACTTCAAAAGTTGATCAATGTTTTCTACTTTTCAGAATCTTTGTGTTGCCAGGAACACAAGTTGGGACTTTCAATGTTAAATCATCTATAATTGTGCTATTTGATTTTTGGACACTATAAAAAATACCTGAAATGATCAACTTATAAAGGGAAAGGTTTATTTTGGCTCACTGTTTTGATAAACTGGGACCTCCAAAACAGTGATCCAAAATAAACCTTTCCCTTTATAAGTTGATCATCTAGGTGGTGGTGTACAGCAGAGAGAAACCATTCACTTCATGGCTAGAGAACCAAAGAGGGAGAGAAGGGGCAGAGTTCCCCCTATCACATCCAAACACAAAGCTCCCACAGCCTAGGGACTTCCCATGTAGACTCACCTCTTAAAAGTACCATTATCTTCCAATAATGCCACAGACTAGGAAACAAGGCTTTAACACCGGATGTTTGGATGACATTGATGCAAACCATAGCAATTATACTGTATTAGAGTATTATTAGAGTTTTCCTTTTCAAAAGTATATGTACTTAGCTCCATGCTTCTTATATGATTAGTTGGAAATATCAAATGTTGAGATTTTAGGGGCTGAGGATATAGCTCAGTTGGAAGAATGACTGCCTAACATGCACAAAGCCCTGGTTCAATCACTAGCAACACACACACACACACACATACACACACACACACACACGATGTTGAGGTTTTGCAGACTCTATTTGCAGACTTACTGGGGACCTGTTATGTCATTCTTCTTTGCTGTCTCTCACTTTTGTAATGGGGACATCTCTCTGTGTTTGCTCCACTATTTTATTTCAGGAGCACTTACTTGGTTTCACAGGTTCATCATTGCAGAGCATTTTGCCTTAGAATGAATAATATTTATTCTCATCCATATCTAATTCATATGATACTTGAAAGAGGTCGAGACTTTTTGAGTTGATACTGGAACAAGACTTTTGGGACCAATGAGGTGAAATAGTATATTTGGTATATTAAAAGGAAATGAGTTTTGGAGGGCTGGAAATAGATCTATCCTTTGAGTGTGTGTGTTTCCCTAAGTTTGTATTTTAAAATCCTCACACCCAAGGTGAAGATATTAAAAGCTAGGGTTTTGAAAATGTGATTAGATCAGGAGGATGGAGCTTTCATTAAAGGGTTTAATGTTTTATAAAAGAAATCATACGGACCATGTTTGTTCCTTCCACTCTGCAAGGGCAAAGCAAGAAGATCCCATCTATGACTCAGAAAATGGAAACTTTCTAGAAACAATCTGTCATCAACTTGATCTTGGATGTTCCAGCCTTCAGAATTGTGAGGAAAAAAAAAAAAAAAAAAAAAAAACAATTCCCATTTTTTAGAAGCTACCTGGTTTTAGGTCTTTTCTTCTAGCATATAGAATGGCCTAAGAAAGTACACATTCTACTACTAGAAAGAGCAGTTACAATAAGAAAATATTATTTATGACAACTAATATATATTTAGTTATAATAAAACATTAGAAATAGGCAATGTGAAGTGGCTTTAGTGTTCATGTTTTTCTTACATGACTATGTAGAATAAAATTCAATAACATAGAGCTCCCTCATAAGCTTCCATTGTGGAAGCTCACCTCCTGCCACAAGGGCACCAGCCAGCTGCTTCAGAGGACCAGATGGAGTTTATAGTTCCTGTAGCAATGGGTTTAAAGGCATCCAATAAATAGATTTCTCCTTTCTCTGTTTTTATACCCATGATTTATAACATTTGAAATTCAAAGTATCGTAAAAGATAATGAACTTTTTAAACAAAAACCCTAAATAGAAATCCTAGCATGATTATCCAAAGAATACAAGATTACCCAGCTAGTCGAAAAGTGGAGCTGGGATCAGAACTCATGTTTGACTTGAGCCTGTAATCTCAATTGACTGGCAAGTTAAATACCAGCTACAGCACCTGCTACAGATGAAAGTGACCTGTAAGGGGAAAAGAGACCATGGCAGGAGGGGAAAAGATTTCTTTAAAACTTATTGATGTCTTCTTCACATTCCTGATCAATTGGAGAGAGCCTATTATCTAGAACCTGTGTATTGAAAAATGTCAGACAGACTTTTAAAGGATGGTCCATGAATTTTAGAAGTTGGTAACAGTAGCTACTCACAGGGTGAGTATTTAGGAGATGATTTACTTCTAATGGAAATAGGTAGTAATTTCATAGGTAATTAGCAAGGAAGCAGTGGAGTTTGGGGACTGCAGTGAAACCAATTCTGAAATTTTGAGATTATTCATATTTTATATATGGGTCAGGTGAGTAGGAGTAACTAAGAATTCTCAATCCATGTGCTTGATGTTTTAATTTTTCTTTTTCTTTTTTCTTTTTTTTTTTTTTTTTGTTAAATTAACCTTCTTAATAAAACAGAACTTAGTTTATCTATTTTGGAGATGCCTAAGGTTGCTTGAGAGAGAGAAAGATAACATATTACCGATTCTATATAACTAATTAGTAGAAAATCCATGAAATTTTTGCAGGAATTACTGGGCTATATAATCAAAACAACTATTTTGTATTCAGTGTCAACTTGGTGAAAGATTTTGTACTGGAGGATATAAAAAGATAATGCATAAAATCTGACCTCAAAAGTGTTTAAATTTACTACAGAGGCTGAGGTGTGTAAAAATAAGTATAATGCAAAGCATTTAAATTGGTAAATTAAATTACCATTATAGCCAGAATAAATATTTTTAGCAATAAGGGAAAAGAAAAGTTAATGAAATGAAAATTCAGTTGTTCAAGGTTAGGGAAGCAAAACTGATTATTAAGGCATTTCAGCAACATTATGATTAGTAGGATGATACAGTTTTTCACCACGACCAATTTGACCTTACAGAAATTAAAATCTCACTTTCCTAACAAGACAGAAAATATCAGATGAGAAATGAGCAATTATCAGTCGATGCCCAGTCTCTGACAACTCTAATGTTTACATAAAAAGTGCATCTTCTAATGCAGTGCAAGATGATTTTGTCAGACAATAATGGCTAGAGGCATTCAAAAGCACCTGCTACTTAAAAAGTTATGTATTGGCAGACAGGCATCAAACTCCAAATTATGGATACAAAGTTCCATTGTTTAAAAACATGCTCATTAGTGCAGGGAAAAACAATGGCTGCTTGTAATATACTGTGTTTGTTGTATAATCAATAACTGTTTCTCTCTTCTGGAATGTTTGTTTCCTTTACTAAGTTTAATACCACATAAGTTGTGCTAATGTATTTGTGTGGGTGTATGAGTGAATATATAGTATTTTATTACATGCTTTCTAAAGAAATTTTTTTAAAAATCAAGTTCGTCCAGCACCAAAAATAATTTCAGTTTCTTCCACTTCAAAAATTTCTGTCATTTAAGCATATTTGTAATCTGCAGAATGATTGGATGGACAGTTTTTACTTCTGCCATTGTTTTAGGATTGCATTGTTACAAAAGAAATGACCACAAATTTAGAATCTTAAAACAACACCAAGTGCATTATCTTATATTTTGTAGTCAGAGGTCCGGTGAGTTCAATTGGTTTTGCTACCCTTGATTTAACAAGGCCAAAATTGAGTTTTCCACAGGGCTGTGTTCCTTTCAGGAGGCTCTGGGGATGAAGCTGCTTCTATGCTGATTTGGGTGGCTGAAAAAATTCAGTTCAATGCAGTTTGTGACTGAGGTTCTTGTTTTCTTCTTGACTGTCTGTCAGAGGTCATTTTTATCTAGAAACTGCCCACATCCCTCAGTTCATGGCCCCTTCTTTCATCCTCAAGTCAGTTATGGTGACTTGACTTCTTCTCCCCTTATGAATCATCTTTCCTCTGTATTCTGCCTCCTTCCTCTGATTCCAGCTGAGAATTTTCTTTGCTCTTAAGGGTCAAATAGTTAGACCCAACTGAACAATGCAGGATGGTTTCCTGCTTTAGAGTCAGTGGATTGACAGCCTTCTTCCATTTACAATATCCTTTTTCAGCAATACCTGTGTTCATATTTGATTGAAGAGGCAAGGGATGGGAATCTTGCAGGAACATTTTTATAATTCTCCCTGCTACAGTCATTATCATGTATCTGATTACTTTAAAAAGTATATTTAAGGCATAATTTAAGTACCACCACTTATTTCATTGTGACGATGCACTTAAAAATGAAACTACTTCAACATAAGCTGATTATAAATATCTTTCTCTCATGAAGAACTAATCATTCCTAAACCTATCTTGTCAGTGTTTGAAAATTGTGGCCTTGATAAACAGTGAAATCCATTTAGGCCATGTACTGGTTAGAAAATAATGTATATTCCTGATTCTACCTCACGCAAATAGTATTTAAGACAGCAAGTTGTAAAGTCCCTTTTTTGGGGTCTGCTCTACTGTCTCCACTAACAATCTAAATCAACTTAAAAAATCTAGTGTTGAAGAACTAGAACTTCAATATATAATTCTCATTTTACTTCCTGATTATTTCACCCAAATTCTTTATGCTAAAACTCAGAATGTTAAATGATTTGACCAAGGTAAAATGGTCACTACTTAGAAGCTAGGTCTTATCTTTTTACCTACATACTAAATTACTTAAAATTTGACATACCTTAAGTTACTTATTCTAAACATAAAAGTGTGATTTTTTTCTTTACTATTAAACTGCTCGTAACATTATTGAGTTAATGTTATTATTGCTTTTTGAAAGCTTTTCAAGATTTCCGATATTATTTATCTGTGCACTTGTAGGAATCTCTTTTTCTGGCTTTGCTCATTTCAAACTTATTAAGTATGCTTTTTATTTAGTTGTCAAGGTCACTGAAACATGCTAAATCTGAAAATGATCAATTGATAACTTTGAGGTTATCCTTGTGACTAATTATATAATGTGTTTAAAGACAGATTTATTTGTGAGTTTAGGAAAAGAATGAATGTTATCAGTGCAAACCTTTGTTTTTCTTCCTCCCTCCCCCATAGTTCTTGGGATCTAAGCCAGGGCCTCAACTGTGCTAGGTAAGTACCCCTGTACTTATATCCCTAGCCCTAGTGTAAGGAAAAGAAACATTTATTAAGATGTTTATAGTGAAATGTTCTCTTGTGATTTTGGTGATTAAGGTTTCGAATTCCTCTTAGGTAGGACATAATCCATGAGAATAATATGATACTTAGTTATGAGACTTAACATCTTTATAAATGTTTCTTTTCCTTGAAACCTAACTTGAATGGAAAAAAAAAATTCTAATGTGTGTTGTATCAACTTTTCTATACCAGTATTCTTGTTTCTCTCATCTGTAATCACGTAAAAAATTATTTATATGATCATGAAATTTCCAGTATTTTTAGACACACTTAGTAATTATATAACACCACCTTATTTTAAGTATTAAAACCTTATTTTTTCAAGCAGTTTTTAATATTCAGGGTTTTTTTTCTTCAAAATATCTGCACATTACTTCATGCCCTTACTTAGTTCATTCATTTATCTATCAGGTATTTATTGAGCTACTTTGTTATTGTATTTTAACTGATGTGGACACAGAATTAAAAATAAAATTCAGGCCATCAGTGTATTTACACTCATGTTGGAAGATACAAATTAAGAAAATACTTTAAAAATACAGTTTTTGAGCATTTTAAGTACTATGAATAGAATAAGGCAGAGTAAACAGAAAGATTTTTTAAAAAAAGAGGACAGGCATTCTTCTTTACATAGGATGTTTGAGAAGGGGTACTCCAAGAAGGTGACATCTGAGTACAGATCTGAATGACATGGAAATCTCATCCAGGAAAAACCTGGGGAAGAGCTTTGTAGGCAAAGGTCAGCAAGTGAGAGTTCCTAAAGTGAAATGAACTTGGATACATAAGGCAAATGAGCAGTTCAGGGTTGCAGAGTCAGAGAGAGTGAAAAAATATCAAGAAATGAACAGAGTCACCCTTAAACATTTTGGAACTGAGTCAAGAGTCCAAATTGGCTTTAAACTCCTAAGAATTTAAAAATAAATCAAACTGTACTCATGGCCTGACAATCTTAATCTATTTTGTATTGCTATAACATAATACCTGACACTGGATAATCTATAAAATAAACAGGTTTATCTGGTTTATAATTACAGTAGTTAGAGAGATAAAACTGTGTCATTAGTATCTAACTAGAGTATCCTGGCTGCATCACAACATGCAGAGGAGGGACCTGTGTGAACAAAGAAGCAAAAATGCAGGCAATATCTGGGCTTACTCTTTATAAAAAACTGGCTCTATGAAGAACTAATCAAAATTTTTGACAACACTTTCCTAATCTTATCATTTCTTAAATGTGCCACCACCTTAGTGAGATTACATTGGATACCAAACTTCGAGTACATGAAACTTTGGGAGTTACGGTGAAACCATGCAATTGGCCAACATTCCCATTTCTTAACCTGAAGATCAAAGAGACCTGTTCTTTTTTCCTTGGCTAGATCTCGTTCCCTTGAAACCTTAACTTCATTTATAGTGAAATGTTCTCTTGTGATTTTGGTGATTAAGTTTTCAAATTCCTCTTAGGTGGGACATAATCCATGAGAATAATGAGATACTTAGTTATGAGACTTAACATCTTTTTTAAAAAATTTTTTGTTGAATCTGAAATCGTGTCCAAGCAATGAAAATATTAGAAACATGTGCAAATAAAAACCCCTCCATTTTCCCCAAACATTTGATAGTGTCAAAGTTGTTTTATAAATTCTTTATTATTTCCTTCACACACGAATCATCTCTTTTGTAGTCATAAAATGGCCATCGAATTAGAAAAGTAACATTTATACAATACTACTATAAAGATCAAATAGAAGAAAGAATGAAATTAAAATTCTAGAGAAATAAGTTATTTGTATAGATAAAGATCTTTACTTCCCTTTGGACTTAGTGGTTGGAGTATAGTAGAGGACAAGATTATTTAAAGAATAATTAATGAAACTTACAGGCCAATGTATAAAGGGATAATGTACATTTTAATTGAACTCTCCAATGAATAATTCATGTATTATAATAGATCTAAAATCCTGGAGCATATAAAGAAATGATCTAGATGTTAGGTAGATTAGAGAAAAATTGTAGGGTAGTTCCATAATGTAAGATTCAAAACTGGACTTATTGTTTTTACAGACGAGAGAGAGAGAGAATATGTTCTAAAACTTGTCAAGAGGCACTATGGACAGCTGCCTCATTCCCAAGTCCACTGCTTGCAACACAAAAAGCAAGGCCTTCAGGAGACTCAGGTTTCTCTTGAGCAAAAACTAAAATAGAAAAATCAACTTCTTTTATTTCTTCTTTTTCTGTGTTTTGCTTACTTTAATTTTAGTTGCTGTTGTAATTTCTGCTGACGTATTAATATAACATTGTGTTATCTTCAGAATTGTTTGTATTTTACATTGGGAGATGCTCAAAATATCTAGATTGCTTTATTATCAGAAGCTAAGAGACACAAGAGTTTTTGGAGAAAGAACCAGAGTAGAATTCGCTACAATTTAGGCAAAGCTGTTAAAATTTCTATGTTTTTGGAATATTCAGTCACTTTTATTTATTTTTTCCCTGTTTCTTTTAAGTTCAAGATTATCAAGTCATATTTTCTATGTGAAAAACTACTGAGTTTGCTTCTCTTCACCCTCCCTGGCCACCACCCTTGTCAAATCAGCATCTCTACTACATCTTCAATGCTCTTCCTGACTTCAATTTTCATTTTGGTTTATTTTGTGTAGTTTAAACAGCTTGATAAAAATATATCACTTCATATTATTTCTTGAGCTGAAATCCTCCAAATCCTCCCCAATGTCCTCAGGAATGTAAAATTTTACTGGGGGTAGAAAATCGTTATATGAAATTTCCGCCCTTTTCTCCATATTATTTTCTACCATTTCCCTTAACCTCCAACAATTCAGCTAGGTAGGCTTCCTGAAAGCTCTTAGTGTTTATGCCAAACTCACCACAATACAGAGATTGTCACATTCTGTTTCTTCTCTCCCTTTTAATACACATACCTTGTCCTCATTCTATTCATGGCTAATTCCGTTATGTAGGCAAAAGTATCTCTGGGTCTTAGGTCAAATTCTTTGAGAATTCTTTTTCACTCTTCTTTCCCCCCATTCTTCAGTTATTCTACATTTCCATGTTTATTGTATTTTCTAACACACATCACACACATATACATGTGTGTGCATGCACACACACACACACACACACACGAACGCACACACACACACTGTACTTGATTTACTCATTGTTTATTTTCCAAAGAGGAATTCTCTGGCAAAAGGTAGAACCCATGTGTATTTTATTAATTAACAAATGCCAGGTGTCCTGTCATTCATACATAATAAATATTTACTGAATGATTAAGTAAAATCATTCATCTGGGTGGTGGAGGTGATTAAGTAATGAAACAGGGTTTTGAAAGTGACAGAGTACTAAGTATGGCAGAAACAACAACAACAGGAAAAAAGTGCTACTGGATAGGGCTTGGTGATTACTATAAATAGAATAATATTCATTTGCTTATTTGCTAAGTCTGTAACATTTATTAAATTTCACCTTTCTACTAGAGAACAAAATTTCTTAGATTCTGAACTTAAGAAACATTAAATATACTTATCAGAAATAAAAAAGTTTTGAATGTTCATCTTTGCATTTTTATTTCTAGAGATTTGCTATCAGAAGTTTATAAATAGGAAAATGTACTGATATTAATCTGAATAAAGATAAGTAAAGACAAAAGCTTTTTAGAACAAATATACATTAGCCAAAAGAGTCCACTAAGAAAAATGAATTGTTATATTACATGCATACATATTTGCAAGTATAACTAGCACCAATATATATCAATCATGATTATTGATTAAAACAACAAAAAAATGGGATCTGGATAATGCCAGAAGAAAATAAATTATTGCAAAACTGTTGAATGGCTAACCTAAGTTATTAGAAATCAAAAGAATATGGTTTAGAAAGTTGAGAACAATCAAATGAGCCTAGGACCTTGAGAAGAATTCAAGGTCATTTATTAGTGAGCCTGCTACTGGAAGATCTCTCTACTATACTGTTCTTTCTTAGATCCTGTCTCCAACCCCCATATATATTTGGGGTTGGAATTGTTCACTTTTTTAAGATTTAATCTCCCAAAGTTCTTTAATAGACCTAACTCCTCTTCTAACAGTTTAGGTAAAGGATGAGTGTTCTTGATTCACACCAAGTCAACAACACAGTGAATGACACTCCACGAAATCCAAATGATGTATAGATACTGAGTATCCTCAAATAATTGTTCTTGCATATGTTGTGTTATTATTTCTACATGTGCAACAAAGTTGCAATGACAGTGTTATTTGCCTGCTGGCACAGATCATTCCATCTGAGTGTGAAAATGTATAGGCACTGTTTACCAGGCATTGACTTTCATCATTAAATTTCCAAGATATCAGCTGTCAGGGTACCATACCCTTAGGCTTTTACTGACTTCTCCTCCCCATGACACTCAGTGTGAAATGTATGCTAATCTTATACTTTATTTTCCTCAACAAATATTCAGAGCAGCTACTACATGCCAAATTCTAAAAGTTCCCTAATTGGTCAAGGTCACTGGCTGATGATCTAGTCTTCTAAAGTACTAATTGTTCATAGTATAAGAGAGCAAAGTCTTATAGAAATAATAGGCTAAGTTGGACACATGGGTCCAGCTTTTATGACAGCCAAATGGATAGGAAAGATTATAATGGCACCTAAGCATCTGTTAAAACTAACTGTATCAATGATCTGTGAACCAAGCCATGCTTTTGTGATGGACTATTATCACTTTGGAGACATAATTATGGAGTATAAGGTCAAACATTTACTTTTTTAAAAGAGCACCTTAGTATAAAATTATACATTGCCCTGTAGCATTTTAGGATGCTATCAAGTAGAGCCATATTCTCTTCAAATATAAAAATAAATGGAACAGATATGATTCAAAGGCATTTAGCATGCGGTACTCTTCTGTAGTATGAAATAAGTTACAATTTTCATCAGCTTTGCCATTTGCAAATATTGCTTCTTAATAAAGCATAACAATTATTTGTTTCAAGTCTGAATGAACCACATAATAGGCATAAATCAGATAAATGCTCTTTTACCCTGGAGCCCTCTTCAGGGGATACCTATCGATGAAGATCTGTGACAATGGACACACTCCAGTAGCTCATGAATCTTATCTGCTAAATATAGTAGGCAACAGAGTCAAAGATCAATAAAAAGATTAATGGTTTTAATTACCCCTCTGTAACCAGTTGTGGGTGAAATTTTACTTGCTACTTTCACTGAGGATTACACACCACAGTCAGCTTTCCAGTAAAGCTAATTTGACTTTCTGCCTGGTAAATTGCTCATCGACAATCCTGTAATGAGTCTGCTCTGTGTGTGACTGAATACCAAGCATTCTTCCACTTTCCAAAACCAAGAAAAAAGGCCATAAAACTGATGAATGGCACATAAACTATTTCCATATGAAAAATAGTAGGAAATAGGACAATTTCCAGGCAAAAGTTTCCTGGCTTGAACCATATGGTGTAAGTGAAAGAGGACCAAATGGATGTTGAATTTATGGGACTGTGTGAACAATGCTAATAAATACTGACAAAATTTTTCTGAAGATATATGGAGTAACTGACAAATGAAGTATTTTTTGTCTTTGCTAAAGGAACAACAAAGGCAAGAACTTCAGTGTACATGATGTGCTTTTGATTATTAATGTTTGGAGAGCAAACTACTTAATAGTCCATGCATGTATATTTATAAATCCATATTCAAGAATAAGTGAGGCTCTGAAAGATTTCTAGAAGTTTTTTTTGTAATTATGCCCTGGTGTGCCTCCAACTTAATCATGATTATTACTAAGCACTTCTATACAAAGAATCATGATACTACATCATAATATCCAATATCTACGAAGGTAGAATGATTAGAACCAAGGGTGTAACATTTTGTTAATTAGTTTTTATTTAATTTTGGTGGTCCAAAGGATGGATGTTGCCATGATAGTAAAAAAAAATTAAAATATCATCTTAATATTATTCACCTTAGTACATTTATATCACTACATAATTTGTATTAGTTGTCCTAGTCTTAATTAACTTGATTAAAATGTCCTCAATATAGCACTAAATTTGTCTGTGACTGTCAAATGTTAATAAGCTCTGAATACAAATGTCTAGGAATGTCCATAACAGGGTTTTAAGTTCAGAGAACCATTCAAGCTGTATATAATGAAAGTCCAGGGAACTATGTTAGTAATAACTGTATGTGTGATGTTTGTTATACAGTCTTAAAGCAAAATAAAGATATTGCACAGAGAAATTTAATTATTTCTAAACTGACTCCTGTTTTTTTATGTGCTCAAGATACTTGCTCACACTAAGTGATACAAGTAAAAATGGCCCACTCTGAAAATATCCTTTGTTATCCAAGAATAAGAAACAAGTATCTGGAGTATGATAATCTCTAAAAACAAATGTGTGCATGGAATTTGGGGTGCACAGTATTTACTAGATTCAATATTCCTAAGACTAATGGAGAAGTACAATTAGTAAGAGGAAAAAAAAGTTAAATTGCAAGTGAGTTCCCCTAAAACTCAGCCAAACTGGTGTGGAGATTTGTAACAAACTTTTTCTATTATAATTGCTGGGACCTTATACCATGGTTTTGCTCAGTCACCAACTGTGTGCTGCCTGAGGAAGTGAGATCTGCAGGTAGGAATGACCATGAAGGACTAACATATAGTGACAGTGTCCTAATAATACTTCTTTTTTTCTGGGGGGATGGTTCTGGGAATTGACCCAGGGGCACTTGAGCATCTAGCCACACCCCAAGCCCTTTTATTTTTTACTGTGAGACAGGTCCTGCTAGGCTGCTGAGGTTGGCCTCAAACTTACAATCCTTTGCTTCAGCCTCCTGAGTCACTGGGGTTATTGGCTTGTGTTGCCGTGTTCAGCTCTGACAACACTTCTAACAGGGAGCAAGTCCTTACTTGAAGAAGATCTAGGTGGAACATCTCTTTTACAGTCACCATTTGTGTTGCCCAGATGTGTTTCTCCTTATTGGTTTAGGAAAGAGTTCCATCAGGATTCCAGTGGCAATCAAATCCTGGAAAGAAACTAAAGAGGGAGGAGGGCGGGACAGATCATGGCCCTCCTTGCTGCAGTTGGTTTGGTACTGCACTTGATTTTCTTCATTGGGCATTCAAGAGTCTCCCTCTCAATTTTCACCTCTGCTGGTCTGCCTGATTCAGTGGCTTAGCTGGTTTATTAGGAATCTACAGATTAATGAGAGAGAGAGAGAGAGAGAGAGAGAGAGAGAGAGAGAGAGAGAGAGGTTTTATTTCCTTTACACATTCTAATCAGGCATTTAATGGATTAGATGATACCCATGCACATTGGTGATGGTGCATCTGCTTTACCGTGTTAAACACAATGGTAGTCTCTTCTAGAAGCACACTCATAGACACATCCAGAAATAATGTTTTACCAGATATTTGGGGCTAACCTTAGCACAGTCAAGTTGATGCATAAAATTAACTATCATGCTTGGTGGTATAACTGAGATCCTCATAGTAATCTGAGCCTCTAGTTGCCTTTCAGGTTGAGTCACTCTACCTGTCTACTCAAAACTGTAGGAGACCAAGGGAGTAACAAAAGCTGCTCACACATACTGCCTCCTGCTTCCTTTTGGTACCCCTTCTAGTGATGATCAATTACCCTGAAAAACTGATGACTCTTCTTGCTCCAGGTCTCTGGAAACAAGAACTTAAAATGACTAGATAATGATAGTTGGTTTATTATTTCAGTGTATTGCATTCTGTGCCTATCTTCCCCAAAATGCTTTTTTGAAGCACCAGCACCTTCAAAATCTAATCCCAGAGTTGTGGGGTCACGAAGCATAAAGCACCATAGGAAGATACAGACAGTGATGATAAATGAGGCCACAGATGGTGGCACTGCTTGGATTCTAAACTCCATCATTCCTCCTAATTGGGAACATTGTGCCACCTAAAAGACTTGGAATCAATGAGAACCCAGACTCCTGGAGACCAGTCCCCTCTTCATAAAAAGTACCATACACTTCAGTCTTTATAGTATAGAGAAAACGATAAAAGATAATAAATTGTACACTTTGTTATGAATGCATATTAATATTAATTGGTGAATAGTCCGAGAAGGGGAAATAGCTGGGTCAAATGGTGGTTCTATTCCCAGCTTTCCAAGGATCGTCCATACTGCTTTCCAAATTGGCTGCACCAATTTGTAGTCCCACCAGCAATGTACAAGTGTACACTTTTTCCCACATCCTCGCCAGCACTTGTTGTTGTTTGACTTCATAATGGCTGCTATTCTTACTGGAGTGAGATGGTATCTTAGAGTGGTTTTAATTTGCATTTCTCGGATTGCTAGAGATGGTGAGCATTTTTTACGTGTATTTGATTGTATATCCTCCTCTGAGAAGTGTCTGTTCAGATCCTTGGCCCATTTGTTGATTGGGTTATTTGTTTTCTTATTGTTTAATTTGTTGAGTTCTTTGTATACTCCGGATATTAGGGCTCTATCTGAAGTGTGAGGGGTAAACATTTGTTCCCAGGATGTAGGTTCCCTATTTACCTCTCTTATTGTTTCTCTTACTGAGAAAAAACGTTTTAGTTTGAGTACATTCCATTTGTTGATTCTTGATTTTAATTCTTGTGCTATAGGTGTCCTATTAAGGAATTTGGAGCCTGACCCCACGAGATGGAGATTGGGATACAGCTACATCAATGATCATAGCAGCACAATTCACAATAGCTAGACTGTGGAACCAACCTAGATGTCCTTCAATAGATGAATGGATAAAAAAAAAAATGTGGCATATTACTCAGTACTAAAAAATAATAAAATCATGGCATTTGCAGGGAAATGGATGGCATTAGAGCAGATTATGCTAAGTGAAGTTAGCCAATCCCTAAAAAACAAATGCCAAATGTCTTCTTTGATATAAGGAGGGCGACTCAAAACAGAGCAGGGAGGAAGAGCATGAGAAGAAGATTATCATTAAGCAGGGATGAGAGGTGGGAGGGAATGGGAGAGAGAAGGGGAATTGCATGGAAAATGGAAGGAGACCCCCATTGTTATACAAAATTACATATAAGAGGATGTGAGGGGAAAGGAAAAAAAAGAGAGAGAGAGAGAAATGAGTTACAGTACATGGGGTAGAGAGAGCTGATGGGAGGGGAGGGGAGGAGGGATAGGAAGGGGATAGGAAAGGCAGCAGAATACAACAGACACTAGTTTGGCAGTATGTATAAACGTGGATGTATAACCAATGTGATCCTGCAATCTGTACACATGGGAAAAATAAGAATTCATACCCCATTTGAATCAAATGTATGATATATGATATGTCAAGATCATTGTAATGTTTTGAGCAACCAATTCAAAAAAAAGAAAAAAAAAATATTTATTGGTAACCACTAAAAGAAGAAAAATAAAGGGTAAGAGTTTCAAACTAAAAATGGGAAATAGTAAAATTAAAAGACAACACAATGAATTTAAATAAAGCAAGAAAAGAGAAGAAAGCAACAAAAACATGGGCAAAATAGATAGCTGTAGATGAGGTGGTACAAATAAACAAATATAGCAATAATTGTAATCAATGTAAAATAATTTCTTAAGTTGGTGAAAGAAATTGAAAGCCAAATAAATTAAAAATTTCTTCCTTTTTTTTCTTTCTTTCCTTCATTTCTGTCTTCCAGTTTGACTATAAGGGTTAATTTTATATTTTGACTTGGCTGGACTGTGGTTCTCAGATATATAGTCAACCATCCATTTGGATGTTACAGTGAGGGTAGTATTGCATGAGATTAACATTTAACTCAGTGGATTTTGAGTAAAACAAACTGTCCTCCATCATGTCAGTGGGCCTAATCCAATTAGCTGAAGGGCAGAGCTGAACAGAATACTGTGAGCAGGAGAGAATTCTGAAATAACCTTTGGACTTGAATTGCAGCACCTGCTATTTCCTGGATATTCAATCTGTCAATTCACCATGTAAATTGAGGATTTGCCTGCTTCTATAATTCTTGTGAGCTAATTCCTTTAAAAAACAAAACAAACTAACTAACTTTCTCTCTCAATCTCTCTCTCTCTCTCTCTCTCTCTCTCTATATATATATATATATATATATATATATACATATGTATATATATATAATTTATATATAAATTCTATTGTTCTGTGTTTCTAGGGAGCACTTATATATTGACATTTACCCACTTGAATCTAATGTATGAAATATGATATGTCAAGAGCTTTGTAATGTTTTGAACAACCAATTAAAAAATTAAAAATAAAAAATAAATAAATAAATAATATTTAAAAAAATAATGATAAAAAATAAAAAAAAAAAACACAAAGTAGTCTGTAATCCCATCAGTTTGGGAGGCTGAGGCAGGAGTATCGTGAATTTGAAGCCAGCCTCAAAAATCTAGGAGGCCCCAGGTAATTCAGGAGATCTTGTCTCTAAATAAAATACAAATAAAGGCTGGGGATGTGGCTTGGTGGTTGAGTGACCTTGTATGCAATCCCTGGTACAAAAAAAACAAAAACAAATACAAAAACAAAAACCACAAAGTAGATTAGACAAAGAGGAATGATGGAAAGGGAGGAGGGACAGGAATTCAAAAAGACAGTGGAATGATATTGACATAACCTTCTACTCTAGTGTCATGTATAATTAACAACAACAAAGAAAATAAAAAATAAAAAACACAAAGCAGAGGCTTGCAAAGAACTTGTATGGTGTGTCTTGACTTCCATGCAAGGCTGTTCTTTGGAAGCTTGTGATCACTCTATGAACAAATCTGGTCCTGCTAGCTGGATGATGAAAAGCACAGTTACCTTCATCATCCATGTCAATATTCAGCCTATGCCAGATACAGAAATGAGGACCTCAGCTGTCAGCTGCCCATGCATGCATCATGGAACATTCCAGCTCCATATGGTGTTGACTCAGATAAGCTATCCAAAATAATCCCAATCCAAATTCCAACTCACATATTTGAAACAATTTATTATGGGATGAAAGCTAACTAATACACATTTTATTGCTTTTCTTTATGTTCTTACTATGTGTGAGTGTCTCTGTGTGTGTGTGTGTGTGTGTGTGTGTGTGAGATCTTAAGAATACATCACTTAGTTTTACAAATTTTTAACAAAATCACACCTATTTTTTTGTGATGTGCCTTAATTTTTGCTCATAAATGTATTTATAATATTCATCAAGTTTCGTATATATATATTACTGTAATTATTTGTTATTTTTATATTGCTTTACTGTATAAATATTATTTCACTTTCTGTTTAATGTATATATATATATATATATATATATATATATATATATATATATATGACTTCATTTTTTTAAAGAGAGAGAGAGAGAATTTTTAATATTTATTTTTTAGTTTTCGGCAGACACACCATCTTTGTATGTGGTGCTGAGTATCGAACCCCGGCCACACACACGACAGGTGAGCGCGCTACCGCTTGAGCCACATCCCCAGTCCCTGCATTTTTTTAATTTAATTGTATATTACTTTCATCTTTATTTTACCAAACGCTACTATGAACATTTACTTTCCATGAGTTCAAATATTAGTCTAAATCTATATTCAACTAATGGTTGAAAGTGTGTCATGGGAAGATTTTATCTTCCCCAAATTATAGGTTGCGTCCTAAACCTGAGTATCCCAGAATGTGACCACATTGAGACATAGGATCCTTAAAGAAGTAATTAAGTAAAATGAGATCATATGAGTGGATCTTAATCCATAATGGTTAATATTCTTATAAGAAGAAGTTCGAACATACATATATATGGAGAGAACATCATGTGAGACATGGGAGAAGCTAGTACACCAATGAGAGAAGTGTCAATAGAATCCAGATGTGCAGACATTTATCTTAATATGTCTATCATATGAATTGGCCACATAGACTCTCTGTGGAACAGCCCAGGAGGAGGGAAACTTGGGTCTTTTGGGTAGCTGAGTACCATATACTTTGTGGTTAACCACCATATGGCTTGGTGGTTAAGTGCCCCTGGATGCAATCTCTGGTACCAAAAACAAAACAAAACACACACACACAAAGTGGGCCCTACCCGAAGCACTTTATGCTTCTTTGTGTTCTTCCAAGAAGATTTAACAATAAATCTATTTTTATGCCTTTTTTCAAATTCCATCTTAGATACCTTAATTATTTTATTTTATGGTGGTTATTATTCTAAACGGTGTTGTAAAAATTACATTTTTAGCACATTCTTGCTGATATGGAAAAGTGAATGCAAATGACTAAGAGATTTTATAAAGAGCTTTGCTAAATTCTTTTTACTAATTCTGAAAATAAATCTGCACTTCTTTTTCAAACAGTATTATTATATAGACTTAGTTATGTTAACAATTATTGAGAGGTTTATTTCATATTTTCTAATCTCAATTTCTCTTTTTCACTCTCAGAAATAGTGATAGCAGATATAACTTAGTTAATCTCAAACTAAGACTTTTAAAATTTTTAACATTTGGTATTAAGAGTAATGCTTGGGTGGGCTCAGTGGCTCAGGCCTCTAATCCCAGCAGTTTGGGAGCCTGAGGCAGGAAGATTGCAAACTCAAAGCCAGCCTCAGTAATTTAGGAGGCCCTGAACAATTTAGTGAGACCCCATATAAATAAAAAATATTTAAATTAAATAAAAACCTCTGGGGATGTGGCTCAGTGGTTAAGCACCCCTGGGTTCATTCTTTGATTCTCCCAAATGAAAGAAATAATAATAATAATAATAATAATAATAATAATAATAATGTAATGCTATTGTGTCATTTAATCTTCTATTTTTATTTAGCTACAAACTTATTTCATCATGGATAGATACTATCCTAGCTTAATAAGTTGTTTTGTATTTCCCCAAACCCAGGAAAGAAAATATATTGAAAGGAAAAAAAAACTTAAAATTATTTTATGGAATAAAAGATAAAACAAAGTCATTTGAATTGAAATTCTATAGTCCAAGAGATGTCCTGAGATAAAGGTAAGAACATCAAAACTTAAAAATAATAAAACTCTAAATCAACAGGGTTCGGAGCATACAACCTTCCAAAATGTTTGGAATTAAAGGTAATATTATATTGGGTAAAAACTTGGCCATCGCCGTAGCAATATGGCCACTGTAGGATGTAGAACAGTGATTAAAGATAGCAAGCATCGGACATGTGTTTGCAAGTGGATGTCCAAATAGACTCAATCATTGGCAGAATTAACATTATACCAAATAACATTATTATTATTTAGAGGTAACTTTCAACTAAAATAAACTTTGACATGTGAAGCCAAAATATTGAAACATCAACAAGTAAATTTTTATCAGTCCTGATAAAAATTCTATTCTGACATGTTGTAATTTAATATATGCAATCAATTACCAAGAAATATCTACAGAATAAACAGAAATGTGACCCTATAGAGGTATTGCTTACAACTGCCTTTCTTTATAACAGCTGGCAGAGTCTAAAAGGAGGTATCTCCTACCTGATAATGACGGAATTATCCCCAAGGAGGAAGTTGGTATGCTCTCTTTTCATTACTTTATATCACCTGGAGAGAATACAACTTAATAGTCTTGTCTGTCAAATAAAGCATTTTGATTACAGACTCAGTCACAAAGATTTGCATCTGCTTGAAGCACATTTGGAGAGTAATCTCAGGGGTCAGTGACCAAGGCCAAATAGGGAAAGAGATAACAGGTGACCTCTGCACACCACCACTTGCATGATATTAAACACTGTAAGTGACAAAGGCTTTTTAATATTTATTGAAAATGTGCAAAGTGTTCTCTAGCTATGTATATATTCCTGCGTTCTTGAGGGAGATATTACCTGACAGTTTGTGTTTAAAGAAAGGCTGCAAAGGGGAGGAGAAGATCCTTGGAGTTATGGGGTATAATTTCAGCCCCCAGAAATATGTTACTTTCTGGTCATATAATATGCTGATTATATGAGATGAAACATATCTAGTTCTTTATGAGTATTATTGTAATTACTGATGAATATTTTATCGGTGATAGTAGTAGAAGTAAGTATAACAGAATGAAAAAAAAATACTTTAAGGAATAGTATTTTCTGTGAGGGCTGTGAATATTGAGTTTGCATCTCTGATGAAATATCAGTGGAGGATGGTAGTATGCATGTGCTCTGAAGAATCTGCACTGGAAAGTTAACAAGAATATGAAAAAAATTAAAGTAGAAACATAATCTCTCTACTTATCCAAAGGCACTCCTAATGGAAAGACTAGAATTGTTGCCCTATAATAACAGCTCTGCTGAGAACAGTAAGAAATAAATTCATAAGATGCTTTTTACTCACAGGAGAAAAACTAGTAAAACAAAGAATTTCCATGGGGATTTGTATTATGGACTAGTAAAATATCAGTTTGTACTAGGATGTTTTTAAAGTTTTTGAACTAAACTATCAGTTTTTTGGATGACAGGATTAAAGGTGCATCTATATTTTGGTTAAAAAACAATTTTTCTGCATTTCCTAAATTTTTGACAACTATATAACTTAATAAGTAAAATAGCTTTAGAAAATTTAAAAATATACAAAATATTTTAAAAATATATACAAAGGAATTGTTAGTGCACTGAATGCATATATAGCATTCTGAGATTTTTCCTATCACCGACCAAAGAAAAGTGACTTCTGAGGGTCTATCATCAAGACGATCCCTCAAACTCTAACTCCTCCTGTACCACAATTGGTAATTTTTAAAAAATAAACTCGATAATCTATGTGATTATAACTTGAAACTTTGAATAAATATTTCACTGTGTCAGTGTACATATGGATATAGAAACGTGCAAAGGAGGAAGTAGAAAAAAAGGGAGTGGAAAGATTCTCTTAGGTTGAGCTCCCTGTAAGCAGAGGCTGAGATAATGGATGAAGATAGAAATGAAGGAGATTTATTGAGGGAGGAAACGCTCTCAGGAGAAGTGGAGTAATGAAAGCAGGACAGGGCAGAGAAATAAAACCTGAGAAGAGACAAGTTATTTACTATCTAGAGACTAGCTCCTGCTTCCTCCTCTAGGGAACTTGGAGTGTGAATTGCACCAGAGAATTAGACTTCAACCAAAGTACCTGCTGTAGCCTGTGTCAATCAGCCACAGACTTCATAATGTCTGCATGGGGGTTCCTTCAGAGACAAGGACAGCTGGATGATTAGTACATTCACTCAATTAAGGAGATATTGGTGGGGAGGCTGGCAGTGTTCACCATAATAAGATACTTAACTTTTGGAAAATGTAACTTTTGTTTGTTTTTTAAATAACAACAACAAGCAAACAGGGCCAATTTCAGAGGAAAAAAAAAAAACCTGAAATTTTGAATCATACCTGGATGATGAATTTCAAAACCATCTCATCCTAGTTTTTGCAAATAAACAAATTTTCCTTTACTAAGCTTAAGTTTTCTTAATTATAAGATGAACATAATGATGCAGTATCAAATAGACATACTTCTAAAATATCTTGGATGTGACCAGAACTTCATGGGCACTCAGTAAAAGTACCACTTGCCTAGTGACACCTCTAACTTGTTTTAAAACTGTTTCTTCCTAACAATTAGCTTACATTGCAGAGTGTTTGAGAGTTTGGTAATTTCTGTGCATATTATCATATTTAAACTTTAAAAAGATCCTCTGAGGTCAGTAGGGCATGATGCTTTTATCATCTTTGATGGGTCAGCAAATGCAGATTCAGAGAAGAAATATGAGAGATGAAATGTATTAGTCATCTATTGTGGGATAACAAGGATTTTTAAGTTCAGCAGTTTAAAACACCACACAATTATTATCTCATGATTTCTGAGCATCAGAAATCAGAGCATGATTCACTGGATTCTCTGCTTCCTGGTTTCTTATAAGACTGGAACTGAGAATTCATCTCAGTCTCATTCCAAGGTATTGGTAGATAAGGTATTGGTAGGGGGTACAGTTGTCTTAAGGTTTAACTGGGCAAAACCCACTTCCAGGTTCACTTTTGTCATTGCAGGATTTTGTTCCTCATAGACTGGTGGACTGAGGGCTTCAATTTCTTAACCCATAGGTCTCTCCAACATCATCAAAATGAGTAAGTCAAAGAGACAAAGAGGGGAAAGATGAGCAGGAGAAGAAAAGAGCTAGCAAGAGGGAAATCATAACCCTTTGAAACTCAATAATTAAAGTAGTGTCTTTTTACTTGTATTTCTTTAACATGACTCACTGGGTTTAGCAGACATTCAACAGAAGGTGATTATACAAAACTATGTTTACCTGGAAATGGGATCATTGCAAACTACATCAGAAGCTATTTACAACAGAAAAATAGGAACCAAGATTTTTCTTCTGTTTTTGTTTTCATTTTTCAATGTCAGAAATTATGTTACTTTATAATATAATCCACTCAACAACCTCGGTAGATACAAATTACTAGTGTTTTTTGAATTTTTGACAAAATGGGGACTTTGATTAATTAATATTACAGGGTCACATTGCTGCAAGAGGTAAATCTTTACCCAGATTGTAAATAATCTGACTTCCTTTAGATGTCAGGAACATCTGATCCCTATTGTGTCTTGCAGAGTGTTTTGTTTTTAAAGTCAGCATTTAGAAAAATTTGACTAAAAAATGACACATCATGTCATTCAAAGGAATATTAGCCATAATATTCTTTGCTAATCTTGCTGAGATTCCAAAACAAATGTTCCCAGACCTGTGTAAGAGGATAATATAAACAAAATTTTGTTAAATGATAGTATTGTCAGTGTTCCTTCAAACTCTTCAGCAGGTCCAGGAAAATTCTTCCTTTGCAACCAGAGGGAACTGAATTCTGCCCAATGTTTCAAATGCTTTTGATTGCTTTATTATGCAATCTTATGCCACCATAGTTTATCAGATTTTAAATTACCATATAAATTTCCATAGTTAGACAATATAGGAAACATTAGTTTGAAAGCATCTAATCTTATTTTCAAAGTTAGATAAGAAACAATCAACACTTTAGAATGATACCCCTAAGCTGGAAAGTCAGAGCCTGACAATGTTATCTAGACTAATCACTATTAGCTTTCACAACCATGATACTTGCAAAAGAGAAACACTGGTTTAATTAATTGTAACACCTGCAGGGTGAAAAGATCCAGAATCTGCTGCTTTAAGGAGAAGTGGGGCTGGCAGAACACATCCTCGTTTTCATTTAGCAAATGTATAAATTAACCTAAAAAATACACAATAAAGTGGATTTCAATGCCATTCTGATTGTGAATTCCATTTGTCTTTTCTTATAGTAACAAAAGAACTCTTCTCTATTTTCTCCTATCTTTTTTGATATAACTTTGACATCATTTCACATGCAATCTTTTCATCAACCTACTTATTTCACCACAGGTAGCTAGGTAAGATTCATTAGCATCTAACAAAGTAACAGGGGAATATAAATTAAACTACAAAGTAAATTTTACATGTCATTTGGAATTCTGTTGTTGGCTGATTTCATATTCCACTTACAGGCTTGAGTATGCTATGATAGGATAGACACATCTTTCTACCCTACTAGGGGGTCAACTTCTTGAAAGAAGGAAATTAATAGCAATCATTTGTTTCTCCCAAAGCATCTGAAATAAATTCCTTTTTTTTTTGAAGCCAGAACTCAATAAATGTTAAATAAAATATATTGTGTCATAAATTAGAAATTGACAATGTCTATAAATTTCTAGTATCCAAAACCAAAATAAGTGGATCCAATTATTAACTAGGACCTAATAAAAGGGACTTTTACAATTTGGATATTATATAAAACATAGGCCGAGGGAAATAGTACTAAAAGAATTAAAAATGCTTAAATGAAAGAGTTGATCTGCATAAATGCTTCTGCATAAGATGAGCATAATCAGAATTCAGCTAATATTTCTATAAGACTTTCTCTGTAGCTTGCAGAATCATTAATTATTCAGTTGCAATGGCTAATGAACACTTAAAAACATTCAACCTCACTAATAATTAAAGAAATGAAAAGTAAGATTATAAAGCTAATTTTCAACTATAAAATTAACATTTTAACTATGACAATGCAGTGCTCAAGGATGTAGAGAAATTACAGATGGAGGCAAATATTCAACTTAAAATAACCAAATGGACAAGAATGAACAACATAATTACTACATATTCTTATAGAACAATGAAATAGTTTAAATGCATTCTTTTAATTATAGGGGAAATGCTTATCCTATGTTTGTTAGAAAAACAAAAAAATTAACAATGTGACGTTAACTATTTAAATTATATGCATACAAGGAGAAAATATTATCAGAATATTTAGAGAATAATAAAGAATTTCTTGTTTTTAATCCCTTTATGAATTTATTAAATGATATGTATAACTGTTTATAATCAGAAATTACTGTTAAAATGAAAGTATAATGTAAAAGACAAACTCTTTATATAATATATAAATAATTGCATTAAACAAGTTATTCATCTCATGTTATTAAAATAAGTTTAGGTGTACTCATTCTCAATATTTTCTTATAAAATCTCAGGAATATAAGGAAATAATAGCAAGAAAGTGAATATTTAGATTATTTTGGAGTTGAATTTTGCATATAAAACTCAGTGTTTTGACTTACATTAGAGGTGTCTGAGAAATGTAGTGGAAAGCAAATTTGCAAGTGTACATTGTAGGTATGTATGATTCCATTTCCAGTTTGAAGATGATCTTCCTCAATGAAAATAATGTACTGAGATATCAATGGCAAAATTCAGCTTCTACACTCTCCTTAAGTCTCATAAGATTTTTTATTAGCAAAGCATGGTTATTGGAATTTTACAAAAGTTTTCATTAGAATATATATCTTGGGATGTAACTTTTAAGAACACTTTGTTGTTGTTGTAATGCTTATGTTATAAAGTCACCTCAAAAATATTAAAGTGCTTTTTGTTTAATTGCAGTTTTTATTTATTTATTTTTCCCTAATGGCTATAATTGAAAAATTGAAGATATTATTCATTTAACCTATTATTTTAATTCATCAAAATGCTCTAAACTTTGAAATAAGTGGTGAGTTTAGGAAACTGAAAAGGAAATAAGAGAATACTTGAACAGAATGAAGAGGAGATACAATTATCTATTTGTAAGTCCAAGGATTGTGTAAGGAAACTTGTCTTCTCTAGTAAGCCAACATTTCTGACTGAGGTTGGCTCAGTACCAAATATGGACATGTAACTCTTGTTTACAAAATTATATTATTCTATTCACCTTCCTCTGATCATGTAATTGGTTCAGGTCCAGAGATGGAACATTGATGTAAGGAGAGCTACTCACAATGTTATTTGTTTATTTGGTATTTACAAATTTATTTGGTCCAAGAGCAGAAATGTTATTTTATTTTTACAGTAAATCTAGATCCTGATGTTGATCTATACACTGAGGCATCTCCTTAAAAAATGAACCAACACAGAGAACACTGTAAAGAGAGACAAAGAATTCTAATGATAGAAGATGTAACTCATATTGATTGATATTTCTCAACCAAGTGTCACATGTCACAGGAAGAGAGAGTTCCGCCATGTTGTAGTCTATACTAGATGTTCCTCCAAGTAGTGATATCAACAGATAAAATAGGTGGAAACATGTGGATTCACAGAAACTGTGTAGGTGAAAAAATTCCACAGGCAAGATGTATGGAGCATGAGCAGGCAGTCTCTTTCCAGTGCCTTTGATTTACAGCCCAAGTCTGAGTATTTATTTGATGTCTGCTGACAAATTTTCTCATAGACCTCCCCTCCCACTACAGTAGAGTTGGTTAAAACTCAAATAAGTCCACTTCTTGTTCCTATTTACTTATTTGCCTGTAACTTTTGTGTTATAATCTTGGTAATGTTGAAGGTTCTCATACCCAGTATATCATGGCATGGGTTTTGCACAGTGTTCTTTTTCACAGTGTTCTCAATTTTGTGTGAAATGCTTTCTTCTTATCCAGTTTCTATGTGCTGGTTATGAAAGCACCTTGTCCTTATAATGCTCATCAACACAGTTGAGTGTAGAAGTGAAGGACTCTTGTCAATGTTCGTCCTGGCCCTAGGACTCTGCTTATATGTGACAGAGAGATGAAGAACATGAGTGCTGGTGTCCAATTGATAGATTGGGATTTCTGATCCTGCTAGTAATTTGCTGTGTGATTTTGGGAATATTAGTAAATCATAATGATTTTTTCCAAGATTAACTAAGTCATACTTTTAATTAAGTTAACTATGTTTTTACTACAATTAGAATAATAATTTCATTATATCATTATTATTACTATATCTTTGGTAATATACATGTATTTCATATCAGAAATATAAAATTATTAATCCAATACAACAGAATGTGTTTTTTTTATTTTAAGGTATAAAGGGTTCAAGAGAAAAAATACATATATGCATACATATATAATTTTGGGTACAGGGAAATGAGCCAGGGGTACTCTACTACTGAGCTACATCCCCAGCCATTAGTATTTTTATTTTGATACGGGGACTCACTAAATTGCTAAGGTTGGTCTTGAATTTGTGATCTTCCTCTCCTAAGTCAGTGCAATTATAAGCATGTGCCCCTGCATCCAGCTTAAAAAATATATTTTAAAGAAATTTCAGATAAGTGAAAAAAAAATTGAATGAGATACACAGAACTTAAGAAACTGGACTAATGTCACTCAGGTAGTAAGTGATGTAAGTGGACTTACATACAGGAATTTGACTCTAGATCTGATATTCTTAGTTAGTATGATTTATAATATGCCGTCTATATATTATCTATAAAATATACTCATTAAGTCTCCAAAATTATTTATGTAAAATAAAGTCAATTAAGTATCTGCATGCACATTCTACATTCTACTCTAAGGTAAGAGAATTTCCAATTTGGTAGAGAATATATTTTTCTTACAATATATGGGTTATAATTATCAAACTAACTTTTTCAGCACACTTTTGCTGGGGAAGCTCTCTATACAATTACAATTTATCTTAAGGAGTAAGTATTACTCTCTATGTCTTTGTTGTTAAAGAAATTTTGCATTACATTTGCCATAAATCAAACTTTACATAGTGTCTTGATGAATTATATGATAATGTAATGATGCTTAACTATATATGAATATTAACTCCACAAAACCAAGGTTCAAGGTTAACTTCCTAAATAGTAAACTGAAAATATTCTACTTGATAAATCCACATTAGGAATATGTTGATTATTTAAACAAACATAGCTAAGTTTAATTTTATTAGTGGCTCAGACTATATATTTCAACTTGCATTTTGGAAGTGGAAAGGCAGAGACAGATGTAGACTAAATCTCCATTTATCACCTGACATCCAAACCACAGTGTATTCTGGGTGCCCAGAATTTATCATCACTTCAGACCAGTATCCAGTAACCTCATTTTTTTTTTCTCCAGTGCAGTTGCATGGTAAATGATTTCAAGTCCCTTAAGGAAAGCATATAGAAATAAATACTTGTAGCATTGTCACTGGGTCCTTTCTCAAGGTGACACATCCCCTTTTAAAAGGAGATTTCTGGTATTATAGACTGTTTCAGGTCTAGGCATTGGGAGAAAAGCCATCACTATGTATATCAGTCACTCAAGATAGGCTTTTGTTCCTTTGTTTTCCTTTGGTTGGTCTTTCTTTCTTTCTCTCTTTCTTTCTTTCTCTCTTTCTTTCTTTCTTTCTTTCTTTCGTTGTTGGGTTTTTTTGGTTTGTTTGTATGTTCTGTTTTGCTTTTTGTTTTTTTTCCTAATACATCTGGAGTGGGAATTTTAGTCAATTGCCAATGTATTTTAGTCCTAGGAATACCAATTTCAGCAAGCAAGCTGCTATAGAAGTTATATAATAGTCAGACCATTCTGAGTATTGTTTAGATTCTACTACTATATAGTGACCCTTTCTACTCCTGCTAAAAATCAAAGCTGCATAAGGATCAAATGTTCTACTGTATACCCACTCAGTGTTTTTCTCAATAACTTAGTGATTACAATTTTAAAACTATTTAACAATTATCCAAAACATTTACATCCATTGAAATTATATTTGCACACTATTTTAAAATCTTTGTCTTTATTGATTTCTCAAATGCAATCATTGTCTTTTATGCACATAATAAATTTCTGCTCAGCACTAGTGGATTGAATCTGCTGCCAGAGAGTAGAACCTCTACTGTTATATTCCCACTGAATTGTCAGTTAGTTAAATTGCCTGTATAGAACACAAGATGTGCATTTCAATGATGTTCTTTGATTTGTATGTGAATAGAAAATACTGGCATATAACCTCTTTTCTGCAATTCAAAAAGCAGCAGACTATAAAACATTTTCCTCTTTAAGTTCAGCATCAAATCACATTTGGTAGCTAAACTTGACCTATGCTTATGCTTATATCAACATTAATAGTTTTATTTATCTATTTTTTGTGTGTACGCTGAGAAACATATATGTGTTAACTTACTGAGTGTTTATGTAGATGTTATACAGTGTGTAGTATGTGCAAAACTCATTGACTCCAAATATTTCACATCAAGAATTGTAGACCTATATTTTGATTAACTCTAGCTGATTTTATCTTCTTATGTGCTGCTTTCATTGGTTGTCTAGTTTATTACTACTCATGAAATGGAGGCAATTTTTTTAGCAATTACCATATTTCTTTTGTAGAAAAAAAATATATTATTTGCTGGTAATAATCATATTGTCCCACTTTAGGATTTTCATTATTAAATAAATGATCTTTTCAATATTTTGTTACTTGTTTATTTCAGACTTAAATTTTATTTTATTTGTTTTAAAATACTTTTAATAATGTAAATCATCTCTTTTTTTTTCCATTTTTCATTGTTTTTGTTAGACATCAATATTTTGAAGCCACAGGCCTACAGATTATTTTTAATGTAAATTAAATTTCACTAATTTCTGTTTTTGCCGATATTTCTTTACCTACTGAAATGGACACTAGACAAAGAAGTTAAAAATTATAAAGAAAAAATAATGAGACAAAATTTGAATATTTTTATAAGCCTTAATAATAATTTTCTCCTAAAAGTCTTATTTTTATTGAAAGTTATATATATCACACTTTTCACATTTGAACCAACCCAAATTTGCTAGAATCTTTATAAAAATAATAATTAGTTTCAACATTTTATCTCCAAGAAATTTGTCTGGCCCCTCTAAGCCATACCTAAAATGGCACAAGAATAGAAATAAATATAGCCCCTCTTATTGGAAAACATTGTCTCCTCTGATTCTTCTGTGATCTTTCCCAAGGAACAGGTGCAGCCAACACTATTCCTGCTGTGCTTGCTTTGGAGCTCTGAAGTTGTCATTCCTTCCTGTGGACAATGCTAGTAATAAGTGTGAATGTCACCTCAGGCTCTGCATTGCCTCCACATCAGGCTCTTGTAGGCATCAAATCTGGCTCAGAGGCAATGGAATCTTTCTCTGTCATCCCCATTCACCATCCTGCCTGCCTGCCTGTGAAAGTTTTCATAAGCTTCCCAGTGTTTTCTCTTATACCTGGCAGACAAGAACACTGTCGAATGGATGCCATAGAATGACACATCAACCCTGAGGGAAGTCAACAGTTTCTCATCTCCACTCTGAGGTTTCTTCTCTCAGATGGAGTATAGACATTGAGTCTCAGAATATCTCTCTCCCTTCTCTCTTTGAGTAGCTGGAAGTGAGGGTGAGTAACCTGGAGAAACTGGGTCAGTCTTCTGTACCTTCATATATTGCAGTGTCTCTTGCCAATACCTATCCTATATGTAGTATGTGATGAGGTTATGGGCCCTCAGCCTGTGCATCTTTCCACAAAACTTCCCAATAACTTATGATAATATTAATGTTCAAACCCTGCAAATCCCTCATTTTCTTTGGAATGGAAAAGTCTCTTTATTTCAGTAGCTTAAATTATATATTAAAGAACCCTCCTTCCCATTTGCTTCCCTTCATCACCTCCTGTGTCTTGTCTCAAAGCAGCCATTTTACCCTAAAGATAGCAGTCCTTTACATATAGGATTTCCAAATTTTGCTTACTTTCTATTCCTGGCTTATAAATGCATATACATATATATTAGTGCTTTATGAAAAGTTTGCATCAAATAAGAACTTTTTTTTTGTCATAAGCTTTATCCTACTTCCTGACTACTGTTGTTCTTCATCTTTAAGCATCTGTTACCCAGCAAATAAAGCAAGCAGAGAGGCATTGAGCACACAGCGGGTTAAGTGTTTATTTGGTTACTCATTTAAAAGCTAGACTGCATGGGGTAGAATGTGGAATGGCCACGGCTCTTGCTGCCCAACATTTAAGAAGTGTGAGCCAATGTGCTCCCCTTGAACTCAATTGCATAACTCTGCAACACTTCACAGCATTTTAGAGATGTGTTAAATATATTTAATTCAAAGTAGAGAGGGGTTGTCCCGAGAAACAGAGTGGTTGCTGTGCAAGGAGCAATCAGTTCAATGACCTAGATTTCAGAATTGGGGGGGCCTCCTGCCACATAGTCTATTAAAAGTACCCACAGGGAAAACACAAACAAGAATCACCTGAGGATCAAAGACAGGTACTAAGTTGAGACATTTACATCTCAGACATCTTCATTTTAAAAGGATTTTTGTTGAAAAGACTTAGAGGTTAAATGTACTGGAGTCTGAACAGGAGAGGGCCCATTAGCACTTTCAAAGGGACAGCAATCCTGATGGAAAGAAGAAAACCCAGAATTAAATTCTCTCACCGGGAATTTCTAATGGGTCACCAGTCTGTAAGGATACAACCACAGGGGAAAGATTGGCATTTACATTTTCTCCACTAATGCAAGAATCCAAAATGAGGCAAAAACCAGAAAAGAGTTGGTTAATTTTCTCGTTGAAATTGACTTTGCTGCTTCTCTGAGGATAGGCCGGGGAAGGCAGTAGGATGTATAATAAATCAATCCCTGCTCCAGCGACTGGGAGACAATATTTCTATGCTCAGAGTTCTGGAGGCCTAATCCCATAATTCAGTGGTTTCACTTCAATGCATGTTCCAGTTCTTTTCCCACTGAGCTCATTTGCAGTACCAAACAGTTTCTTCCTGTCACTTCCTATTTGTGTCGCCAATTTCCATGTTTTTTCTTTCCTTTAGAGATAGGCCCTGTCATAACCCATCTAACTTCTGACTTGTTGTCATCTCTCCTTGAGCCCTTCCAGTTCCTCTTTTCTGCTGTCTCCCTTGGTTGCCATCACCTAAAGGTTAATGAGGCAGACCTTCTCCCCTGTGACAATGCTCTGTATGGACTTTCTATCATTTGGGAATCATGACCATCAACCTTCTCCTGTGTTTATGGCACACTTCAATTTCAGGAGTTGTGAGCAGTCTGAGTTTCCTTTAGTGATATTGATCAAAATTAGAAAGTTAGCCTTTAAAGATTCTAAAATATTCAGAGACCTTTTGTAAATTACTCCTTTTATTTCCCTTTGCTGTTATGAAATTTGAGGTCATCTTTGAGTGTTTCAGTGTGCACAGGGTCAAAGGTTGAAGGATGACTAGAGGCTATAATTGCTCCTGTCACAATCACTTAATACATGTTAAGAAAAATTTTAAGAAATAGTCAATATTATAGATTTAAACTAACTGAGCATTTGACTTTGAAACCCAATTTTCACAAATCCTGTGCTGTTCTCTGTTTAGTTGGCTGTTTATGAAAGCCCTTGAAATTATCAACCTGTGACTATGGTCATGGGTTGCAGCTATATAATATCAGTCACTAGAATCTTATAAGATAGAAATTTGATTTAAGATAGTTTTCCCCAAGAAAAAATAAAAATATATTTTAAAAAATTTTGTGCTGATTTTTGTTTCTGGACTTGTATGCACCATTAAGTATTGCATATGTGTGTGTGTGTGTGTGTGTGTGTGTTTGGGGGGGGTTGGAGAGAGCGAGAAAATATAGGTATATAGTACAAAATATGTATTACACTACTGGTCCAGTGGTATAGCATACTGGGTTCAATACCCAGAATTAATAATTTTAAAAAGTTATACACTACTTAAAACAATTATTTCTTCTACTATTAGTTTTAATATTCCTTTAGTGGTTATCCTATCACCCTACATTATATTTAAAACTCAGTTGCATATAATATTATATTTTTACAGACATCTAGATGTTTTATGTTAAGGTCTAATTTATGCAATAATTAGGAGTGTGAATCTTGGAGTTGGATTTTTTTTTCTTAAATCCTGACTCTTCCACATATTAACTGTGTTATCTTTCTTAAAGTTCTCAGTTTCTCTTTGCCTCAGTTTTCTTACCTTTACATAGTAAGGATAAAAATCATATTCACCTAAAGTTGTTATAAAATTTAAACGTGTTAATGCATGTTGAAACACTAAGCCTAGTCTTACAAAAACAGTGTCCAGTAAATATTATCTATTATAATTTTTGCTATTAAAGCCTCTGTGAGAAGTCTGATTAATATATTTAAGAACTTACATTTCTTTTAGCTCTTGTATTAGGCTACATTTTTCCTTTTGTTTGATATTTAGTAAAGACAATAGTTACTATTGGCATTTATTATTAAATCAACATGGATTTGACAGTGATATTTAATCTCTTAGTGATTCCTTTTAATGTAGGACATTGAAATCTTCCCTATAGGAATCACTAAATCCATCACCATCTCTTATGGTATAATTTCCCAGAAGTGGGTAAACATTGTATTTCTATCAATATAGTTTATATAATTATCAAATAGTGATTATCTATGAGCCTGCAGAAGAATGGAGAATGGAGAAAGCAAGATAGGAGGTCCTTAGCTTAGTGAAAGTCTGGCATCTCTCCCAATAGTGTTTATCAACACATTTGACATTATTATTTTTCATAAAAATAGAACTAATTTTGGAAGTTTGGATTATGAAATGTCATTGGGGCTTCAGAAAAGATCTGTGTGGAAATATGCTAAGAGGAAAGGAATTTCATTTTCCTATAATAGCTTTTGTTTATCCACGTCTCTACCCCGCCTTTTTCAAATCTCTTTAAAATAAGCCTTAGAAAAAAAGGAGTTAGAGGCAAATGGAACAGGCTTTTTAATTCTACCTTTTTATAATTCTGAAGCTACAACTGACCCTCCTCAATATGGTCTTCCTTTTTAACATTAATTACCTTGTTATCTGAGAGATGCAGCAGCTCTCCCCTGTCTGCTTAGGAAGAGTGCCAGCAGGGCAACAGTTGGAAGTGAATTACCATGATTGTTTGGGGCTTTAGAAAGCCCTCTCTGCTGTCTATTCTTCTTAGATTCCTGGTAGAGTCACTTGGGTATGTTTTCTAATTCAGTATTTCTGTGTCCACTGTCCAGTAAACGTATGTTTATACTGTATGTATATAACCAATTATACCGTGGCTAGGGGCAATGTCTCTTCTGGATTCTTCACATGCCAATGATTAGAAAAGCTGCTGTAGGACTCCTGGGCATGCCCTCAGTCAAGAGGTGGGGGGAAGTTTCACTCCATGTGCTTCCCTGCTTTGCTCATTCAGATGAGTGTTTATGACCACTGGAGTGAGCAGGCGCCTTGCTTTGTGTTCCCCAATTTCAACATTTGTCCACTTAGCAGGAATAGTGCTTATAAGCAAAACTGTTAAGATTCAGAACCATTAAGAGGATATTGAAGTGAACATACCCAGTCTATTTACTTAGTTTGATTATTTTGACTGCATCCATTTGTCAGTTCAGCTAAAGGCCAGTTTGGCCAATTTGATTAAATTGACTGGTTCTTTCACTGAAGTGACCAGTCAATGCTAACAAATTGGTTGTGTTTGTGGAAACTCATTAGGTTTTATCTCCTGCATTGTGTCTGCAACAGATACCAAATCAAGAATTTGACACAGACTTTGCTTTTAGCTTTTATGACAAGAGGGATAGAGCAAGGATCATGTCTAGAATTTTACAGATCAGAGATAACCATATTGACTTAGGCTACCAGCTAGCCCCCAGGTATTAATTATTATCAAGGCAATCACATTTGTGATTACATTTTGTTTTCTTTTTCTTTTATAAGCAGTTGGTGTTAACTCTCCTTACTCTGAGCACCTGGGTAGTCAATTAATCTGTGACCAGGAGGAAAGTAACGTCTACAGCAAGTGTCATGCAAATCATTTCTTGGAAGAAAAAAAAAAAAATCTGCTTTCTTGCCAAGAGGAGCTGTGCTGACCATCAACAAGATTCCGGTATTTGAGTTTCATTTATTTCAAACCTCTTGTTTGCTATCCCAAGGGCCACATATCTTCAAGGCTTCTGTATGTCAGCTGTGTAATTGCTGTAATAATAATCTGATATGAAAGTCAGTAGCTTTTTACTATCCAGCAAAATAATTTTCTGGCATTTTTGTGTTGTGACCAAGCAATAATTTTAGCTACTAGCTACATTAATCACAAGGAATAATTTATAAGAATAAATTAGAGTGAATCTAACACAATGTTTTTGTGCTATTTTCATTTGAAATAAAATATACTCATCCTAGTGTTTGTTGCCTGGCACTATAAGGCATGGTACATCTATTAGGAATCTCTGAAAGGGAAACTGAAGCTGACCCTACTTTAGGCAAAGAGAAATTTCATGGATTTGATTTTCAGAGCTCATAGAATGGGATGTCACAAAGCAGAGCAAGAACCAGGGTGAATTCCAAGTAAGTACCAGGTAGGAAGAAATACTGACAGATTCTTTAGGTTACATTACTGGAATATATCTGTGACCAACTTTCTCCCTATGTTTTCAATCTTGATTGACCATACCATTAGAATGGATCCAGAAGGGAAAAGGTCTGGACAATGTAAAAATTGTTCCCAGGTCAATATGAGAATTGTTAGAAAAACAATAAGAAACATATATTGCATAGTGAACATAATAAATGTCCTTTCTGTATGGAATTGGGGTGAACTTTTAAAACAAGTGTAGAAAGTTTTAATGTCTTCCAAATTAAGTGTGAGATCCTTGGTATGCTGTCACAAAACTTTTTACTTCTCACAAAAAAATAAAATAAAATGAGTTGATACAAATGCCATTATTCTTAGGTGGTCATGTTGGCTTTACCGTTTTTTTTTTTTTCCCCCTCAATAAGTCAAGAGTATAAAGGAAAACATTTTAATGAAGACTTTAATTAGGGAAGGGATTTTTTTTTTGCTATAATCACTGATATATAATAAAGTGCCATCACATATATTTTTTTCAGTATCTTCAGCAATAAGCAATCTCTTTAGAAATTTTTACTTCTGTTTGCTATGTCTGCTTCTTAAACATTTGATAGTAAACTAGCTTTATTTACAATTAATTGAATTGTACCATTCCTATAGTCTCAGGAGAATAATCTCAATTCTCCAAACAAGCTTTCTGAGAAGTTCAAATCCTGCCAAGTTTGGACTATATGGTGAGATCAATGTCATTCTCCCATCAATCTTCAAGATACTCAGACTCTTTATATGATTAAAGGCACCCATATTTTGGAAAGAATTATATATTATGTGATATTAATGAGGCATTGTATTTTATAACTTTTATTTTGTGAGGTCCTGAGTATCCCATTTTATTGTGAAGAAAGAAGCAAAGTAGTAGCTTCTCACTCAAAGAAACAACAAATTGGGTTAGGGATGTGACTCAAGCGGTAGCCATGCTCGCCTGTCATGCGTGTGGCCCAGGTTCGATCCTCAGCACCACACACAAACAAAGATGTTGTGTCCGCCGAAAACTAAAAAATAAATATTAAAAATTCTTTCTCTCTCTCTCTCTCTTTAAAAAAAAAAAAAGAAAGAAACAACAAATTGTTAGCCAGGACTAGTGACATATGCCTTTGAGCCCAGTGATTTAGTAGGCTGAGGCAAGAGAATTGCAAGTTCAAAGACAGTCTCAGAAACTTAGAAATGCCCTAAGCATCTTAGTGAGACCCTTTCTAAAAATAAGACATTAAAAAAAAAAATAAAAAAGGCTTAGTGGTTAAGTACCTATTAGCTGGCAACCCTCAGGGTAAATGATAAGATTTCCAACAAACTAGTCAATTGCACAGGAGCAGGAGCAGGACAAAGGACTGAGTATAAAGCTTTATCTTGGGCAAGGCTGTGACACAGCTGGCGAAAGAGGTAAGTATGACTCCAAATTTTGCCTTATGCTACAAGTGGAGGGGGAAGCTTTTCTAGAATGCTCTAGGTAGTATCTAGAAGGTGCCCTCAAAGACCCATATCTTAAATACTTAGTTCCCAGCCCCGACACTATTGTAAGATAGTAGAACTGTTAAGCAGTGGGGTCTGATGGTAGGTCTTCTCATCATCAGTGCTCTTCCCTTTAAAAGGACAGTGGAACCCCAGCACCTTCCTGTTCCTCTCTCTTTTGCCTCTCAGCCAGTGAACAGTTGGCCACCCACAGCTGCCATAATGTGCTGTCTCACCACAGGGCCCCAAAACAATAGCGCTAAGCAGTCATGGGCTGAATTCCCCAAAACTGTGAATCAAAATCAACTTTTTCATTTTCTAAACTAATTATCTCAAAAGTTTTTGACAGTAACAGCAAGCAAAGACAATTAAGAGATCACTATATAAGGAAGGACAGGATTGGGGACGAAGTTGATAATTACTCAGGATCATGCAGAGTGACCATCTCTTAATTTCGAAGAGCTCCTTGGTACTAACCATCATCAAACATTCTGACTTTCAATTTTATCTTAATGTCCATTGTAAATCCCATATTTTTGTTTACTGCCTCTGCTTTAAGTCTTAAACATTATGTATTCCTGCTGGGGTTTGTCCTATTTTCTTTTCAGGGTGAAGTGTCAGTAGTGAAGCAGATCTTGCCAACGTCCCTGTGCATCCACAACACCATGGTTGCTGCTGCCATCACCCCAGGATATCACAGTGTCCTAGTTTAGAATTCACTGACTTAATGATACATTTTGGCAGTTCTGCATCATAATTTTTTCACTCAGGTATGGAATTGCTCACAAGTAAATGCTTGGAAAGGGCTCGACTATCTGCTTAATATTAAAGCCATTTTAAAAGAGAAATATAAAATTTACTGAAGAAAAACCGTCAACTAAAATCTGAAGCTTCAATTTCAAAACTGTACAGTTCAAACTGATTTCAAAAACAATGCTTTTATTCAGTATAAATATGTTCTTACACTAATTTTCATTTCTTTTTAAAATGTTTATTCTGAATCACTTGTCATTAGTATAAACTATAAAATCATCAAAGACAAGTTTGCTCATTTTATACTGTAGTCACTAAAAAGAGAATTTTGTTCAAAACTAGGGTTCAGTAATCTATTTATATGTGGGCATATTTATTTCAGAGAAACCTACAAAATCACCCAAGGATATTAATTTACTATTAAGGGGTCATTCTCATCTCAGTATGTTTAATTAAAAATTTATCTAATCTATCCATTGGTGCTTACTGAGTTTTTATAGACCCAGCATTGAATTAGATACTATAGAAAAATCAATTGAGAAACCAGACTTAACTCTGTTCTTTGATTCACAAGTTTCTAGTTGCTAGACTCTCCAACTCAATACTCTTAATTTATAGAAAGTTTTCCCCAGTGGTGGAATGGGTTTATATTCATAAACCAAGATCATCAAGGGCAAATTAGTACATATGTTGATATGACTCTTAGGGGGCATATTTTTAGACAACCTATCAAAATATTGTCACAATCTAATGCAAGTCATTGTATTTAACCATTATGCTGCCATTGTTCAATCTAAAAACAGTAGGTAAAGGAGTAAATTATATGATAAATATCCAGAAATTATAATAGTCAAGTATTGTTAGATAAGCAATTTAAGGCAAAGTTCATTTAGATGTAAACTTTCAAAAACTTCTGAATTCATCTACTCAAGTTTCCTTATCTATTTGGATGTCATTATTTAACTCCTATGTAAATCTATACATGGCAAGAAAAACTCTTCATTTAGCAATTTAGTAACTATAATCTTTATCCAAATACATGAGTAATATTTGCCATACAGAGAAATAAATAAAGTATATAGGAACTTTCTTTTTTTGCCATTACATTTCTCAAGGCTTATCAAGAGCAAGAACAGTGACTGCTGTGGTCATTTTTGTAAACTATGGTTCATGCTCTGGAGTCTTTAAGTAATATAAGCTTTCTGATGCCTGAATGGTCTCTGGCTCTGACAACCACTCCAATGCACTCTTCCAAACCCTGATCAATAAATTCTAGCTATCATTAGCTAAAGTGATGTCATGGCCTTGCTTTCTCATGCAGAGCTAATGCTTATTATCCAAGGTTTGACTCCCTTTGCACAAACAGATCTTTCTTTCTGAATAGCAAAGAGCCCATTAGAATTTTGCCAGCAAATGCTGACACTATGGTCAAACACTACAAATATTACTTTTGCAGAGTATATAATTCTAACAATAATTGAATTAAAAGCAAAGATTTTCCATAACTTTAATATATAATTATAGGAAATTAAATGATAATAAAGCCCACAATATTTGAAAAATTCCATGAGATTTTAGGATGATGTATCAATAAAAATGTTTTGCTAAACCTATTTAATTAGAAAAGACTAGGAAGCTAAGTTTTACTAATCAGTAATTCAATAATTTAAAATGTGGCATCAAGTTTGAGTTTCAGATATTCAATGTGAACTTATGGAGATGAATTTGGATGATACACTTTTGATAAGCTTGAATATTACTATATTATCCTTAAGAATACCTACATTATAGAATGTATTAAAATCTTATCAATACGAGTTATTTAAATTTTTCCCTAGGAATACTTTCAGGATCCTTTGAACTCAAACCTTTAGGGTTCTTTTCTAAGAAGTGCTAACTACTTGTAAGGAATGATGTATTATGATTTTTATACTTTTAAAAAGACTTTTCAAAGAAGAAAGAGGGAAATTACATTTGTAATAGAATAAACTCACTTTACCTGACTTTTTCCTTATGGATCCTTTGGGCCCTTTTATAAATATAAGAAACTTTATAGATATTTGATGATTTACTTTTCTATATCTTGAAGTAATTTGCTATTTCTTTTTCCTTTGAATTATTTCATAATGACATCAACTTGATATATTAATCTGAAAATATTAAAGCAATAGGAAAGTAGAAGAAATATAGAATCATCTAATAGGATGATACAAGAATAAAATAAATGATAAACTCTAAATCTTCTTTATTTTTTCTAATTACATTGAACAAGATTCTCTACCACTCTTCAAAAAGTTCTAGGAGAAGTCTGTGCAGCTTTTGGGGGAAGACTTTTATTTATTTGTGTTTCAGGTTTCTACCCAAGAGAATTAAAAACTCAAAATTTTTAAAATGTTTCACCATGTTTTCAGGGAGTAGAACATTGGGAAAAGAAGACATTTCAAGATTATTAGACAAGTAAGAAGAGAATGCAGAGTAACATTGTATTACTCAAGAGTCTAATGATCTTGATGAATGGGAAATTGAAATATCAGACCAGGCTTCTCTAGATGCCCACAAATTAGATCCCCACAAATTACATGTTTTCACAAACTCATGAATTAACCAGTGAAAGATAATTTCTAAGGAAAAAAATCAAAACCTTTTTGATATTCTGCAGTTTTTTGTTCAAAAGGAAGTATTTCATCATAAATGCTTTATAATAAGGACTTTCAGCCTGCTTTTGGTTTAGAGAATGAATGCATGGCAGCATTTTCTGTCTTTTTTTGATATCTGTTGACCAAAACATTTGTGAATGTTTCACAAATGGATGAAGGCTGGGGCTGTGAAGTTCTACCTACTTGTAAGAATTGATGATTGAAAGGAAATTCATATAATTTAAATGGAAATAATTCATTGGCTTCTTTAATGAATGTTTATAAATCTAAAAAGAAAGTGTTTTGCAATTATGAAGCATAGATGATCACCATTCTCCCTGGGGGGGAAAAAAAAAACATTAGAACTGTCAAAATATTCAAAGGAATTGTGTTTTGATAAATGCAGGAAGAGTGACAGCAATGAAAACTAGAATTTATAAGAGATATATTTGAAACCTGAAATCAACATTTACAAGATGAATATGTTCCAGTCTGTGCAAAAACTTTGGTGAAAGTTAGATGCAACAAAGGATGCTGCCCATTTAGGGCATGTATCTTTATATTCAGGAAAAAATGGAATAACATCTATGGTTTGGTATGTTTAAAATTGTTAAAATTTCAAATAAAGAGATTAGTTGTTTTAAACTCCTCACTTTTTTATCTGTACAAAGCATTCAATAAATTAATTAAAATCCATTTGTTTAAAAATGTTTAAATAAAATTAAACAGGAAGTGAGGGTGACTAATTTTTCTGGCATGGCAGAGTTAACTTGTTTTAACCACATCATGAGGGCTTCAGCATTTCTATTCTTGGTTAAAATATGTCTTTGTAATTTTTATCCTCCTGCCTTTTTCCATCTCCCAGATAATAGTAAATAGAGAATATGATTCTCATGCTTAGGGAATATAGACTGTATATACTAGTACCTTGGAGAGTTTAGGTGATGTGACAGGATGTTCACTTTGTAACTTGAAATGGACAGGTAATTTCTACTTCTTGAATAAATTAATTATTATTGGATTATTAAGTATGATTGTGATTATGGCATGAATTGGTCTAAAACATTCACTGTGAACTGATAGTTGAGATACATGTAAAAGCATTATTTGAGTGAAGAGTCTCCTATCTTACTTAAAATTTAACTTGATCAACATAATGTATAGCACTTGCTGTTGCCACCTTGCAGAAAGAACAGTTTATAAACACAGTTGTTTGTATAAGGGGTCATTACAACATTTGGGCAGAATTTACTAAGGAGTGAAGAGAGCATAGGAAACTGGATTTTTAGTTTTCCACACTATAAGTAATGGGCTGTCTGAACAAATCAACCCTAGATATCTCTATTATCAATATCTGAGATGACCCTGAGACCCCCCAAGGATTCAATTAGAATCCTTGTTCCTTCAGATCAAATCTGACCTAAGAGGTACTCAATAATTAGAGAAATCACTGGAATGCATTTGTCTACAACACAAGCAGCTTTATCTCTATTTTTTCAATCCCCTTTCTCCCCTTTTCTTCTTCTTCTTTCTTTATTATTTTCTTTCTTTTTCTTACTTTTCTTTTTTTTTCTTTTTGTGAAAGAACTGATTAATGTGTCAGTCCTTCTCCCTAGACTGTATTCCAGGAAACTAGAGTCGGATCAGATTTGTTTTCTATTATAACTCTAGGGACTAGCATAACTTCAAGCACACAATAGGAACATAATAAATATTGATCAAATAAATACATGAATTAATGAACAAATAAATGTAATCATAGAATATTACACCTTTTATCTCATCTTGTTTTCTTTTCTGTCAGCAGCAGGGGAAAAGCTTCCAGAAATTCAAGTAGTACAGTAAAATATCAACTTCTAGGGTCTTCTGACAACTTATAAATATTATTCCTTTCCCCCTGCAAACTAAATCTATTTCTCATGCTTGCTTACTTGCTTGCTTTCATACCCACATACAAACAATCGGATTTTCTTGATTTCCGACTCCAATAGAATCAGGTCAGCAGTGAGGACAGAAGCAATAAATCTCTTTATCTCTGTTGACTTTTATAGAACTGACATCTCTTAAAATATTTTTCTTGACTTTGGTGCTTTTTTACTGACTGATTAGGCAGTAGGGCACGGCAGTCAATTGAATCTCCCCAAATCTAATATTAAAAGCGGAAAAGGAAAGACCTACGGGGCAACAGAAGAAGTGACGGGTACTAAAGAAGGTCCAATAATTCCTTTCCCCCAAATCAGAAATTGCATTTACGTGTTAGCCTTTCTGTCTGCCCAGGTTACTGTCTTTGTGGCTCTGACATTCTGTTTTCCATCAAGACAGTGTTCTACCGTTTTATGTTTGTAAGACACTCAACTCTTGAAAATGGATTGATGATAAATGTATTGCAAAGTAAAATATACAACATCTAATGCCAAGTAGGACAGAAAACATTTTCTCATTGTGATGGAATAGATAAGATATTGAAGACAGTGGAATGTGAGAAAGAAAAAAAAATGTGAGCTCTGGGGAATTTTATTTCTGTTTCAAAAGAAAATTTTTGATGTGGACACATTGGCATTAGCAAAAATGAATAACAAGTAGAACCTTAGCATCCAACTGCAAGTGCTGTCTCTATCAACTACAAGTAAATGGGATGTAGATGACACCAAGGGCAGTAATTGAATTACATCCAGATGCTTGAAGATATAATTAAATTTTTAAAAGCTACATAGAGATTTTTGCTAAAGCATTGTGTCACTTAGCCATCTCTTTATAAATAATTTCCAAAGTAGCTTTATTTAAATCCCCTGGAGACTATGAGAAACAACAACAAAAATACAAAAATGCAAATTTCTCTTTGCTCCTCCTACAAGGAAATAAATAACTTCCCTTATCTTAAGAGCCAGTCGATATTTGTACAATGACATAAATACTGCATAGCGTAGAAAACATGACAACTTCATCTTGGGAGCTGATCTCTAAGAGCTTCTAATTTTGATCCTTTTTATGCAGTCCTTTCCTCTTCAGGGCTTTTAGACAGGGCTTAAGTTGGAGGCTGTCAGGGCACTTAATAGCTTTTTGTTTATTTGCCCTGAAATGCCCAAAAGGTTCAGAGAAAAATCATCCACTTTCGTTTTATGTTTTCTACAATAAAAGCTTTCCAAAGTTAGTATGAAGAGAGGCAATCAAGAAACATGACTGCTTCATGAAAATAATTAGACCTTTACATCTTTTAATTTCATTATATAAAGCTTTTCAATATTGCAGACTTTTCCTGGCTTCATAGTCAACTGAAGAATTGAAAAAGTGAAAGTCACAAAAAAAGATTCCATAGAGCCACAGTCAAAACAAAGCTATTGATCCCTAAGTCAATCAACTGATTCTTAGGTTGTCATGGAAATGGATTCTGCTTGTAGACTATTTCTCCTCTAATATGATTTGATAGAAGAGATAATATTCAATATTTGCCAATTTCAACACTAAAGAGAATTTCAGTGTTGAAGACTATCAGTACTTTGTTTGAGCCACTTCCCTCTGGATTCATTTTGTGATGTGGTTCTGTGCTTGATATAGACAATTGGGAAGGAAGAATTCCACCTGGAAGACCCTAGGGTGGAAGTGATCCAGGAAAACATCAGGTTTACTTTTCCTATTTTGATGCTTTTAGGTGAAACTGAAATCTTCTCAAGAAGTCCAGCAAGCATTCTATTCTAACTTGCCTTGGCATGGATTCCCTGTACCAGGAGTATTGAGCCAAGTTTTTAATCTCATAGACCTTATTTAGCTCACTAATAAAAAGGAAAGATTTGCAATGGAGAACATTAATTGTCCTTTCCTGATTGTGAAATCATTAGGTTCTTTAACTCTATATTTGTGACTAGAATTTACAGTAATAAAGCCAAATTTAAACAGGTAATTATAGTAAAAAGACTGCGCGTGGGCTATGGCTGGCTTTTTCTGCTCCCATTTTCTCAATTTAATGTTTTGATAAAAAAATGAAAATAGGAAGAGGCAATATTCAAGATTCTCATTAACCAATATTTTGTTTCAGGAATACAGCAGCGGAAATTATTATTTGAAATCTATACTGTTATCTAAATATCAAGTTAAAAAAAAAACAAATATTTCTGTTTATTCATTCTCCATTTTCCAACATTTTTATTGTGTCCTTTCACTTTTATGTTACTATTCTTGGTTTTCAGTTACTTGCAAATATTGGTTTATAAAAAAAATAATTATAATAGTAATATTAATTGTGAACTACATTACACTTTTTGCTTCTGTCACTCTTTGGAAATTTATTTGTTTATAAATTTGCTTTATAAAAAATACATTTTTATATGAGAAACAATGGTAGCAGTTATCAAATAATGATCTATAATTTTGAGAGAGAGATTTATGTGGTTTGCTAATGTCAACCTGTTACTTAAAATCATATTACAGATGTTAGTATTGAGAAACAGATAAATAATATTATATTTGCTTCCGAGGTAGTTTTTTGGATTGGCTAATAAATATAATATCAAAACATATTCAGGAAGCATGAAATTTTTAATTCAGTGAAAATAGTTTAAGAGTTGTTATACTACTTTTATTAATACTTTGTCTTAGAACCAATATAATTTTTAAAAATTTTATAATGCTAAAATGATTCTTACTATTTATTTAACAGTACACATCATCAAAGTAAATTTTCAGCTTCCTTTGCCTGATAGATGAACTATATTATTTCAGATTCTTCTCCCAGCATTGCTCATGATTGTTGTTAATTTTAGCTTGGTAGCAATTAAGGATCCTGCTTTTCTCACCATCTGCAGAAGAGCTATTCATTAGGTAGGGTACCATGAGAAACAGATAAGTGTCTAAGGATAGATAATTGAAAGTCACCGCAATTCCCCTCAAATACGGTGCCCACCTGTCAGGCTCTTTGGCATAACAAAATTATTTTTCTGTCAATTTTTAGTTTTCCAGTAGCTCAGGAGACACTGGGAGAATATCAACTCCTTTAAGTTTTGTAAAAGAAGTCTCAAAACATCAGAGCTTTCTGTTTCTCAGGGCAAATGATTAGTTTGCTAAATATAAATAAAAATCAAATTTGCTTGACACTTTGGAATATCTTAAAGTAAATATGTAAATTGGAAAATCTCCTTCACCAGAGCTGCATTTAAATTAGGCCAGGAAACAAAACAAAACAAAACAAAACAAAACAAAACAAAAAAGAAGAAGAAAGAAAGAAGCAGAGAGTGAACCTAAATTCATTTAAATAAGTTCTTCTTGCTCCTGGTCCCCTCCTGACAGTATCAGCCCTTCTCTTTGCTTTTCTTTCTCCCCTTCAACCTTTCTCCCTTTGAAGTTCACAGCTCTGAAACACACTATTATTATCTTATCTCTTATCTTTCCTTTCCTGCAGCTCCATTCTATTACCATTTTGTTAGCAATCTAGGGAAGGTGTGTTTGTGGGTGACCTCTGAGTGCTTTTTGGCTTCAGGGATATACTTTTGTTTTCTTAACCTGGTGATCTGGGGAAGAGGTCCTTCAACAGGGGTAAATGAATATTTACAAACTTTAGATGTATAGAAATTTTAATTAGACTGTCTATAAATGTGTATGTAAGTAAACGTGTTTGTTATTTCACCACATTCTCTTGTCACTGCTAGTGATAACTCAGGTCTTCAATTTATAATTGATTATAAAATCAAAGCACATAAAACCTTCACATTTTATTTGCAAATACTGAAAAATGTCCATTTTACTGAAAAATTATACATGCTTGTTCTTATTTCTAACTTTCCTTACCTCAAACTAAGTAATACCTTTTATTTGGTCATATGCATCTAGCATGTTCTCCCCTGAACATTTAGACAGAGAAAAGGCCCTAGATGTAGTCAGAGAGCATTGCACGAGGGTTGTCTCAGCAATTTACCCCACACATCTAAACCTATCCTTTACCAAGTTTCAATCACATGTGCATAGTAATAGGAGAGGATCTTATCAGCTTAAGCGCCAACCATATTTCCAGATACACCCTTCCTAGACTTCTGTAACTTATTTTTTAACTGAATCTGTAACCTCATTGTTAAATTTAATCTTGTTTTTGGCCTAAGAATTTTAGCTTGTCGAGATAATTTTGCATGTGATTCTTTTACTTACCATCTTCCAGTTTCATATATATATATATATTTTAACAGAACAGGACCAAAGACAGAATCTTTCATCAAACTAGAAGAAGGCTCTAGTCAAGTTGACATTAATCAATATGCTCTACACATTCTGTTACCTGTTATAAATTTATTTCTGATCCTCAAGGATATTAAGAAAGTCATGTCAAATATCTCACCCAAATTAAAATATGCTGTATGATATTTTCCAAATCAATAACATCAACAAACCTTTTAAAAACAAGTCAATTTTGATGTGACTCCATTTCTGAGAGATTTGTGCTGATTTTTTTAATTAATTTTATTTTCTAAGTGCTCAAAAACTTTTTGTTTAATAATTCTTACTATCCCAGTATTTCATGTGACCACCATTTTAATCACTTCCACATTGGAAATGTTGAACACCATCTATTAAAGCTGAGTTTCACATGGAAATAAATCTCCAATTATATAATGAAGTCATTTAGGAAAAGGAATACATAGTATAATTTGATTTTCTGAAATGCATCTCTTCTGTTAAGTGAGGATGAATGAACAAATTTATTAGAATATAATGGGTATTTTATGAACAAATTTATTAGAATGCAATGGGTATTTTAGAAATTACCAGCTAGTTTCTTTTCTCATGCAGAATGATTAAATCAATCAAATGACTACTATGTTCTTAATACTGCATGATAGAAAATGCAAAGTATGGCTTTTATGCATTCAGCACCCTTAAGGGAGATAAAATCTGGATAATGGACTAAAGTAACAAATTAGCAAAACGAATACATTTATAAAATAATGTTTTTATTTTTAGTGTTCTGGTAGGGACATAAATGAAATCTGTAGTAAGCAGCAAATGACAGCAAATGATAACTATAGCAAATTAAAAAATCATAACCACGTACCTTTCCTTATTTGATTGGAAGTCTCCATAGGAAGACAAGATACAGTTATAGTATTAAAACAGAGTATTAATCTGGAGGGCCACAGAAGTTCTTTCTATCACTTTTCTTTCCCATTCAGCTCCTGCACAGAAATGGTCCCCTAGCTAAAAACCCTACTCATCAAAGAAACCTTGTAAATATCTTATTTAATCCTGAGTACTAAGTTTTACTTCCCTCCAGACCCTGGAACATTTCAAACAGAAAGCAGTCTTCCTGCTTAACACTTTGAAGCCTGCCTCCAAACACCTTTAGTTGGTTGCTCTGTTGCTGAGTGCAACTCCTGTTTGAGGCTCTGCATAATAAGCCCGGTCCTTCCTCCCAAGGGTGTGAGTATAGGTGACTAAGAAATTATTTGTTGTTGATCCTATGTGTCCAGAACTGGGTGTGGTATTTAAAGCCATTCCCATAACCCCAGGGTAGGGTCCATCTCTCACCAAGGGGGAGAATGAGAAATTTTAAATCATTAAACCTGGTCTGGAGAAGGCAGGTATTAAACAGGAAGGAAGCCATTCAAAGTGAAAGACAGATAAATGGAGGTGGGCATAACCATGATGTGTTTGTAGGACAAAGTGAAAACATTCCTGTATAGAGTAAAAAACAATTTTGAAGAATAAATATATGTAAATAGAGATCATGGGCCATAACAATCATTCAAACTTGATTCAATATGGATTAGTGTAATGAAGCTTTACAAAAGCAAGTGTTTTGATGGAAGTAGTATTCTAAGATTATAAATACAAGACCAGAAAGTCATAAAATCCCAAGATTAGTAGAAATTCAAGTCCAGTGTACTATTGAATGCTTGGGTGTGGGATCATCCCATCTAGGTTAAACTCAAGCTTGGGTATAATCCTGCAAACCTCCTGATACATGCTGTGCTGTCATTGGATACCTTTAACTTTTAGAACATTTGATCTTAGAGTTGATGCTTATATGCATTAGTCCTGTCATAACTATTTATATCCAGAAAAAGATTTGCTTTTCCAAGGGACAGTTTTTGAAAAAATTGTACTTGCACTGAAACTAGAAACAAAATAGATTAACTAGACTGCCTGGTATCAATGAGCAGATTCCAAACTCAGTATTTTTGCTTAGAATTCTTTCTACTCTACTACTGCTGTCTTTGAGAAGAACAAGGAAGTTAAAATATGCATCTCTATTATTTTCACTTTTTCAACTGAAAAACATGATCAAATTTCACGGAAAGATTAAGATAAAATGACTATCATCTTTTACATATGGACATTCAGATTTATTTTTTTCTTATTTTAAGTTTCTGGATTTTAACATCTTGGTAAGTGTAAAAAGGAGAAAAAAGTAACTACTGCTTATTTTTCAATGCAATCAGTTAAATAAAAGTTCTATTATTTTTGTTTTGAAACAATTATTATAGAAAGTTCTGTAAAAAACGGGTATTCATATTCAAAAGGAATTTACTGATAATAATTACTCTGTAAAGCACTTTTACATTAGTCACTTTTACTATCTACTTGAAACATATATTTCAAAAAGATTTCAAATATTTCATATTTATCAGACTAAAAAAAACTCATACTTCACAACTTTTTTTGTGATAAGAAACTGCTTAATTTTGTACTTATCTAAAAATACGAGTCAAAATTCAGAACCTATATCTCTGTTATTGGAGAAGGGTTGGTGTGTCTCCATTTTGTTCTGTTTTTGGTTAGTGCTATTTTGTTGTATATAAACAGACATTGTCATAAATCAGGCACCCGTGGCATATGAAAAAGCATCCACCTTTTTTGTTTTCATTTGAAAGGTTACTTTATAGGTTGAAGTGTCAAAAATATTTTGGTATATTCAAGTGCAATTTATCTGTTTTCTTTCTGTCTATACTAGAATCATAAAGTTGAATATCACATTAAGGTCTGCATTAGTTATTCAGGTGATACATTTTTTTTTTCTTAACACAGAATGCCCTGGAGCATTAAATCTTTTCTATATTCATCCTAGTAACCGGAAAAAAGAACTTTGTAGTGGTTGCTTGAAAATGAAAACTGCTGGGAACTAAGGGAGAGGAGATGTGTGCAGTTCTTTGTCCTTACTCTCAGCTTGTGGGGCGCACAATTCTACCCTGAAGAATGAGTTCTGTGGGATTTTTATGCTTTTATTGTAGAAAATAGAAATTTGAACTTGGGGATATTTTCCCCTTTTTTATGACATTGTAATGTTCTGGACAGATAAATTCCAAACTCTAAGGAGCAATCTAAAACCTTTGAAACATAAAGACTGAAAGTAACAATAAGTTACAAACAAAAGGAGCTTTGCAAACTCTCCAGTAGGAAGTCAGTTCATCACATTACCTTTCATATTTCTCTTCAAAGCAGGCAAACCTTCCCAGTCTCAGTGTATTGTTAATAAAATATAGCACCAATTCCCCTGAAATTTTATTGAACTACACTCACCTTCTATTATAACCAAAAGACTTTCCAAGAAACTTCAATCCCAGGTGCCAGATGCCCATAGTGGTGATGAGGGGCAAGGCCTAGAGGAGAGATTGAAATAAAGAAAAATATGTGGGAATTAAAGGAAAGTTCTGATCAAGGACATAAAGCATCTCATTCATGAGTTCATAGTCCCAAATGAACAATTACAGATCTAATAGGAGATATTGTCTTAGCTGTTCAGAAAAATCCAGTAAACTATTACTATGATTGTTAATACCCACTGAGATTTAAGGGTGGCCTTTGTAGATGAGAGGATATATGTGGAGGCATAAATTATTCTACTTTGGAAAGAAAAAGACAAATCTTATAGCAATTAGAAGGAGGCCATTTTCAATTGTTAATTATTGACAACTGTAGCAATGGCTAGAAAGTATCTTAAGAAACACATCTATATCCAAACAATGCTCATTTTCAGTTGAAAGATGAGAATTTTTAAAGAGATTTGACTGGAATAAATGTCAAAAATGTAGTTTAAACAAGAATGAGCAGACCCAATATCTTTATTTCAATTATTAAAATTAGAAAGCATTCTTGTTGGAACTCTCAGTTTTAACACAATCAGACTTACATTTAGATAATCACAATGGCTTTAAACTCTAAGGTACAGTAAAAGTAGGGAGACCAATCTGAATGCTACCCAAGATCTATTTCCCAGAATTGGTACCATGGATTAGAAGAGTTGGTATGGAGATGGAGTAAAATGAACTGATTTGATATGAATCTGAAGGTAAACTTAACATTATTGTCTGGTAGATCAATGTGTCATGGGAGAGAATGAGGAAGATCAAATTTGACTCTAGCTTTTTGGATCTTAGCAGTTGAGTGGATGGTGGCATTCCTTATGGAGTTGGAGACCACTAGAGGAGAAGTAGATTTAGGAGAAAGAAAACAAAATCATTTGTTTTAGGACATGTAAAGTTTGAGACGCTTGATATCCCTGTGACAAAAATTCCTGACAAGGGCATCTTGGATAAGGAATAATTTTTTGGTTCATAATTTCAGAGGATTCACTCTTATTGTTGGCTGGCTCCAAGGCAGAAACATCATGGTGTAAGGGCATGGTGGAGGAAAGCTTCTTTGCTCATGGCAGGCAGAAAGCAGAGAAAGAGAGAAAGAGAGAAGGGGGAAGTAATAGTTGTTGTCCTCAACACCATGCCCCCAGTGAACTACTTCTTCCAGCTATCTCCACCTTCTTGCCATTACCATCCAGTTGTTCATTCAATTATCAGTGGATTAATCCAATGATATGGTCAAAGCCCTAATCATTACCCAAACACCCAACCTGCTTGCATTTGAGATCCTGCTCTCAACAACTGAGTGTTGGGGAGACATTCCACATATAAACCATAACAGATGTCAATTGGATGTTGTGTGAGTGAAGATGAAAGCTCATAGAATTATGAATATCTGAGTGACAAGTGAAGACTAGAAATGGAGATTTAGATGTCATCAACAGAAAGATATTTAAAGTCATGAGCTGAATAACAGGTAGGATGTGAGCATAAGTATTGAGGAAGGTTTGTTCCAGGTCTAAACCCTCAATCATAGTGAAAACTAATAACAAGGAACTTACCTGCAAAACAGTCAAAACTCTGTCCTGATATTCTTTGCCTCAAACATGAGCATTGCTTCATTTCCACAGTAGCAGATAATGCTACTGCTATTATCTCCTCATCTTCAGTGATGTGTTTTGTTTTTCTTACTGAATAAAAGTTTCCTTATCAGGAAGTACAAGGCTTAAAATAAAAAAGAAAATAATAAGCTCTGGGTTAAGTAAATTTTCCTATGCAGAAGTCAAGTATTTATTGGTTGTCAGACTTAGGAGACTAGATAATATAACCTTAAACATAATCATGTTGAACAAATTCACCCACCTTCTAGCCTTTAGGCATCTCACATTTCTCCTAAACAGGAATTGAGACTTTCTGGAGCATGCAAGGGTTGTATCATTAGTTTCAATAAACATTGAGTTACTTGGTAATGTTCACTTGTTATCCACACTGAGAAGGTGAGGGACACTAAGAAAAACACTGTCATTCTTCTCCACCTAATCAGTGGAGAAAAGGGGTAATTGTTGAGTGGTTACCAAAGTTACTGTTTTCAGCCTCTGAATAGCCCCATAAAAAGAAGAATTTTGTGCTCAAGTTCAGTGTTTGAACCTTCCTTTGGACGAAAGTGTTCTGAGCATCAGACCATAAAGCATGAGAATGCTTTGCTTCTAGATTTTTGACACTCCACTACTGTGGAGTGTACTTTGTAGTCTTGAAATTCGGTGTTCTAGGAATTGGAACTCCTAATAAGAATTGTTCTGGCTCTCTATTTCTGTATAACAAATGCCACAGGATTTACCTATTTATGTAATAAGCTTTTTTTAAATCCTAAAAATTTTCGGTACAGGCATCTGGGAAGGCTTTTTTTAGATGTTGTTTTTGGCATATCAGGGAATATCACAAGGCTGCTCTGGATAATCTTGCCTCAGTTGTTTTCTCTGACCTTTGCCCATCTGAATCTATCCATCAATCTGGTCTCATTGAAAATGATGACTCCTTAAAGACGAGCCCATAAGCTAAACTAACACCCAATTTTATGGCAAACTATACACACATCACTATTTGATTTTCTTCATACTATTTAGTTATTATCTGTATTCATATTATTTCTATAAATATAATGCAGAATATATATAATACAAATAATTATGCAATATAAATATAATACAAAAACAATATTAGTTTGCAGTTTTCATGAGGCAAGGGTGTTGTCATTTGTATTTCATTGCTTTAAATTCAGGATATTTTAACTGAATAGTAAATTTAGTAAATTAATTATTTATTTATGATAATTAATGTTGGATTATAATAGTATGCATACAATTCAGGTCATTCATTCTTTCTTTATTTTTCTTTCTTCTTTTCTTCCTTTTTTTCTTTTTTCTTTTCTTTCTTTCTTTCTTTCTTTTTGCAAACAAGGCTATTTGAGAAAACCATGTAATATTGACAGTATCTTATGATAGCAATTGTTAAATGAATTGGATAGAGGGGAATATTGTCTGAAATACATCTTCTATGGAGCTCATAAATTCTATATTGGGTATAGTTAATTTTCAATAATACTAAAGATGTACCAACATCATTTTGCAATGTATATCTGAGGCAGAAGATCATGGGTTTATTTTTAAATAGTGATTTTCAAAAGGACTTAGAGACATTGACATATGCATGTAACAAAGGGTGGTTGCTGCATATACTGACAGTGTTTTGGGATAATGATATACATTGTGTTTTTCATGTACAGAATGAAACTAAAGATGTGGATTGAATGAGATCTTCCATAGAGAGAGTGAAAAAAAAGCAAAAGTGATCAGGAAGTAATTTTGTCACACTTCATGATTTCAAGATCTGGAGGAAGGATAATAGTCAACAAAGGAAGTTGAAGAGAAGTCAAGGATATATCAGGAAGGCCCTAAGACTAAGCTAGAAGAAATAGTATTTCAAGTAGCAAGTAGGAGCAACATATATGCAAAATTAAGATGTTAATAAAATAAGGGTTAAATTGAGGGTTCACTTTAAAGTCATTTAGGTCATTGCAACCTTACTAAAAGAAATGTCTGTGAAATTGCATTGTTAAGGCCTGTTTCAAGTGAGTTGAGGAGAGAGTGGGAAGTTAAAAGTAAAATTGTGCATCTGAAGAAAAGTAAGTAGAGGGAAGTGCAGATTAATTTATTGGTGGTGACAATATTATTGACATGATTTGTGTGAGTCTTTTGCATCTCTCCTTCAGGAGAAAGGATGTCTGAACATTTTGTTTAATATCCATATGGTGGAAGCAAATTCAGCCTTTGATGTATATTTTCATCTGAATTATTTTCTTTGGTTGCATTTAATGTTCTTTGTTTCCCAACATCTGTTTCCTCTTCTTTATTCTTTAATAACAGGCTGAGAGTAATGGAAATCATCCAGGAACTGACACTGAATGAAAATCAACCTGGAATTGAGACTCCAAATCCAGCTTTAATATGATCTAGCTCTGCCCCTTTGAAAAAGTTACTTACCTGAACAATAAGCGGATTTTGTAAACTCTTAAAGTGTCCTTCAATTCCCCAAATTTCATGTGACTATTTTAAGCATGCATTTTATTTACAACCACAGTGAGTAATTGCAGTTTTATGAAATATGGGCATAAACAATTAACCAACCTTCTAGGGAGCTTTTCTGTTTAATTATTAGAAATCTACCTACTTATTTTTGTCTTCAACAAAACAATTATTAACAGATGTTATATTTTCCACCTTGATTTTAATGTTCTTCAAATAATCTGACATTTTATCTAGATAAGCATCACAGTCATATCAAAGACAATTAATTCAAATGAAACTAGGGAGGGCATATTGCCTTGTTAAATGAATAATGTATAATTGACATACTTTTTAATAAGTATAAGTCTCTCACTTTCTATATCAACAAATATTATGAAATCCACCATTTTAGTTTCCACATAAAAACACCCACAAATTTATCCTCATGTTTCACTAAAGAATTTATCCATAATTATGTGTTTCATAACAAGAATGATACTCCCCATTATAAATAGAGACAAAGAAAGACTTGTGCAACCACACACACAAAAAGACTTTTTTCCCCTTTTTTGACAAGCTGCAATTTAAATTTTTCATCAATGTTTAAAAAATAAGTTTGTCAGTATGAGAGAAGGAAGACAATACAGCCGCCCACTTTTCCTGCTGCCCACAGTGCTTTCCAAATGATGATTTTGGCACTTATTCTATGCTAAAACAAAGAAAATGAAATAAAAGTCAGGTTCAGGCAAGGTCATGTTTTGTGATATTAATCATTATGTATAAAAATCTTTGTTTGACAGGAGCTATATTAACAAAGTGACCAACATAAAGGTGAGACATTCACATTAATATTTTGATACCTCACTCATAGTTTCTCCCCTGAACTCAATGATAATATATCAATAGTATATTTTAGAAGAAAATATTTTACTACATTTATGAGCATACATAGAAACTCACTCATATGAATTATACAGAAAATGAGATGTCTTAAAAACACAAAAACCAAAAAGTCTTCTACTAGAGTAAATGTGGTGATATTTTCTTTATGACAATGTTTAAAAATACATTTTTATTGTATTTCTACTGTAGAAGACTTCCTATAATTCAATGAGTAACAAGGAGAAAAATAAAATATATTTTTGTGAATATACACCCCATACAACCTAATTTTCCCAACACAGACTTTTCTCCAATATATTTGCTTTAAATTTTTTTAAAAAAATTATATATATATATATATATATATATATATATGTATTAAGAATTGAACCCAGTGGTGCTTTACCACTGAGATATATCCCAGCCTTTCTGTTTTATATATATATATATATATATATATATATATATATATATATATCGAAACAGCATCTTACTAAGTTGCACAGTCTGACTTCAAACTTGCCATCCTCCTGATTCAATCTCCTAAGTTGCTAAGGTTACAGGTGTGCATAATCATGCCTAGCTCTTCCATATAGTTTTAATAACCTACTTAGGGTGACATGATTATCTTGGAAAATATCCAGGACTAGTACAAAGTCTGGCTCTTCACTTGGCCATATCATGTAACACATGAAATACAACAATTACTCATCTGAATTTCATGTTACTCCTCAAAATACAACTGTCAAGATACCAGTCCCCTGTATTCCACTCAAAAGGCCTAGGAAGTGACAGAGTCATGTCATGTTATGATACACAGATAGCCTGAGAAATAATTGTCTAATATCCCAAACTGGTTTTACTGGTCACTATAGATCCATAGAATGTTAATTTTTGCTTGATGGAGTGAATTTGTTTAGAATATTTCTTTCCAGACCCGTGTAGACAGCATTCCTACAGCATGTTATAGCACACACAGGATTCTCACATCATCCTTTGAGAATCAAGACTTTTCTGTCCCCACAGCTTTTACTTAGTATACACATTACAACCAAGAAATCAAAATCCCCAAAGAAAATCTAAGTGTGTCATAATATGTATTAACTTTTTTTCTGAGTACTAGTGCTTGTATGAAAAAAGCATTTAACATGCCAGGTTCATCTTTTCCCTAAGAGCCCAAACTGGAGATGTTTAAGCCCCTTTTGACAGAGAAGGTAGAAATAAATGTTCTATAAATTTGCCTTTATTTTTCTGTACTAAGTGACTTGATCCTAGTTCTGTTGCGATATTTAATTTTCTCCTATATAATGAAAGGAAAAAATTGTCAGGTATAAAGACATAATATTGGTTCTATAGAGCTGCTAATAATTTATTTACTTCTACAAAAATCATATGTTGAAAACTAATCACCAAAGTGAATACAGAAACGGAAAGAGATGGTCCCTGGAAAGTATATGTTGATGATACCCTTTTCTTCTCTTCCTCTCTATTTCTTGGCTGCCATGAGGTGAGCAGCATTGCTCTGCCACACACTCCCTATAATGACACTTTGCCTCATCACACACCCACAGAGATGAGGGCAAGTGACTATGGAATGAAACTTCTGAAGCCATCAATCAAAATAAATCTTTCCTCTTATTTTAGTCAGCTTTTTCATTGCTATGATGAAAAAAAAAAAAAAAACTGACAAGAACAAGGAGGAAAAGTTTATTTTGGCTCATGATTTCAGAGGTCTAAGTCCAAACATGGTTGACTGCATAACTCTGGGTTCAAGGTGAGGCAGAACATCATGGCAGAGGAAAGCAGCCCAGTCATAGCATCCAGAAGCAGAGAGAAAGCTCTGCTTACCATGGACAAAATAAATCCACCAATGGCATGACCCCAGTGATGTGTCTCCTCCAGCCTTCAGTTACCACTCAGTTAATCCCTATCCACTGATTGGGTTGCAATTCTCATCATGCAATCGTTTCACTTCTGAAAATTCTTGCATTGTGTCACACCTGAGCTTTTGGGGAACACCTCATATCTGAACCATAACAATCTAGCCGTGGACCACAGAACTTCAAGCTTATCTCACAATGTAATATACATTTTATTCATTTCCAAGAATCCCCATAGTAGTAACAGCTCTAGAATTACCAAAATCCTAAATCCAAAATCTTATCTGAATCTCAAAGAAGACTCATACATATTTTTCCCAGTAAATTTTAAAAACAAGCTACATGTACCCAGTGTATAATGTCATAGAGTAACCATTTTCATTCCACAAGGCAGAAATAAGGACATAGAAAGAGGAGATGGGACCAAAGCAAGACTGAAGTACAGCTGGGCACGCAAGTTCTATAGTTGCACATCCAGCACCTGGGCACATGACAGTGTAATGTTCTCTCCAAAGAGCTTGTGTAGATTTGCCCTTATAGACTTGCCTTCTGTTCCTCATCCATCTGATAATGCAAAATGGATTTAGTCCATCTCCAAGAGTCCCCCAAATCTTAACATTGCTTTAACAATGCTCCAACATTGCTTTAACATCCATCACAAAAGTCTCCTCCTAGACACAAAGCAAAAATCAGTTGTGAGACCCTGGAATAATTATTTGAAAAGTTAAAAAATTTCTGGAATATGATAGCACAGGGTAAGCATTTTCATTGCAAAAGGAAGAGAGAGGAAAATAATGAGCAATAAGACTAAAACAGGACTAAATCTCAGCAGGACACAAACTAAACAAATATTGAATCCTACGGTTCTATGTCTAGCAGCTAGGGTACACAGTGGCATAATGGGAGCTCTCAAGGGCCTGGGTTCTTGCCCCTGTGGCCTTGCTGATTGCAGCTCACATGATCACTCCCTTAGGCTAGCTCTACTCACTGCTTGTTGCTTCCCTCAGCAGGCATTCCACGTTTCTGGCACTTCAAACTTGCAGGGATCTCCATTGCATAAATGGCTTTATCCTTCCAACCTTGTAGGGTACTTTCAGAGACACTGACTGTGCCCCACACTGCCTGACATCCCAGGTTTTCCTTTGAAATCTTGGTTGAAGCTCCAGGCCCCCAGAGCTCTTGCATTTGGCAAGCTGGCAAAACCATCATCATAACAAAAAGATCTGCCACTGATCCCAGCTGTATGGAGTCCCGTCTGAATCCTTACTGCAGAGCCCTTTGAGAGCCCTTGCAGATGAATATGGGAAACAAATCCCACAAAAACAATTCTCTGAGTGTCACTATGGGACTAGGGTACCCTAGATCTCTCTTGTTAAATGAAACTCTTTAAAATGAGTTTAAGCTTTTATACCTTTGTGCCTGTGATGGATTTAGGAAATGCCTTTATTACCTCTTTCCTGTTGTCCCAGGGGTAGTGCACTTGGTTTGTTTTTAATGATGCTAAATTCCCTAACAACTCCACCTTTCTTGACAGCCCCTTTAAATATACCCCTGTTCTAGCCAAACTGTTAAGTTTTCTAAAAATTTTTGCTCTGTTCCTTTTTACTCCTGCTTTTCACTGCAAATCTGCTAAAAATCAGCTAAATACCCATCCATGATGCTGCCTGAACACTTGGGTGACCTGAAATTTCCTGTACCAAATTACATAATTAATCACCTTTGAGATTAGTCCCTCATAATTTCTGCTGAAATTCCTAACAGAGCCCTTATTTACATTTAAAATCTCATGAACATAATAACTATTACTACCTACATTTTTAACATATTTCTAGTCTTTTGATCCTCACCAGAATTATCCATTTTACTTTTCTCACTGCATTCTAGATTTTCTTTGGCCAATTATCCAAATTTTTCAAAACTCTTCCTAAAATCCTATTTCAAAGTCTTCTTCATATTGTATCAGGTATAATCACAGACACAACACAGCTCAGTACCAATATCCTGTGTTTGCTTTCTGTTACTGTGACAAACTGCCAGAGAATATCGACTTAAAAGGAAGAAAATTTATTTTGGCTCATGGTTTCAGAGATTTTGGCTCATGTTTACTTGTACCTATTGCTTTTCGCTTGTAGCAGTATATTTCATCATGGTAGGAATGCAAAGCAAAGAAGGCCTGCTCACTTCATGATGGCTGGGAAGCAGAGAGTGGCAGGAAGGGATCAGCAGCTTTCCATAGAACATGCTCCCAATGAACTAACTTCCTTTTACTAGGCCTGCCCTTTAAAAAATACTATCACTTCCCAAAAGTGTCACAGACTGGCAACCATGCCTTTAATCCCTGGGCCCTTGAGGGACACTTCCAAATTGTATCACCTGGAGGTAATGAAATATCTTAAGAGCCATAGAATCTGAAGTCTTGGTGAAAGTTTTTAAAACATGGAGATAAATATTTAACCACAAATATAAAGTCATTACCAATCCTAATCATTGGTTTTGGGACCCAGGCATGCTACTTACAGTAGAAACTACCATTAATGGGCATCTGATATAAATCTCATCTTACAAGTTAGTTTATCATTTGACTGTTCAATGTAACTAAGTGTTTCTGTGTGTTAAAGTTGGTAGTACTAGAGAATTCCAAAGGCATAAGTATGCTGCCCTAGTTTTGCTGTTAAATCAGCTCTATGAGTGGAGTCTCTGTCATGTAAGTGAACAGTGTGTGTATGAGGAATGAAGTGAATCTATTTGTAGAAGTGCTGGCATAGGCACGTGGAGAGTGGAAGCACACCATCTCCTGAATAAGCTCTGTTTCAGAGATGAAAATTATCTTCCGTTTCCAATAAAAATGGGCTCAGCGTAGTAACTAGCTTCCATGTGTGTCATTTGAGGACAGTGTCATATTGAGACTATAAGTTTTTACTTATTCATTTTATTTTCATTATGAAAACATGCATTTCTAACTGGAGTAGTCAGGTCAGTTCTAGTATACAAAAAAGCGTCCATCTCTGCCGTTTTAGGCACTTTTGTGAGCACATTAAATATGCATTGGGTTGGATAGCAAGTGGATTTATGTTTCCTCCACAGAGTAGATCAGAATTATCCACTTGATTGGTAAAGAACTCTGATGTAGAGGGAGCTAACAGGCTTTCAAAGGGAGCATGAAGAGCCTCATTCTCTGAGCTTGTTCCAAAGGAGTCTATTTTATATTCATTCTTTCCTCTGGCAGATAAATGAGGCCCATGACAATAACACATTGTTTATACTCTGCTTTTCTTAATATGGTTATTCTTGATAAATTAAATGCCAAGACATTTAAGAGATTGAAATTCTATAATTGACAGTTAGGTTGGATCTTTCAGAGTATGAACTGGCACAAATGTACTTTGGAGTTTCTGTCTGACCTGAAATTTAAGCATTTAGGTACTGAAAATTCTACCTAAGTTAAAGAGGGTGAGATTTTTAGAAGAGCAATCTCAGCTACTTATACCTCATTAAGTTCCATGCAGACAGACTTCCTTATGGACTACTTTATATAATTCATAGTTACACAAAATTCTTAAGGAGATATTTATTTTCCAAGCCATGCATTGATTTTAAGAAAAAAAAAAGATAAAAACAAGAAAGTCAATTGAACTTTTACTTGCAGGTATTAAAACATGAAATTAATCATATACTCCAAAAAAAAGCTCCCTTAAAACCACATAACAGTTATATATTATTTACAAGTTATGCTTAAAAATGGAATTAAAGCAGCATAATAATTTGATTAATTTCAAGCTTCTGTAGGATTTATATTGTGTTTATGGGTGTTGCATGTGAATGTGTGTGTGTGTGTGTGTGTGTGTGTGTGTGTGGTGTTACTGGGGATTGAACTCAGGGCCTCACATTTGCTAAGAAAATGCTCTGACACTGAGCTATATCCCCAGCTCTACATTTTTAACATTTTAAAATAAATATTAATTAAATTTATGCTATGGCTTATGACGTATTTTCACTAATTTTAATGAAAAGTAACAAACAAACATATAAAGTAATTTTTAATTAGTAATAATTCTTCATTTGAACTTAGTCCACAATTTTTATTTCTGACCATATTAATGTCAGTTTGATAGGGAATTTTAGCAGAAGAGTTTAGAGTCTTTTTTTATCCTTAAAATTGAAAGTCTGTTTATATCCTTCAGAGGAGAAATTTTCTTCTCACCTAGTCAGTGTAAAAAGAACATTTAAAAAAAAATCAATGAGTACTTTAAATTGCTTGAGGAGATATAAATACAGGCTCCATAAGATCTTTAGTGGAAGAGGATTCTGTAACCATCAAGTATAAATGTTTGTAGCAGAGGGTTGAATAACTTGCAGCATAACTTAAATCTCTTGAAGTCTTTGTCTGAAGCTAAATACAGTGGCTTTGTTTTCTTCAGTTATTTGAAGTCCATTTTTCAATGATCCAGTGTACCCTTGATGGATCATAAGTCAGTGAACTACATTGCTCCAATCAAACCTCAAGTTAACAGGAAAGGGAGAAGGCTGAATATGAACATTGAACAGACCAATCTTTGATCCTTGAAGCTTACATTTGTTAATGTAACACAAAATTGAACATTATCTTACTTGGTGGATATTGAGGTAATTTCCAACTAGTAAGGTATTATTAATCTCTATAAACTGAATGGTTGGAACGTCAACTATATTATATGGACTCTTCTTATGGGTAGTTTAAGATTGTTGACTTGGCATACAGGAAACAGTTTTAAAACTCTTCACTTCTGATTGAGGGGACCTCTAATGGGGTACTGAATAGATTCTGGAGTACATTCCACTACTGCTAATCTTCAAACACATAGCAATAAATTTTAAGAACTTATTACAATAAGGAGCTACAACTGAAAATAGAAAAGAGAGAAAAGCTTAGTTACCTGTAGTGAAATCCCAGTTGTAGCAGTAAAATTAAAGTTGTGACAGTAAAATGACTCACAGGTTTTCTAGGTCTGGTACAGAGCTGAGGGTGGGGGATATTAATGTTCTTTGGGGATCCAGAGTTGTAATTTTAAGTGTTGGTGTGGCAGAGCTGTATCTAGTCTCTTTTAATAAAGATAGCAACTTGGATAGCAATGCATATTCACTGAAACATTTCCAACTTCTGGTTAAATTGTACCTATAAGAAAAATTGGAACTGAGCTATGGCTATTCAATGTAGTGAGCCTCAGTTTTATAAGGCTTATGCAACTGGACTGCAATTCTTTCATGAGATGGAATGGCTTCATAATTCATGCACACAAATTGAGATTTCTTAAAACTATTTTCCCTTTGTTTTGAAACAAAAAAGCACTGGTGAACAATATTGGAGGATCATCATGGAAAAGAATACTACACAGGATGCAGTAAGAATGACCCTTACTAAGTAGGTACTAATATCCAAAATCATATTCTATCTTGCTAAAGAAAAAGTGCATGTATACAGTATGCATGCATGCACAAATACACACACAGACACACACACACACACACTCATATCTATTGGTAACACGCATTTTTGAAATCAGTTCACCTGTTGATGGCATCCATTTTAAAAGGTAATTTATCAAGTAAGTAGCTGGATAGAGGTCTAGTGAATTGTATTCACTACAGAGATAGAGAAAGCAATGTCTGGAATAGCTCAACACATAAGCATGAAATTTTCAAAATTATGAAAGGATTGTTTCTTACCATATTATATACATCTAAAGAAAGAGCTGTGAAAAGTGAAAACAGAAACCACTTGCTGTTAAAGCACACCACAATACAAAAAGGAACAAAAATTAACTGCATTAATTTTCATTGATAATTGCTATCTATATTGTAAATGATTCCACAAGAACACAAATAACTGGTCAGAAATCCCAGGAGGTCTTTTACTCTGTTAATGGCTTGCAACTATGTTATTGCTCTGTTCTGATCTTCTAAGCTCTATCCACTAGGAATATATTAACACTTGTCAGAAGACATCTTACTAATGTCCAGTAGTTTTCCATGAATACATTTGTGTCTGTTTATGCAAGAAAACAATGCAGCTAGTTACAATGCATATCATTTCAATAGGTCTGTTCATATCCAGGATACAAAAAGATCTTGCTTTTACCCCCTTACTTTGGACTACCTTCCACATATCTGAGAAAACACTGGACTTTTGACTTTTTGGGTCTGGCTTAGTTCACTCGACATGATAGTCTCCAGTTTCATCCATTTACTTGCAAATGTCATACATAATCTCATTCTACTTATGGGCAATACTTCATTGTGTATATAGGCCACATTTTCTCTATCCATTCATCTGTTGAAGGGCACATAAATTGGTTCCATAGCTTGATATTTTGAATTATGCTGCTATAAACATTGATGTGGCTATATCCTTATAGTATGTTGATTTTAGGAATTTTGCTACATACAGAGGAGTGGCTACAACAGTTCATATGATGGTTCCATTTCTACTTCTTGAGGAAGTTCTATACTTTTTTTCAGAGTAGTTGCACTGATTTGCATTCACTAAGTTGCACAATTTATGAGTGGACCTTTTCCCCCACATCCTTACAGCATTTATTATAAGTAATATTCTTAATAAGTGCCATTCTGATTGGGGTGAAATGGAATCAATAACTCTTAACAGACACACACACACACACACACACACACATACACACACACACGAGAGAGAGAGAGAGAGAGAGAGAGAGAGAGAGAGAGAGAGAGAGACCCCCAATTAATAAATGGCAAAAGAACTAACAGATACTTCTCAAAAAAAAAAAAAAAAAAAGAAAATCAAATGGTCTTTATACAAAATTTTAACCAAGACTGATACATAATAAAAGAAAGAATTATTTCAGGAATTTCTATTAGATTTATATGAATTCTGAAGTAAATTTCTACTTGATTTATATTATTTCAGAAGTTATGGTTTCACAACCTAACAAAGTGAGTCCCAGAATGATATAAAGGTAACCAGCACCAGAATCACCCATCAAATTTGTTGATCACTCAGTGCCCTGGTCCATGAGAAAGAATTAAAATTTGATTATAACAACAGTTATAGTGGGTTTGGGGGAATTAGGAATTTTAAATTTATTTTTGGTTGATTTTACATTTTTGTTTGTTTTCTTTAAGTGTCTCTGTAGAAACAGGATTGACTAAATAGGTACATGATTAGTAGTCACACTCTACTACAGCAAGACAATAATTCAAGATCCAACAAAGTATACAGATATGACCCAATATAAGCCAAAATTCACAGGTCTCCAGGCAATAAACAAACAAACTAACAACAACAACAACAATAAAAAACTCTTATGATAAATGCATCATAATCAATTGAGAGAGGAACTGAATATTTTATGATCTATAAACTTGGCAAAAAGTAAGCTTTGGAATTACTAATTGAATAATTCTAGATATTACAGCTAATATGGAAAGAATGGGAAGAAATGCTAATTCATAAATAGTAATTTATTATAAGTAGGTGTTTTGTCAGTAAACAGCTATTTGAAAATATTTGAATCTCATAAAACAATTATAATGTGTGAAAAAATAGTTACTTACAAATGATACAAAGAGGTTGAACCAAAGTTCAGAGTTTTTTAACTTTACATATTTTACTGATTAAATATTCTTATCTTTTTAAAGTGTAGTGTAGAGGAATGAAAAGCACCCAAATTTGGCTTTAAAATGAAAGAGTTTTGTTGTTTAATTATAAATGAAGCAATACCAAAATGTATTGTAATTTAAAGTGGCTTTGAAATATATTTGGGGGATGGTCATCTTTTCCCTAGGGATAGGGATTCCTGATTGTTCCGCAAATGGTTTCATGGGCATGGAATATAGTCATTAATTGTGAGATTATTTATTAAATGTGCGTTGTAGTAGCAGGCATTATGTGATAGTTGTGGCTGAACATTTAATCTTTCTTACCATTTATTTAATTTTTTTTTAGTTGTACTGACTTTCCATTGTCTCTCTTTTTTTTTGTTGAGAATTTTGTTTAATTTTTGAAGTCTATTTGACACCATTATACATAATGGTGATTGCCATGGCTACTTTTGCATACTTAAACATAAATATAGCTCAATATATATTCTCACATAAACCTGATGAAAAAGTGAGTATTATAATAATCTTAGTAGGAAAGCTAATCCATTATATGTATACACACAATTGTTAACAAACCAATACAGCAAAATTGGGCATTTATGTAGTTTTAAACTATGGTTAAGAATAAAGAGAAAATAAAAGCAGAACATTTCAATTCCTTTCTTATGAGGAGCAGCTACTCTAATTTTTGTTCTGTTACCTCATTTGTTAGAGACCAGATCTTCTTCATTCAGATGCTAAACTTTTAGGATATTATGTGACAGAAAGAATTATTTCATTTTATTTGTGAGTCTAAATTTACAGAAGGAGCTGAAAGAATATTCAAAAACAAATAAATAAAAACAATAATCACAGGCTTAATTCAAATATAAAACCTATGTTTAAAAGACAGACAAGAAGAAATATATCTGATTATAAAAGATACTCTTTCCTCCTTAGGGAAAGTTCCTCTTAACAAGATATTTGTATTGAAAAGTTCTTATCTAATTTTCACAAAATAAATTCCCTTTACAAGGTGATGGTTTTCTTTTTCAAGTGAATGCCTTTGACAATTCAAATATTGGTCACATGTAGAAATGGATAAAAGTGGGAAAGGATTGAATAAATTTGGAAAATACTCAGAAAATTAAGTAGAGGAAGAATCAAAGATGGAAATGAGGGAAACCGATATTGAATAAGGTAACTCATTTATGGTTATCAAAGAAATCCCCCAAAATGAAAAATAAAGAAAATAGATGGCACTGTTTTCAGTGTGTGTAGTAAAGTTTTCTCTTGTATTGATTATGTCATTTAATGGCTAAATTGCAAACTGCTAGACTATAATGTATTTTGTGATTATTGAGAAAATATGATGAATAGTTTATAATGTATTCATATTTAAAACAATGACATTTCTCTGTTAATTAGTATGTGATTTAATTTTTAGTATGTATACCAAACCTTTTTCTAAATTGTATACATTTCTTTTAGTTAAATGCTATAGCTATTGCTACCAGGAAGAGAACAAAGAACAGAGCGATAAACTAACTTATTTTTTTTACACAGTATATTATTTTACATTAATATATACAATTGTTTCATAATGAGGCATGCTTATAAGCCGGGCGTGGTGACACAAGCCCGTAATCCCAGCAGCCCGAGAGGCTGAGGCAGGAGGATCACAAGTTCAGAGCTAGCCTCAGCAAAAGCGAGGTACTAAGCAACTCAGTGAGACCCTGTCTCTAAATAAAATACAAAATAGGGCCAGGGATGTGACTCAGTGGTCGAGTGCCCCTGAGTTCAATCTCCAGTACCAAAATAAAATTTTTTAAAAAGGGCATGCTTATGTGCTTATATTTCTATGAATTCAGAAAGTGTGAGATTGATTTAAAATGTTTTGCTTTTGTTGAATTCTTAATCAAAGTCAATATAAGTGCTACTTATCATGAGAATAAGGTTAAGCAGAAGAAAAATGGTGAACTCTTGGTAAATTTTTCCATCATTTTAGACTTTATTAGAGTTGTTTTAGTCATTAATTTTGTAACAGAGGAAATTGATATGTATTCAAGTTGTAATAGTGTCAAGAGTTTGATACCTTGGTATGAAGCTTTTTTCTAACTCCAAAACGTCAAGCAATCAGAATGTGTGAAATATATATCCAGGCTACACCTCATGATGTCTGCGCATCTCTTGTCATTCTTGGTCAGAGGTAAATAATAGGACATGGGGAAATTGCTGTAATCATTTCTGAGGTTGTGATATGGCACATTTACAGGTCTGCATGAACAGTTGGATGCTTTCTCAGTTCATCATTCATGAGTTGTTTCACGAGCCTTGTCAACAGTTATTCCTCTAAGGAGCAATCATCCACATCTTGCTCTCCTCTAGGACTACAAAGTCATCTTCAAGTAACAGTTAAATTGACGCGGCTTACATGAGTCTCAAAATGGCACATGTGTTATTATGACACAAGAGTTTCCAGACAGAAATAGGGTCCAGTAGTGACTGGGAAGTTCCAAGTGTTTGCCACAGGAGTGGTTTCTAGTTTAAGTACTTGCCTTGCCTTATGGTATTGCTCCATTGTGTTTGGAGATTTAATGTTTATCTTGGGGCACAAAAGACATACATCTTAATGAGTTTAACTGAAGAGGTATTCTAACATTCTTGAGCTGATAAACCAGAGACTCAGATGGGCTCCACAGGGATGACTTTTTGTTTTATAACAGCCTCTGGAGATGTTGATCAGGACAGACAGATATTTCTTCAAGACACTTGATATTTATGATATGAATCTATTAGAATATATTTGTCTGCCACTTAAAAAAGGAGTGAAAAAAGAAGTGCCCTTGATGTGAAGAGCAAAGTTTTAAAAAATACATTGGTGGGAAATAGACAATTTGGACATTTTTCTGATACTCAAAAAATATTTGTTTGAAAGGAGCATTCATTTTTGCTTCCATCTAACTTGATAGCCAGAACCAGTTACTTTGATTGTAACATGGGGTATTAATTTAAGGAATATAATTTGAAATGCATATTTAATTGTAAGACACTTATGCACTATTTTTCTCTATCTAAAGATATATGTTTGTTTTGTTAATATTAACTAAAATCTTTACTTTGATTCACATAAATTAGATGAACTATCATCTAATATTGATGGAATAATAAAGAAAAATAATGGAATATTATTTTCATAGTCAGGATTTTCTGATTGTATATTAATACTATAGCTGTATCATTTTATAAAACAAAAGCCTAACTGTTGTATTTACATTTTAAATGGACACATAATATTTGTGTTTATTTATGGGGCACAGTATTCTGATTCAATGCACATTTACAGTGTTTCATGGTCAAAACAGGGCAATTAGCATTTTCATCTCCATAAGAATTGTCATTTCTATGTATTGGGAACCTTCAAATGCTAGTAATTTTGAAGAGTTTAATGAGTTATTATAGGCAATAGTTACTCTATTGTAATGTGTAACATTAGATCAATTTTACCCCTTTGAATAGTATTTTGTAACTTAATGTTTACATTCTCACTATCTTCCTCCCTCCTATACATTCTCTATTTACCTCTATTCAACTTTCTACTTCTATCTAATATTGTTTTAGCTTTAACAAATGAGGAAGAAAATGTAGTATTTGTCTTCCTGTTCATGGTTTATTTCATTTAACATAGTGTCCTCCAATCTTACTACAATCTTATACTACAAATAAGAGAATTTTTGCTTTTTTAGCAAAAATGACAATAACTTTTTGTTGAATATTTTCTAATTTATTTGTCTCTCAGTGGACATCTTCATTGATTCAATTTTATGGCTATTGTGAATAGTGTTGTAGAAACCATAGGCATGCAGGCATCTCTTTGATATAAGGTCTTTGCTTCCTCTGGATATATGTCCAAAATTAAGATTGCTCAATCATAAGGTAGCTCAACTTTTAGTTTTTTTAGAATTTTCCACAATGTTTCCCAACCTGGCTGTACCAATCTACATTCCCACCAATTGTATATTACAGTCCCCATTTCTTTGAGTCCTTGCCACATTTTTTCTTTATTCTTTTGATAATAGCCATTCAAATGAAAACTCACTGTGCTTTTTGATTTTCATTTTCTTGGTGATTAATGATGTTACCATTTATTCATGTATTTGTTGCTCTTTGTACAACTTCTTTTGAAAAATGTTTGTTCAGATCATTTACTCATTTTAAATTGTACTTTTTTTTCTTTTTTCTTCTTTTGCTCTTGATTTATTTGAGTTACTTATATATTATGGATATAAACTCTCCTCAAATAGTTTTGTGAATTTTTTTCTCACATTCTGTAGGTTGTCTCTTAATTCTTTTAATTGCTTTCCTTACTATGTAAAAAGCTTCTTATTTTGATATAATTCCTTTTGTCTAGTTTTGCCTTTGTTGTCTGAGTTTTCTTCAAAAAGACCTTTCTCTATACCAATCGCTTAAAATCTTTCCCCTATAATTTCTTCCAGTATTTTCATAGTTTTACATATTCTTTTTAGGCTGTCATCCATTTTGAATTCATCTTTGTATAATACAAGGAGTGGGAATCTAGTTTCAGCCTTCTGTATACAAATATCCAGTTTTCCAACTACTCTTGTTTTGAAGAGATTGTCGTTTCTCCAAGGTGTCTTCTTGGGACCATTGTTGGAACTCAGTTAGCTGTAATGATGTAGATTCATTTCTAACAACTTTAAGCTGTTTTATTCATCCATATGTTTGTTTCATGCCAGTACCATGCCATTCTGATTACCGTAGATTTGAAATAGGTATTCTGATACCTATGGCTTTATTTCCTTTAAATTGATATTACTCTGGCTATTCTTGGGCTTCTGTTTCTTCTATATGAATTTTATTATTATTTTCATAGTTTCCTTAAGAATGTCATTGGTATTTTGAGAGGATCACATTGATTCTATAGATTACTTTGGTTGGCATGGACCTGATGAAGTCTTTAGGTTTTTCCACATTATCAGATCATGCCATGATAGTCAGTTTTAATTTATCTTTCCTTTCTCCAATTTGAACACCCTTTATTTCTTTCTCTTTGTCTGAGTGCTCTGCTAAGATTCCCAGTCATATGTTGAATAAAACAGAGAAAGCGCACAACTGTGTCTTGTTTCAGGTCTTACAGAGAAAGTTTCAGTTTTTCCCCATTCAGTATGATATAGGAATAGATTTTTCATGTAAAAATATTATTATATTGAAGTGAATTCCTTCTACACATAACGTTGAAGGATTTTACCAAGAAGGGATATTGTATTCTCATCAAATTATTTTTCTGCATCTACTGAGATCATCATATAATTTTTGTCCTTTATTCTGTTTAGGGGTTGTGTCACATTCTATCCTCATATCCTTGGAATAAATCCCACTTGACCTTGCTGTATAATCTTTTTGGTATTCTATTGGATTTGGTTTGTTAATATCGTGTTGAGAAGCTTTGCATTTGTGGTTATAGTTGTTATTTCCAAGTATATCGGCCAGTTTTTTTTTTCTTTTGTTTTATCATTTGTCTGGTTTTAGTATCAGGGTAATGCTAGAGTAGTGGAATGACTTTGGCAAAATTTCACCCATTTTAAACATAGTTGAATAGTTGGGAAAGAATTGGCATTAATTCATCTTTAAATGTTTTGTAGAATTTAGAATTGATGCTGTCAAGTCCTGGAATTGTCTTTGTTGAAAGAATTTTCATTAAAATTCATTATTGCAATTGCTATTGGTCTATTTAGGTCTTCTGTGTTTGCCAGGTTCAATTTTTAGTAGAAATTGTTCAGAAATTTGTCCATTTCTGTTATGCTTTTGATTCATGTTAGTTCCTGACAAAATCATTTGTGTTAGTGGTGTAAATGCTAGTGGTACCTTTTACATCTCTGATTTTTTCTGGACCTTGCAATTTTTTTCTTGGTGAGACTGGCTAAAGATATAAAAATATTTGCTTAATATGAGAGCATGCTTCAGTATTGAGTGCATTTGTGTCTACAATTGTTATTTTGTCTTCTTGAATTCATCTTTTTATTTCTATTTGGTAGTCTTTGTCTTCTTTACAATTTTAGACTTGCCAGTTTTATCTGATGAAAGTCGAGCTACACCTGCTTGTTTTGATTTTCTTTCATATGGGATCTTTTGCAGTAGGTATTCTGATGCCTATAGCTTTATTTCCTTTAAATTGGGATTACTTTGGCTATTCTTGGGCTTCTGTTTTTCCATATGAATTTTATGATTATTTTTCTAGTTCCCTTAAGAATGTCATTGGTATTTTGACAAGGATAACGTTGATTCAATAGATTTCTTTGGGTGGCATGAACCTGATAAAGTCTTTAGGTTTTTCCACATTATAAGATCCTTTCATGGTTGTACAGTGATGAATTAACTTTCCTTTCTCCAATTTGAGCACTCTTTTTAGTCTACGTGCATTTAATGGGGAAGTGAGATCTTATAAGCAATATATCGTTGTGTCTTAGTCTTTTATCTACTTTGATTTGGATATTTAATCTGTTTCAATTCAAGTTATTATTGATAAATAAGAATTCATTACTATTTTGTATACTCATTGCTCATGTCCATAATTATTCTTGTTAATTTTTTTGGTTTGTTAATTTTTTGTAGTAATAGTTTGTTGTTTCTTCATTCAGTGATTTTTATTCTTTTGTGTTTTCCCACACACTTTTTCACTTCTACGTAGAGGACTCTAAATACTTTTTGTTTAGTGATGATGAATTTCCTAATTTTTTATTTGTCTTGGAATGTCTTTATTTCTTCTTTATTTCTTAAGGGTAGTATTCTGGGTATAGGTTTCTTGGTTGGCAGTTAATTCTCTTTTAGACTTCAGCATATATTTTTACATTTTCTCTGGCCTGTAAGGTTTTTGCTGATGCATCTGTGTGATTTTTCCAGGGTTCTTCTTAAATGTGACTTGGTGTTTTACTCTAGTAATTCTTAGAATTTTTTCATCTTGCACTTTTGACTGCTTCCCTGTAATATGTCAAGTGATTTACTTCTTTGGTCACATTATTTGAGGACTTTTGGACCTCTTTATACCCTGAATGTTCATGTATTTCCCACAGTTAAGGAAGTTTTTAGATATTGTTTTACTGAATAGGTTTTTTATTTTTCCTTCTCTTTGTCCTCTGGAACTTTAACAATCCAAACTTTTATTCATTTAAAGGTGTTTATAAATCTCAGTCTTTCTTTGTTCTTTTAAATATATATTTTAAAATTCTTCTCTGACTAGGATGTTTCAAAAGACCTACATTCAGATAAGAAATTCTCCTGATTTGTCTATTCTGTTGTTGAGAGTCTAACTGTACATTCTAACATATTGACTTCTTCAGTTTCAAGGTTTCTCTTTCATGATCTCTATTGAATTTCTTATTCATAATGTGAATTGTTTTCCTAATTGCATTGAATCATCTGTGTACTTCTTTTGTGTCTTATGAGTTTCTTTAGAATCACTTTTTTGAAATCTTTATCAGGCATTTGATCAATAGCCTTTACTGAGAGGCCTTTCACAAGAGTTAGCATGTTCCTGCGGAAGCAACATGTCACCTTGCTTTTTCATACATCTTGTATTCCTACATTGATGTTTGTGCATCTGGGTAATCAGCTGTCTTTCCCAATTTTATAAAGTGTCTTTGATAGTATAAGACACCCTCCTGAAGCTTTGTCTAATGGTCTTGGTTAGGTTAAGCTATAATGGTTTTCAATCCATGTGGGTGCCATGGCATATTCTCTGTATAGTGGGTCACTCTGGTGGTCTTAATGGATGTAGTTCACACAAGACTGAAATGGAGTGCACTCCACAGAGGGTGGCCATTTCCAACAATCACAGCAGAAGTGTCAGAGGCATAGAGTATTGGGAACATGTCATCCAGATATTTAGGGGCAAGCATCACTGATAGTGGGGGTTTACAACAAAAGCAGTGGTACTGCTAGGGTTTTGAACCATTGAAGACATTTATTCAAGTCTCATTTGGGATAATATTGTAGTAGCAGGTCCATGGTTTCTTCAGTGGATAGCAGGGCATATGTTTTAGGAAGGCATTTTCAAACCCTGTCAAGACATGCAGTGCTAGCTGTGAGAACCATTGGAAGGCATAACCTCAGTCCCAAGGACAACACATGCCAATAGTAGCAGTAGGTAGCAGGTAGAAATCAGGGGAAAAACAACCCTCATATTTCAGGGAGCAGTACCTTGGTCCCTCTGGTTTTGGAGTCGCAGTCCCCATTTTGCTGAGTCACCTGTCCCATCCAGTGTAGGGCACAGTATGGACTTGTATGTTTGCACTCTAGGTCTAGAATTGAGTTTGCTGACTTAAGAAATCATATGTATGACTGTGTTAGTCAGCTTTCTGTTGCTATAACAAAATACCTGGCATACTTAATTTTGAAAAGAAATGGTGCATTTTGACTCACGATATTTGATATTTTCATCTATGATCAATTGCCTTATTGTTTATAGGCCTGTAGTGAGTCATTTCATCAAGGTAGGAGCAAAAGTTAGAGGAAAAAACATTCACTTCATGAGCCAGTTAGCAAAGATACAAAGAGGAAGGGATCTTTTCTCCCCAAATCTCCTTCAAGGGCATGCTCTCAAAGACCAAAAGACCTCCTTCAAGACAATACCTTTCAAAAATTCCAACCCCAAACACAATGTTATGCTGTCACCAAGCATTTAATGAGTGGTCCTTTGGGGAACATTCAATATACAAACCATGATATTCTTGGTCCTCAAAGATTCATCTCATTTCACAATGCAAACTACACTAGTTACATCTCAAAGAGTTCCCAAATCTTAGTTATTTCACCATTGCTCAAAAGTCTAATTCCAGTGTCTGCTCTGAGACTCAAGGAAAACTCAAATATAATCCCTTATAAGAAACTTTAAAAAAAAAATCTGTTTACATATTTCCAGTATACCATGTTTAGATGAGTACAGGGTAAAAAATTCTATTCCAAAAGGGCAGAATTAGGCAACAGAAAGGAGAGATCAGCAAAAATCATGACCAAAACTCAACAGGGAACACATTAAAATTCCATGCCTGATATATGGAACACACTGGTGTGAGGTACTCTTTCAAGGATGTGAGCAAACCTGGCCCCACAGCTTTGTTGATTTTAGTCCACATGGCCACTATTGGGCAGCTGTTGCAAGTTTTCCTTGTCAGGTATCACACATGATTTGTGACTCCACATTCCTGGGGTCTATATGCAGCTTTGGCTTTGCCTACACATCTCTTCGTGCATTGCTCTGTCAAAGGCTGCTGGCTGGAACTCTATACCTGAAACACACTGCATGGCCTACCAGGCTTTCCTTTGAAATATTAGTGGAAGGTCTCATGAGCTCATACCTCTTGCATTCTGCAGGCCTACAAAACCAGCATCATGTGTAGCCCAAGGTGTTATTACTGGTGCAAGCTATTTCTAGGCCTGCAGCAATCTCTGAGATCCTTGCCATCTGAATGCAAGAAATGAACCTTAGAAAAATAATTTCCTGGGTATTCCTAGGTGAGCAGGATACCCTGGAACTTTTTTCTGAACTGCTTTTGTCCCACAAAGTCTTTGAAACTAATTTGCATTTCTAGAACTCCAGCCTTTGCATGGCTGCAGCTTTGCAAATTCCTGAGATGTCCTCTAGGCATCCTTTCTTTTGTCATGTAGTGAGGCACTTGTTTTCTTTTTATTGGCGACACATTGCACACACTTTTTTTCTAATTAAGCTGAAATTTTAAAAAATCTTTTTGTGCTCTACTTTTTACTCCTGATTCTCATAATAAACTTGGTTAAAAGCAGACAGTAAAACCTATGCTGTAGCCTGAATATTGGTGACGGCTTGAAATCTAGGACACAGGAAAAATTATTTCCATCACTTTTAAGTTTGTATCATCTCTCACAAAACTTCAGAACATGGACAAAATAGTCCTAGTATCACAAATATTCCTTTATTCCAATTTACAATAGCACACTTATTTTTACTGTAAATAATTACAATATTTATTTGTCAAACACACATCATTTGTAAACATGACCTTTATTTGCCACATTTCTGTCAAAGTTGTGGACTTCTGAGCTCTCACCAGAATTGCCTATTGCAGTTCAATTATAGCATTCTAGGCTTTATGTAGTATAATCCTTCAAATTATTTCATTCTCCTCCCATAAGTCAATTCCAAAAGCTTTTCCACATTATAAGTTATTGTCAGTACTTACGACAATAAGTACTAAGTACCATTCTATCTACCAATTTTCTATGCTAGTTCAGCTTTCTGTTACAATAACAGAACTGTTAGTAAAAAATAAATCTTTTCTCTATGAATTAATTAACACATGTGATTGATTGACCCAATTGTTTTAGGGCCTGTGACTGGAAGTATGTCATGGCAGGAGTATAGGTAAGGTAAAACTGCTTATGTCATGATCCAGGGAGCAAAAACAGAAAGTTACTTGATTGCCACATTACTCTTTGAAGTCATACTTCCTAATGACCTAAAGACCTCCCACAATGACCTATTTTTCAAAGACTTCACCCCCTCTCAATAGTGCCACCTTAGAGACCAAGCCTTTAACATTTTAACCTCAGCGGATGTACCGATTCTTCTATCTTGTCTATTAGAGATTTCATAGTTTTCATTTGCTTAGAATTTTTCTATAAAATTTTTACATAAAAATTTTTATGTAAAAACGTGGATGTGTAACCGATGTGATTCTACAATCTCTATACGGGGTAAAAATGGGAGTTCATAACCCACTTGAATCAAATGTATGAAATATGATATGTCAAGAGCTTTGTAATGGTTTGAACAACCAATAATAGAAAAAAAAAAGAATTTTTATATCTATATTTATAGGAGAGTTAGCTTATAGGTTCCCTTTCTCATTACAGCTTTCTCTGGAGTTGATAAAGAGGTTGCACTGACCTCTTTATCAAGCTCAGAGAATGAACTGGATACTATTTCCTCTTTCTAATTGTTTAGAAGGATTTATATAATATTTAAATTATCTCAATAAGGTCACAAACTACTCAGAAAATATTTATATCTTGAAATTTAATTTCAGAATAGTAAAAAATGATTTAATCTGTTTCAGGAGTTTCTGAACATAATTTCTTTCTAATTGAGTTCTGGTAACCAAGTTTCTAATATTTGTCTGTTCTTTCTAAATAGTAGAAAAACTGCAAGCACAACATTTATCATGGTTTTATAAGCTCAGAGAACCAGATACATACATATACACATATCTATCCATTTGAATTTTTATTCCTATGATTTTTTTTTCTGTTAGATATCTAGAAAAAAATTTCTAAGTCCATGCATTTATATTATTCAAAAATTTTATTATTATATAATTTATTTGGATTTTGTCTATGATTTAATAGATACAGACATGAGGTAGTTAATTTTATAAGAAATTCCACAGTTTAAGAATTAAAACTAAGAATCAATAAATGGGATGGACTCAACTAAAAAGTTTCTTCTCAGCAAAAGAACCAATCTGTGAGGTGAATAGAGAGCCTACATCTTGGGAGTAAATTTTTAACCCACTCATAAGATAAAACAATAATCTCTAGGGTATATAAAAAAACTCAAACTGCTAAACACCAAAAAACAAATAACCCAATCAATAAGTGGGCCAAGGACATGAACAGACACTTCTCAGAAGAGGATATTCAATCAATCAACAAATATATGAAAAAATGTTCATCATCTCTAGCAATTAGAGAAATGTGAATCAAAACTACTCTAAGATGCCATCTCACTCCAGTCAGAATGGCAGCTATTATAAAGACAAACAACAATAAGTGTTGGTGAGGATGTGGGGAAAAAGGCACACCCATACATTGCTGGTACGACTACAAATTGGTGCAGCCAATATGGAAAGCAATATGGAGATTCCTTGGAAATATGTGAATGGAACCACCATTTGACCCAGCTATCCCTCTCCTCGGAATATACCCAAAGGACTTAAAAACAGCATACTACAGAGACACAGCTATATCAATGTTTATAGCAGCACAATTCACAATAGCTAAACTGTGGAACCAACCTAGATGCCCTTCAGTGGATAAATGGATTAAAAAATATGTCATATATACACAATGGAATTTTACTCAGCAATAAAAAAGAATGAAATCATGGCATTTGCAGGTAAATGGATGACACTGGAGAAGATAATGCTAAGTGAAGTTAGCCAATTCCCCCCAAAACAAATGTTGAATGTTTTCTCTGATATAAGGAGGCTAACTCATAGGAGGGTAGGGAGGGAGAATATGGAAGGAATAGATGAATTCTAGATAGGGAAGAGGGGTCAGAGAGAAAGGGATGGGGCAGGGGATTAGCAAGGATATTGAAATGTGATAGACATCATTATTCAAAGTACATGTATGAAGACATGAATTGATGTGAACATAATTTATATACAAACAGAGGTATGAAAAATTGTTCTATATGTGTAATAAGAATTGTGATGTATTCCACTGTTATATATTTAAAAAATAAAACAAATGAAAAAAAAAAAAAAGAAATTCCACAGTCTAGTACTTCACCAAATTCTGTTGGCATATTCTGTGTCTTTGAGGATGAATATTTTTCAGCCTTTGGATTCAGAGATATACATGTATATGTGTGTGTGTGTGTATACATATATACACACATACATATATCTTTGGATTATATGTATACATAATTATATATATATATATATATATAATTCTACAAGTAATAAATATAATGTGTGTGTATATCCATACACATTATGGATTTCCATACACATTATCTCTTATGAATATATATCCTTTTATCTATCTTGGTAATAATTTTGTATATTTTTGTATAATAATTACACAAGATATGCTTATACCAAAACATCATGTTAACTACCTTAAATAATTATAATTCATTTGTAAATCACACATCAACAATGCTAAAAATAATGTGTAATCTACGTTTTCAAAAAAAGAGAATTCCATTGATTCTTGGTAAAATAAAAATCTACATGAAATTTTTTAAAAATTATAAATGCAAAAGAATAAAATTATTTTGCAAATAACACAAATTACAAAGAAAAATTAAGAAGGCTCCTCATCCCATGAGCATACCCATTTTGGCACATTATTACTAGCTTATTAATGATAACTTTATTTTATTTCTACTTTTAAAATAGCCTTTGGAAAATTACAATTGATGTTATAAGAATAAATTTTTTAAATAATAAAATTAAATTTTTCACGTATCTGTACTCAAATTTTAACTTGAAAATAACAACACTTCCTTTTAAAATCATTGTCCTAAAGGTCTAAAATCAATTTGTACATTGATTCATTTATGTAACAAACATGTGTTAGGCTAATAAAGTAGTCTATCAATCTATGTCTACTCTCTCAGTTTTTTGACACCTGCTAAAGAAGAAAGTGAAACAGAATAAAAAATCACCTTAAACTAAGACAAGCAAAGGGAAACAAAAGTTTCATCCTATGACTATATTATAAGACAATGATTAAGTATAAAATTGTAATAGGGAATATAGTTAAAAGTTCATGTATAATGCAATCTTATATTTTTAAACTTTTAAATATTCAGATCTTTTTGAAGCAAGAAATAGTTTAAAAGAATTGAGCCTTTTCTTGGAATTTGATCTTGTGATTTGCAAATTACCACAAAGTTAACCCTTCTCTATAGTCATTTTTGCTCCTGTTTATAGGTTCATATCAGGCTACATCTCTATTGTACTGAGCTCCAAAATAACCTAACTTCCTACTGACAATCCTTTATAATGAGAGCAATTTTAATCCTCAGCCTCCTACTATAAGCTGTTCTTACTGTGAATTTGTTTCATTGATAATATTTTAGCTTATCTTCCTTAGAAGTAACACATTTTTAATCTTTCGAAACATTTTTGAAGGATTGAACTAAGAAAAGTAATATATATAAAATCCACTTTTTATCATTAAAAATTGTAAACTATTGCAGTCAAAGGTATTTACTACTCCTGTGAGTATTTTGAAGTTGAATTCAATGCTATAAAGTAGCTGTGCAACTTGTTTAATATATTTAGTACATATTAATTTTCATTCAGGATATTGGAGTTAACTCAGAAGTCAATGTATCTCTGTTTCATTGCTTCTTAGTAGAGAGATGAGGCTGTGAATTATAGAGAATAAATATAAATATTTTTATTGGTCATTTTTGTTTTAAAATAAGGATCCATATATACAGGGCTAGGAAAAAAAAAATCTATGCCATCCTCACCATCTAAGACACATGAAAATAAAATCAATGTCTATGAATAGGTTTAAGTTAGTGAACTGAATTTGGACCAGTCCAAAATTTTTCTTGTTAAATAAAATATCTGAATTATTTTAATGAAAGAAATAAATTTTCATTTCTAAAGTATATGTTTTAGATTTAGATGAAAGTAGTTTCAAATCTCAACTCAACTTCCAATACCTTTGGACAAATTTCCTCACATTTTTAAGTCTGAATCCTCCTCCCTCCCTAAATAGTTTCTTCTTGTAACATGTCAATGATGATAACATTTCTAGCATAGCCCTGGCATGAGTCTCAGCTACTTTCAAAGATTTCATTCCCCCTACATCTTCATTTGAGACAGGAATATTTTAGAGATGGAGAAATAGGAAAAATTAGTTTAAAATAGAAAAAAAAAAGTTCAATAAGTTGCTCCGGGCTAATTTTACTTTGCTTCTCTATATGGCAGAAAAATTGGGAATATTTTTTGAAGGCAGGATTCATCTTTCTCTGTCTTTTTTTTCCCCAATAAAAGGCTTAAAAACTGAACAAAACTAAATAAAACAACTTGTGTTCAAGTAAAAGGACTCCTAGAAACTTAGAGCTATCACTTAAGCAGCAGTAATATTAGGAATAACATGGATTTGATTTGGAATCATAATTCTCCTCCTAGAATCTGTGCATTCTGTTGCTTTATATGATAAATTAGGGTAGAAATAACTACAAAATCAATATGAGGACTCAATTACAAAATACATGCAGTATTTCCGGCAAGCTAACACAAAGTAAGAGATGTCAAAAATTTTTAGTGTATATTATAGTTGGAAGTTGGGTAGAAAGATTCATACCTTTATATTCGTAGAGGAGAGAAAATAATTTCCCCTCTACCCTTCTGAGTTCTTAACAAACAAGAATTTATCAACCTTTATATCCCATATACATGGGAGATGCCCAGAGCATGAGTAATTCTCAAACACGTCTCAGAACTTCTGCTTATACAGCATCTTGGACAAGGGACAATTCAATTTTAGAAAAGTGACAAGGCAAAGGAAAAGGACATTGAGCCTTTAGGAGTGGCAGATTGTTGGAAGGCAATTGGAAAACTAATGGCAGATAAAGGTTAGTGAGTAAAGATCATTCTGTAGATTGCTGGGGCACTGACTCCCAGAGGAAAAGGATCTAACATTTCCTTTGCTGATCTGCCTTTGTCCTTCCTGGTAGAGAGGTGAGAGGGAAACCTGTGACTGCTACTTTCAAATTGTCTTCAGGACAAATTAGTCTTCATGCCACAATGGCCTACTTTGGGGTGGCATATTGTGTTACCCCTGTTTGCAAAGTGGTCTTATAAGAATGCTTTATGTTCATGTTTTACAAATAACTAAAAATAAAAACCAAATTCGAATAATTGTTTTAATTTTTTAGTGTATTTTAATCTTTATAGCAGGAAATATTAGTTACATATCAAAGTTGTGTTGGAATACACAAAGAAAGAAATGTTTTATGATAAAGTTCACAATGATCTGTATGAATTTTTCCTCACCTAGCATAAATCATTATTTTATTATCCATATTTGAAAATGAGTTAACAGTTTCTTAATTTGAAGCAAGAGTAGGATCTATATAGTGAGAAATACTAGTGGTTACTGAGTGCTTACCATGGGAAATGGTTTAAAATTTGGTATGTGCAATGTTTAATTTAACTCACGTGATACACCTTTGGATTATAGAAAGACAGGGACCAAGGAAGCTAGATAAATTGAGAGTTTAAATTGCTTATTATCAAGAGCTAGAAAATAAATGTCACAAGACAAATGTAGGCAGATTGACTTCAGATCTAGTAGCCCTTTGTAATACTGCTATTAAAAGTTTTGACATCCCATACAAGGCAAACATTAGTACTTGAATTCACTGTACTATATATCTATGTTAGCCAATTATCCTGAATATTTGATTAAACTGTGCTTTTGAGGACCTTAATTTATGTGGATGCAGAAATAGTCTTCAAAATAGATACTTTAGGTTAAAAATTTTTTAAACCTATCCATTTTATCTTATTTTTAAGGTAATTTGTTAAATGTGTATCTGAGTGGCTGTGAAATAAGTTTGGAATTTTTAAATGTAAATCATAGCTAAGATAGATTGCCAAGTCTGATTTCAACTCACTGTGTTATTTATTAGTGAGAAGAATAAAAGTTTAATCTACAGAGGAACATTTCATTCACTTTTTATAAGCTTAATTCTTATTTATATCAATTGTCTTCTATAATTTTTTATATTTAGATCAATTTTCTTATAAGAAAAAATACAGCAAGTTTTATAAATATTATGTATTTGGTAGCAGAGTGAATTATTTGAAAAGCTTTTCAATAGACAAGTAATAATGGAAAATGGATCATTGATGTCAAAGAAAATAAAATGCTTTATATGTCCTCTTTCATATAACTGTGACTGACTAAGGTTTCAAACACTGTTTGTATTTTTGTGGTTAGAAGAAAAAACTCCATGGCTTTCTTTGGATTTGTTCACTAACTAGCATGTAAATAAATTATATCCAATTTCCCAGAATTCATTTTCTTTTTGGAATTAGAACTATTTTCTTCACATTAAAGATTCTCCTAATTTAACCAGAACTTGGACTCAACAACAGAAACTATACTACTCCAATTTTGGAGAGGGTGCAAAAACCTTTGGAGTCACTCAGTCCATTTAACACTTGAAAACCAAACCTGACTGAAGTCACCATGTGGTCATGCTCTGAGCGAATAACATTCCCTCTGTGGACACACATAATTCTCTCTAGGTTTAATGCCAGTCATGATTTTGCCTCCATAGAGTTTCCCAGAGCACAGATACATAGTAGCTTTCATCATGTTCACTTTTAAGATATTAAACATATTAAATAGGCCTCAATATATGCAAAATGAATAATAACACGTGTTATGGATCCACAAGGAAGCTAAAACAAAACAAACTTGATGGATAAATCATTTTCATTAGAAACCAACAAATCTGTTGGTTTGAAACCAGTGATATTGAGAGCAATGTTTGTTTTTGCTAGTTTAATAAAATGTTTTGAGAGTACAGAGGTCATGGAGAAGGGCAGTGAATTCAATGAGCTGCTCTCTGTCAAATGGCACACAGGGACATAAGGATGTTTGTCCAGTAATGAGGAGATACTGTGTTAAGAGAAGCACATTTGCAGAACTCAGTTTCCTCTGTGGAAGTCTTATTTATGCTTCATAGAACTTCACTATAATTTTTCTTGAAGTTTTAGAAAAGACTAGACTGAAGGTATCTTTGTTTCTTAACTTTTATATTCAAGAAATCCATGATAATTATGAAAACAAGTTTTAAAACAATTAAGCAATTTTTTTCTGAGCATTAAGATGATAATGTTAGAGAATTTTTCCTTTTCTGTTGGAGAACATACAGAGCCAGCATTGCAGTGGGTTCATGGTTCTCAAGCGGGGCTATTTTGCCTCTCAGGAGATATTTTGGTTGCCAGGTTTTTGGGAAGGGGACAGTATTAGGATCTAGAGGCCAAGAATATGGTAAACTATCCTACAATAGTCAAGACAGCTATCTCAACAAAATAATTATCCTGTCCTAATATGAATAGTGCCGACTTTGAAAAATTCTGCATTAGATTATTTCTTGAGCATATAAATTACTTTTGTAATTTAAAATGTATGATAGTTTGAAACTATTTATGGTTGCATTATGACTAACTGTAATTCTAAAAGCTTTTTATCCACACCTTCAGTATGTAATATGTGTGTGGTGAGAACTAGTCACACAGATTTGCATTTGAAAGTTTCCAAACATCAAGATGCATTTTCTTTCTTTCTTTTTTTTTTTTGCATGTGTGTCTCTATATGTGTGCATGTGTGCGTGTGTCTTTTTTTTTATAGCTACACTGACCACTAACTTTATTTTTTTTATTGGTTGTTCAAAACATTACAAAGCTCTTGACATATCATATTTCATACATTAGATTCAAGTGGGTTATGAACTCCCATTTTTACCCCAAATACAGATTGCAGAATCACATCAGTTACACATCCACATTTTTACATAATGCCATATTAGTAACTGTTGTATTCTGCTACCTTTCCTATCCTCTACTAGCCCCTCCTCCCCTCCTCTCCCATCTTCTCTCTCTACCCCATCTACTGTAATTCATTTCTCTCCTTGTTTTTTTCCCATTCCCCTCACAACCTCTTATATGTAATTTTGTGTAACAATGAGGGTCTCCTTCCATTTCCATGCAGTTTCCCTTTTCTCTCACTTTCCCTCTTTCTTTATAATAAGTAAATGAATGAGTGATTCTTCCCTGAGGTGAGGAATTCACTCACATTTCTAGGCAATTGCTGAACCTACCTGTTATAGCTTATATATAAGGTATCTCCCCAAAGCTCATGCATGATACAGTGCAATAAAGTTCAGAGGTAAATGACTGGGTTATGAGAGCCTTAACCTAATCAGCATATTAATTCACTTGCTTGGATTAACTGGATGGGGTCTGTAAGGCAGGTAGAGTGGGGCTGGAGGAGATACTCATTGGGTATGGACCTGTGGGATTTGTATTTTGTCTGTGGACTGCAGAGTCTGTCTTTGCTTCCTGGTGGTTACGTCCTGAGCCATTTTCCTCCTCCACACTCTTCATGCTCTGCTTCATTTCAGGGACAAAGCAATGGACTGAGATCTCTGAAACCCTGAGCCCCAGAATAAATATTTCTTTCTCTAAAATTGTTCTTGTTAAGTATTTTAGTCACAGTGATTAAAAAAAAAAAACTGACTAAAACACTACCTTAACTGAATCTGCAATTTTTTATTCTTCATTTGAAATAAAACAATCATATTGAAAAGTACTAACACTGAGAAGCAAAAATAGCATTCTTGCTATATTCTTTCTGTGTTTGTAGGAAAACAAATAATGTTCACCCTTAAGAGGATATTAGAGATTGCCTATTCCAATCCTCATATTTCACAGATAGTGGGAATACTACTAAAAACGGGAACATCAGTCCACGATAGCACAACTAGTTGGTGAAGAAACCAAGTCCACGGTTATTTTGTATGTCACTATCAAAATGAGGTCACGATTTGATGACTTTGTAAAATTGATTCTATGTATATTGAGATGTTACATTGAGACGATTTATAATGGAATTTTGCTCAGCTGCAATATTTTGGAATTGTCCTTCATGACTGACATAACCTCTTTTGCCATCTAGATAAGATCGAACTCACAACATAATGATGTTTTTTCCTTCTCCGGAATGTACTTTCTTTGTGCTAATATCATATTGCAACTGGAAACATCATTTTCAAGTCACAATGTGCCAAATACAATATTCTACGTTAAATCATGTTATGCCTTTAAAACTGTACAAGTGTGTGTCTTATGTCACAGAGATTAGGAGGTGAGTCTCTAAAAATTCATTCCTATCCACAAACACATTAATCTTTTACATTTTTAAGGTGAAAATCTGCTTTCTGTCCTTGAACAATCATCTGCATGTAGATTTAAAGTTTTGTTCCTCCCTTATTATTGAGCTCATTCCCTTTTTTGTGCCTTGATATATTTATAGCCCCATATAACTAAATTGTTTTCCCCATTTTAATTGAAGAGTACTGGTGTTTAAATGGTGATTATAAGATTAATTATAATTACATGTTTTTCTCCAATAGAGATTATTCAATATTTCATATCAGTTTGAACTAAAATATATTATAGATGATTGACCTACTTATAAAAATTGCTTCTGATTGTGTTGAAAGTATCATACTGACTTACCAAAACTATATAACCTTAACTAATATTATCTTATCAATGCTATTTTGAGGCATTTTAGTAGATTAAAACCACTTGTACAGAAAATTTCAAGACCATATATATTGACAAAATAAGCTCTTCTGTTTTTATGATATCTACTTGATATATCATCAGAAGACTCATTTCATGATCCAGTAATTAAAACTTATTCAGAAAGAGCCAACTTGTTGTTGTTACAGTGGCTTTCTCTAGAGTCCTAGTATTTTGATAGTTTTGGTAAGTCAGTATGATATATTCAACACAATCAGAAGCAATTTATATAAGTAGGTCAATCATCTATAATATATATTTTTATCAAGGAATAAATTGTCACATATCATAAGTAGATTGTACTATTATATAGTGACTACCTCCTGATTAAAAAATAATTTTAGAAAAACACTATTAACAACATACAGTCATATAATATCTAAAATTTATCAGATATGATGTCCTCTTTTGGGGTTAGAGAAAGGTATTTCAATGTTAGTACCATATTTAATATATAATTATATGTATTGGAGAGGTTGTCAGAATGTCTTACATACATGGTAGATTGAGTGTCAATAGATTAGTTCTTTCTTTCCTTCTTAAATTAGAAACAAATTGAAATATGAAACCCAAGATAGAGTCAGGTGGATAGAAAAATTGTGATTGAGGAAAACATACAGAAAGTCACTTTCAATTTCTGTCTAAACTAGGTCAGCTATTTCTCATTTTTCTACACCATCTGCTTTCCCTATACTGGGTAATGCCTTAGAATCACCCATCCATCCAAGAATGTTGGCAAAACACCTTGAATTTTCAAGAATACTGCCTCTTAGTGGCAAGGTCTGAACATAATTAAGCAAGTCCCCTATATTTGAAAGCTATCAATGATTAATGTCTATAAAGTCAAGAAATGTAAGCCAGTGAATCATTATCTCTCATGACCTGCCAGTTAGATAACTAGTCAAAACAGAAATAAGAGCAAGGGAGGGTGGCAAGGAGGAGTTTTCTATGACAGATATCTCAATATGAAATCAGAAAACAGGAGTCTTCCCACTATACAATATATTCCAATAAAAATTATTTAACTTAATTGATTGACTATTCCCTGATATGGTACATTTTATCCTTCTGGTAGTAACTCATAAATTCTTTATCCTTTGAAAATGAGGAAAAAATGTCAATGTGTCCTTGGGGATTCTAGAGCTCTTCTGTTAAGAAATAGTTATGTATTTGTGAAGGATATGAAGTTACACAGACAAGAGAAATTAGCAAAAAATTGAGTTGATTATGAGGTAGAAAACATTTACATGGAAGCACTGATTTTCCTCTATGTTTAACATTTATAAAAAGAATCAAGAGTAGTCTTGATTAAAGATTCACTTTTGTTTAGATTGTAAAACATTTTTTGTTAACTTCTGTGCTTTTTAATTATGTTAATTAAAGTGCCCATTATGAGGTGCATTCGAAATTTTGGAATCTTAAGCTCAATTATCTAATGATTCTTGCCGAACTAATTCAGACAAAATGTAATAATGTACAAATCACATACTGTATATAGATTTTTCCTAAATTACTGAGGCTACATAGAGTGAATAAAAAATAATAAAGTGAGAGGATGAATTTATATATTTATGTTTTATTTTGAATAAGTTTAGTATTGTTATTTAAGTATTAAATAGCCTTTTTTTTCTTTTCTATAGTGGTACATAATTATAAATGTTGTTAAAATGTCTTAATAGGAAATATTTGATAGAAAGTAAGAACTATAGAATTTGGAATTCATAGTTTATGTTAATAGTTTTTCATGCATGCATACTTGATAAAATAACATTTGTTTATTCATGGGGTTGATGGAGTAGTGTAGATAACACAAAGATGCAAGATTTAGACTAAGGAAAAAAATGTATTAGTCCTGTTGTTTTTAATTGATTCGTTGTATGTAGTACCTATAAATAATAAAAGGATTAAAGGTGCTATATATTGCTCTATATCATTGCAAAATTATATTTAATCTTTATTTCTAGGTATTGATTCACATATTCAACTTGACAGTTTAAGGGGAAATCATAAAAACAAGCTTAGAGAGCTCCAGGATTCTAGACTAGAATATTCTGGTACATTAGACTGTTCTCTCTATTAATAGTAATCTCTCTATTAATATTATTCTACAGCAATGCAGAGAGAGAAAGCTCATTGGAGGAGAACTGTAAGTTATTGTCCATTCTGGGAGCAATCCCAAGGACCTTCCTTCAGGATCCAGGTACAATTTACTTGTTGAAGTGGAATACTTTTTCCTTTTTTGTGACCAAATTTTGAAGGTTGGGAGAGATACACGTTCTGAATTAGAAAATATGATAATGAAGGACTAACATTCATTTTTCTTCAGTTTTGGAGATAGGCACATAATAAATTAATCTCTCTCTTGATAATGTACATATTTGCTAAATAAAGTACTGGTGCAAGTTAAATACAATTCCCAGGAGAAATAGAGTTAGAGCATCTATCTCTATGGTTTCTCTCACTCATTCTCTCTCTCTCTCTACTTGGCAAAAATCTCTCTGTCATGCTTCTTCACAGGACAGTGATGGTTCTGACCAGGCTAAACAAGTGTAGGCTGGCAAGGCCATGACCTTATTAGAGAATCCTCTCTCTCAAATCTCAAATGACCTGAAAGCCAAAGTTGAATTTGCCCTAGCCTGTCCTCTCTGATTTCCCCCAACACATTACTCAGGAGCTGTCTGTCAAATTTGGTGCTGCTGATTATAAGTTGGTTGCTCAGACTTTTGTATTAAATACTAGATCTCTGGGAAACTTTTGAAAGTGCAATGAAAAAATATAGAGAAAATTGAAGACTAAAGAGAACATGTTTTTGTTCTACAGCAATACATTTACTCTGTAAAGCAGTACATTTATCTATAATTATGCTTTTTACTTCTATTCTAAATTAACCTCATCTGATTTATGCTAATTTTTGCCCAAGATGACAATAGAAGCACAAAGTTAGACTCACACAGAATATTTGCTTTACTATTACTCCACCTACTGGAATTGCCCTTCACTGACCACCAAAGCCAAGGACAGATTTATTGAAAAACAATGAAAGAGAAAAATTGGAAATACGTATATGTGCACTGACAAAACTGCTTTCTTAGCATTGGTTTATTTAATAGGTGAATAATTTGAAATGAGATGAGTAATGTTATTAGAGTTTAGGTTGAGACTGTACAGTAGTAGGAAAGACTGCATTCCTTTCATTATTTTTTGCTCTAAGTTTGTGAGTCCTAATCACATCACATAAAGAATGTCAAATTGATATTAAGATGTTGCACTATACATTTTACAACATGTATCATTTGCTTACCAAACAGGCATGCTTGATTTTGTTATCATCAAAACAGAATAAAATGGAAATATAATGCAGGCTCTCTAATGTTGCAGAAATATATTCATATAACAAAATATTAGAGGAACACTGAAAAATAATATATCCTAGAATCCTACAAGCCAAGATAATTAAAACAACTTTCTGTTGCAAATACAATATAAAGGACTTTTGAGATGCTACAAATTATATACTCCAACTTAATGAGTTTTCCAGATCATTTAGATCATAGTATAAGAACCATCTACAAAAGTTACTTACATTTATTTTTAGAAATAGTTGTTTAACTAAATTTCAGTCTTGTGTACCTGAAGAGTATGATATAATTTTATTGCATTTCATTGGAGCTGGTATCAAGTAGGTTACTTATATGAAGCACCTATCTGAACAGGTAATTTGTCCATGGCCAGTCTCATTAAAATTTTTCAGCTCAAAATAATATGCTAAAGTAAAATACCCCGAGATTACTGTAGTTATTAGTCTCACTAGACTTTATATCTTATTGAAAAATGACTCAACGCCAGTTGAGTTTGTTTATTTTTTTTATTTACTTATGGCTCTGGTAATTGAATCTTCCACTGAGCTACACTGCCAGCCCTTTCTATGTTTTGTTTTTGTTTTACAAGAAGGGCTTGCTAGTTTGCTGAGTCTAGCTTTGAAATTGTGATTCTCTTGCCTCAGTCTCCCAAGTTGCTGGGATTACAAGTATGTGTGTGCTACCTGACCTGGCTAGTTGAACTTATTTTTAAAGTGAATTTGAAAGTGTCTTCTCTTTATAACAATGTGGAAAAAAAAATCACTACTTAAATCATGCTGAATTTGTGTGTATGTGTATGTGCATATGTGTCTATGTATTTTTTTAAAAAAATTTTTTTAGTTGTTGATGGAACTTTATTTTATTTATTTGTTTATATGCTGTGCTGAGAATTGCTCCCAGTGCCTCACACATGCTAGGCAAGAGTTCTAACACCAAACTACAAACCCAGCCTGTGTCTATGTATTTATATATATGAACATATATATATGGTATTGTCAATCCCCAAATTTCATGACCTTTTCTTGAATGCCCACAAATAAAAATATCAGAATGAATGACTTTATGTCAACATCCAATGTGGTTTTGGGGCATATTTCAGCATATTCTACTAATTAGTGACTTAATCCAGAGGCTATTAATTTGGTATGATAAATTATTATATAATTAATCTTAGATATAATAAACTTTTATATCCAAGTAAGGTAAAATCCTTATTTTAAATCAGTTGTAGACTAGCTTAAGATGTATACATTGTGCAGTCATTCAAAATTGCCAATTGGAATGTGGCAAAAATCAAAGATGGTCCCCTGTTGTCTGTGATAAAAAAATACCTTTGTCTGAGCACAAAACGAAATCAAGTTCTTTTCCTCTGCAGCACAATAACACATGCACCAAATACAAGTGAATCAACACAGCTGGTTGCTAGCATTATGATTAGGGATGCACCAGTTTGGATAAAATAAGAACTGGCCTGAATCGTTGCCCAAAGTTTGAACTGAAATGACCCTGAAATAAGTTCAAAGCATTTGCCAAACTTTTATTTCCTTCTAATTTCTTATGCCCTGTTTTTTTTTAAAAATAAAATAAAATAAAAAGATTGAGGACATCTTAATATTTCGTTGACGTAACTAAGAAAGTCCTAAATACAATGATAACTAAATATACACAGGCATAGAACAAAATCTATACCAAATTCTAGTAACCCAAATTTAAAATCCCACATTGAGAAAAACAATGTTTATTTTTTTCTAAATGAATTTATCTTGGTATCTTTTTTTTTCTCAACAAAACACAAAAAGACTTTTTTTGTTTCACCAGAACACAAACTATAAATATTTTAGTTTTCCAAAAGACTTTTGAAAAAAGGTATTGATTGTTTCCTGGCATGCCAATGGATATTTTGGATTGTTTGCTATTTCAATAATAACTGAAATATGATCACTGTTCATATGGTTAACATTTTGAATGGATTGAGCAAGTGTGCAGCTGCCTGTTCAGAAATCAGTTTAAAATAGAGGTTAAGAATATTAATGAAAAGGAATGTACTCGAAAGATGGACATTTCTATCAGAACCTGATTTGCCCAAAGTAGTACAGTTTAGTAACTGCAAGAAACTTCACCCCTCTGAAACCCTTCCCTTCATGATAAATGTAGACAGGATTATTAAGTTTCTAATACTGACAGTTCATTTCTTCACCATCAGGGATTTGGGAAGAAAGATGAAAGACCCCTTGGTTAAAGAATCTTTGAATGGTAACAAATCTTGAAATTTAAAGATAGGAAACACCAGAAAGACCTAGAGACAACTTTCCTGGAACCATTTTTTTTTTTCTTCTTTTTTTAACATTTCAAAAGAAAGCAGAAGCAGGGACTTTCACCTCCTTTCACTTGAGAGAGGATGACTTTGCATTCCAGAACAAAGTTCTGTCTTCTTGTTCTCCCCAGGATAGGGTGGGTAAAGGGGCTCTCTGTGCTTCAGAAGTCCCATGATTTGTAATTTCAGAGAGTTTCTACTGGGGTCTAAGCCATGAACATACCCTCTGACCTCTGTTTTGTTTCCACAGGGAACTAAATCTGGAGCATCCTTGTTAAGGTTGCCAAGCTAGTGAATAATGTATCTTTGTTCTGATCCAGAAAACTTATATTTTCAGCCAGAATAAATAGATAAATTCAGATATGAAAACTTACCATGCATGTCTTCTTTTCACAGAAACATTCTTTCTTAAATCTATCAAATCAATACAGATTTCACTTATAACTTACTTACTTTTTCATCCTTTGTCATACCTATTCTAAAAATCCACGCCCCCCTGCCCCAGAGATGAGGATCTTTATCTCATGAACATTGCTGGAGAAAATCACAAGAACATGCATATTGCTACCACAGAAAAATGATGTTCTTCAATTCCATGGGGACACTAAGCACTATCTAATCCTTCCAGGAGTCTTGAGCTGGTCTTTCTCCCAAGTGCCTAACAACTGTAATTCTGTATGTTTTTGTTTGTTACTGAGGATTAAACCCAGGGGCACTTTACCTCTGAGATACATCACTAGTCCTTTATGTTGTTGTTATTTTAATTTTGAGACAGGGTTTTGCTAAATTGTTGAGGCTGGCCTCAGCAGATTTCCTATCCTCCTGCCTCAGCCTGTTGAATCTCTAAAATTGCACACCTGTACCATTGTGCCCTGATAACAATTGCTATTCTAAATGTTGAACTTCCATTGGACTAATGTAATTTCCTCCTCTTCCAGTTCCTATGTTGATGTCCTAACACCCACTGTGATGATATTAGAGGTGGAGCTTCTGGGAGAAGCTGTTTTAGTGGCTATTATAATTGTAGTCTCCTCATTACAGAATTAGTGCCCTCCTAGGGAGATGGAGAAACATAAGCCTGTATACTCTATCTCTGTCTCTGTTCATTTCTCTATCTCTGTCTCTCTCTCTCTCTCGCTCTCTGCTTCCTCTGTCTATTCTAACTATTTTATGTGAGGACATGGCAAGAAGATGGCCAGAGCCAAACCGCAAAGAGTCATGACCAGGAAGTAAATCAGTTAACACTTTTGATCATGGACTTCAGCCTCTGGAACAGTGAGACAGGAATCCATCAAGTCAACTAGTGTAGGGCATGTTGCTCTAGCAGCATGAGCTGACTAAGACATAATCATGCAGAGGCAAATCATAAGACTTCACTTTCTAATTTTCATACAAAATTGGGATCACCTGAAAGCATATCTAGTTTCCTGCTATCCATGTCTATAAATGTCTTTTATTTGTATGCACCTCAAATATGTTACACACCCATTCATTCTAATGCCCTATTAATTCTGCCTTCTAAATATATCTTAAATACTTTCTTTTTTTCTCTAAAATACCTTGGTGATTGTTCTTGACTTAGTTCAGACTAATGTTTCTATTGTACAGTGTTAGTGAAATATGATTTTAAAACATAATTGACTGAATGCTGATACTTAACAGAAAATTCGAAGTGGGAAAGCAAATTATTGTTTAGAATTCTATTTTTTTAATGATTACTTTGTAATAGAATAGCAAATGTTTGGTTTCCTCTGAATAAATTTAATTTATCTGTTCTAAATATAGAGTTAATATTAAATGAACGTAATCAAAATATTTGTTTGTTTAAACTCTTGATTATTTTATGTTGAACCTTAAGACATTTATATAATGTTGTTTTGGAATTTTTGACGCTAATTATTTTCTGAAAATAACCTTTATATCTTTTTGCTGAATAATTTACTAGAATTTGCTTACTATTCAGCAATACATTTAACAGTTGGTTAAATAAAAAAAACATACAGGCCCGGAACAGGCCCAGCGGCCCGCCGGCATGGTAGTCACATCACCCCAATTGGAGTAGGGGCAGTAGGGGCAGAGCAGAGCCGCCGCCCGTGCCCAGAACAGGCCCAGTGACCTGCAGGCGTGGTAGTCACGTCACCCCAATTGGAGTAGGGGCAGAGCAGAGCCGCCGCCCGTGCCCAGAACAGGCCCAGTGACCTGCAGGCGTGGTAGTCACGTCACCCCAATTGGAGTAGGGGCAGAGCAGAGCCGCCGCCCGCACCCGCAAGGTAGGCAGACCTGCGACCGACCAGTAGAACAGGCCCAGCGGCCCGTCAGCGTGGTAGACAGATCACCCCAATTGGAGGAGGAGCACAGCCGCCGCCAGCCCCTGCAAGGGAGACTTTTCAACTATACAAGAGCAATATAAATATATAGGGGGGAAATTTCAATAACACAACAGTTTCACCAAGCAGAAAGAAAC